>NC_134012.1:4036323-4346029 GCF_047716275.1 Strix uralensis | reverse complement strand
TCAGTTGCCTTTGGCTGCAGAAGTCATAAACTGCTGTACCCATTCTTTTCTTTTTGGAGCTAATGATATAAAGTTTCGAGTGCTCACTCTGGCCACTACTCAGTAAACCATCTACCTGCAAAGGTGGTTGATTTCACTGAGGGTTAGGGAATAACTCTCAAGGATCTGGGCCAAAGCACCTTACCATCAAGCACACGTATGTTCCTGCTGAGCTCAGGAGTGTCCAACATCTCCATCAAGAAGGCACCAAGAGTTTCTAGCAAACAGACTTCTTTTCACAAATATTTTGCCATTGGCACTCAACTGCTACAATACTTACTGGAAGCGAGCACAGGGAGGACACGAGTCCCGTGAACACAGATTAATGTGGTGAATGGGTGTTTGTGATTTGGGGTGTTTGCTTTTATTGGTTGCCCTTTGCTACTTAAGAGATGGCATCATCAAGCCCTGTGTGTTGCTTGTAACAGCCATGTGAGCTCCTTAGGGCAAGAACCTCCACTTCTCTGCTCAGAAAGCACACAGCATGTTGGGATGCTCAAGGAAATAAATAAAAATATTATAACAATTAATGCAATCTTTTATCTCATTAATAATTCTTGAATGTGACAGAAGTCATATTGCAGTTACATCCGTAAGGATTACCAGTGCAGCTAAAGGCTACAGGATCCCACCCAGCTGTTGTAGGCTGTGTGGGGCTGAAAAATACAAATATCTTGAGTTGCTAATCTGTATGTTTAAACACTTGAAGCCCCATTTGAAATAAAATTTTTAAAAATTTAGTGAAGGCAGCCACAGTGTGCTTGCAGAAAAACAGTAGCAAATATTGATTTAATGATTTACTCACAAATTAAAGCTGAAATCATTACTTTTTTTTTTTTTTTTTTTAAGAAAGAAAAGCATAGGAGAAAAAAGACACTGTGCTTCTAAGAGTGGAGAAAGCATAAAGATATCCCTCAGAAATTAACCTTCTTTCTAGATTATCACTTTTCAGGCCTAAATACAGGTAAGATTTCCATCCTTTGCAAAACAACGTTACTGTCGGTGAGCAGGCACCATTCCTCCTTCCTCAAATAGCAAGCACGATCTGCAAAGCTGTGCTTTAAACTACGCACCCAGCGCCGAGAGAGTTAATTTAAATTTGATAACAAATGGCTCTGCTTTTGAAATGAATGTAGCCTGGCAACTTCAACTGAGAACCCTTCATAGGGCCTCAATTATGTATGCAGCTTCTTTGAGAAATAGTTTCACACATCTGACCCAAGGCCTGCGATGCTGTTGCCATGAAATAAAACTGTACATCGGCAATGGTTCATTTCTGTACAACCTCCGCATTTCTGCACTCTCCCCACCCTGGGTGCACAGGTAAAAAACATATAATATCACTTATTTTGGACCGGTTTCTCGCATTTCTTGCATCATCTCATCCGCTACCATCTGAATACAAATTTAACACATATGATCTTTGTTCCAGCGTTTAACCTGCGCACTCTTTTTTTTTTTTAAGGAATTTCCAGCCACTCTGTCAGGCTGCTCTCATCAAAGCTGTCGTGTGAAACCAGAGACAGACAACGGGTTAAACACCCACTCCATTTCATTTTTTTTATTTTTTTTTTCTCCCCCCCCCAAAATGGCTGCTTTGTCTGTGTGCATACACGAATAGCAAATGTCCTTCTGTTATTGTACAACCAATTTGATGTGTCAAGTATTCATATGTTAATGGTGGTACAGTTTCTCACTTTTTCACAGATAAATTGTAAGGATTGTTACAGACAGTGAAACACAAGAATAAACAGCTTTTATTTCAGATGTGATATATTACTTGCCATTCAAATAACATGCAACACATGCTACTGACCATTATTGATTCTATTCATTGCGAGTGTGCCTTCTGTTTTTCTTTCTGAGAATGGTTGGAAAATATTTAGCAGATATAGCCAGAGTTGATGCAAATAAGTTAATTTCCTGAATTTGTTTTTAACTTTCATGATGTGAAGTTATTTTTTGCTCAGTTTTCACTGTCAATGAAAGTTTTGTAATGGGCACAGATATTGTCCTCCACTATGGAGTATTCATAATTTTTTAAGCTTACAATATGTGGAATTTGAAGACTGGGATATTTCCTCTTATGTGTTAAGAAAATATACCATAGTATGCATGCCCAGAATACATTACTTAGGAATGCTACTGGCAAAGGATTCCCTAAATATAGAATAAAGCTAGAGCAGAAGAAAATAATAACAATGTCTTTTTGTTCTGTTGCAAGAACAACATTTACTCAAAATCTAAAAAAAAAAATAGACATTAAGAATGATCATTTGTATTTTGTACCTGAAGTAAAATAGGACTGTTTTCAGAGCCCATATTTTATAAATATGGAATATTTGACACAGATAAAATAAACTTGTTTATTAAGCCAAGACTTTTTTTTTTTTTTTTTTACAAACCTAAAAACGGGTTTGCATTTATACAGATTGAAAATGTGTAGGTTTATGCAACATAGCCAAGGATTATATCTGTGTCCTCAATTTGGACATGAAAACACATTTATATAATTATGTTGTTCCACAGTCAATCCATAAATGTATGAAATTTCTGAGTTAAATGCATGAGTCCAGACAGACACTGTTAATTTAATTAGCCACCAGCAGATATCTGTGCCACCCCCCTGAAGTCTATTTTAAGGCACTGGACCCTGCCCCAGCCCAGGGATGAGAATGAGGTCAGCTCCAAATTAATTCCATACCTGGCAGCTGTGTATGTTAGGGCTTTTCCTTGCCTTTGTGGAGCTAGAAGGTAAAACATTAATGCCAGCTAAATGCATGCAACATCTGGTCACTGCAGACATACAGTAAGAAATTAGGCAGTGAAAAAAGTAAGACCCTCACTGTGGCATCAGCTAATCTGTAACATGTCATCCTGCATATTTATGACATATATTTAACCAAAAGAGTAACTCTACATTGGATGATTTCTTTGAATTACAAGAGTGTGAAATCCTACTGATACATAACATGTACAATCAACTGCTGGCTGAGGGTTGGGGCAGTAAAGTTTGATTTATAAAATACATGAGCTTGCTTATTTCATATGTGCCTCATTAAGGTTGCGCTGATCTCGGGAATCTGTTACTTCACGAGGAAAGTTAGAGGTTGGGGAGGAATCAGCTGGTGTGGTACTTGAAGAGGGATGTTGCATGTCATACTTCAAGCAAAAGGATTAAATCCACAGTCATGAAAACTGCAAAAGTTACAAGAGAAATGGGGATGAAAGTCTTTGCTGACCAGCTGGTATGTGAGCCACTGCTCTTCTACTTCATAACAAAGTGAACATCACCCTCACAAAACATCAGCGCCCAGTTAGCATCCTTGACAATAAAATATATTTTTCTGGAGAGATGCACATCTACACTCACATTCAGCTCTCCAGAAGTGCTGACTCTCAGAGTTAGCTTTCCTGCTCTGTGTGTCCAAACTCTGCATTTCCTAAATGCTGATGTCTTCCAGGTGTTGTCTAGAAGAGTTGGTTTTTATGAATTCTTTTTACAAAGCAATTTTGCCGATGCACCAGGATGCCAAACTGAAAAATGAATTAACCAGACTGCCCATAATCTCCTCTGAGAATTTCTACAGGTGTCTGAAACAACGATGGACGGACCACGAAAGAAATGTCACAATGTCAGGGCTCCACTTTTTCTGAGAGGAAGAGGAGGGAAACTGAAGAGAAAAGGACATTTGCAATTTTGGTACCCAACACATTCTGCAGTAACAGCCACGGAGGTGATCTACGCTGCCCTCGGAGGGCTGATGACTCATTATCCATCCCCTGCACTTGCAGGTGAGTGTATAGCTGCTTATTAAAGAGTCTGGTTCTGCAAACACTTCTGCACTTGCTTGACTTTAAGTATGCAAGTAATCCTATGGGGGTGAACTGTCAGCAACTAATTCTGGCAGCAATGACATTGCCAACATCTCAAGACCAATATGAGAGCAAAAATCAAACTCCTAATGACTTGAAAGCTAGTGAAAACCAGTTTTCACCATATTTTTATCTAGTTTTCTCTCAGAAGATTTCTTTTAAAATTTATTTTTTTTTTGTGTAGCTGTTTTTGCAGTAACCATGGGGGAAAAAACACAAAAACATGTAAAAAAAGAACAAAATGTGAAAATGTTCAACACAAATATCGCTCCTTTGGAAAAAAAAAACAAAAACAAAAACAAAAAAACAAACAGAATACAGAACAGTCATGGGCTTTTCCTCAAGTGTGGCATACAAAAATTAAATAAAAATAAAGAAATTTACACTAACCATGACAATTTTTACCTAAACTGTGAGAAAAAGTATATTTCCTTTTCAAAAGATACTTTCTTCCAGACCTCAGCCAAAAAAATAATGCTTGCAAAAGGAAATAAATGTGCATAGTAAGAGTTGATCAGTGCTTTAAATAGCAGATGCAACCACTAAGAATATGCATTTGGAAATGCCAAAATCTACAGCACTGTGTTGCAGCTATGTGCAATGAGTGTCTATTTTTAGAATAGTTACAGAAGAATCAGGAAGATATGCAACTAAGTTCTTCTAAAATTAACAAAGAACTGGATGATACTTTAGTTCTAAGCATGTTGGAGGAAGTTTGGGAGTTTCTTCATCCCTGTTAGGAAGTGAGGAAAGCTGCAGGAGGGGTGACAAGAGTGTAGACCCTCTCCCACACTCCAGAGAAGGTGCTCTGAGGAAGCAGAGGAGTAAAACTGTGATTTACTTGACTGTGATTCAACATTCACTCCACAGCTTTGGGGTAACTTCTCCCCACAAAGACCCCAGTGAAGTTTCTTTACCCATGGCCTACTCTTGAAGTTACAAGAGAAGGGTACTCACATTCATAGTTATCATAATTTTAAAATGTTCATCTTCTCAGAGCTGTTTTCAGGATAGGTCGAAATAAAGTTTACTTAGAAATGTTTAAGTTGATAGATAGTGGATGCTGATTAGACAAAAGGTGATGAGCGTGTCAAGGAGAAGAGGATGCACACAAGGTTACCACGTGTACTTTACATCGTTGTGAAATTTTCATCTAAAGCCTGGCCACAGATGTTTTACAAGAAGCTTTTTTTTTCTTTTTTTTTTTTTAAGGTGAAATGCCATAGTCAATTAAGATTTTTGCAAATGACAGAAAGTGATGGACTCATCTCTGAGTAATCCCTTCTGCCCTCTGAGGGTGCTGAGGGCCCCAACAGCAATGGGTGCAGGTGCTGAGACTCCATGGAAATGGCATTTTTGGAGAACTGAGAGAAGCAGCACAAGAGGTTCAAGTGCTGATGTGGTCCTCTTCCAGGGATTGTGGGGGCAGTACCACACCACAAAATAGCAGGGTATGTTATGTGACAAAAATGCATCTGGTCAATTGTCTCCTCATCTCACCCCAGTCCTGAAGCAGAAGCTGTAACTCTTTAGGTCCCCAGAGGAATAGGGAGAATTTTTGTGGCCCAGAATCTTACTTCTTTTCCCCATAGGCTAATCTGCTTTCCTGTGCTGTGTCTCTTAATCAGGATGTGGCCCTTTAAATTTCAGGTACACGTATTTTTATTTGAAATAAAATTCAAAAAGTATATTGCTGTTGCGATTGCAATTGTGTTTGCAATTGCAAGTGCTATTATGGTTATGATTATGACTACTGACCCATAAATTCCTAAAGCTTAAGGCTTCATGACTCATCAGATCACAACCAGTCCAACCTTCCGAGCGTCACAGGACACTGCATTTCACCTGTTCCCTCCTGTGCTGAGCTCAAGCACCTCTGCTGTTAGACTGTCACTTGTGTTTAGCTAAAGCACGTCTTCCAGAAAGGTACCTAGTCCTCATCTGAGAGATGGAGACCCTGCAGCCTCCCTCGGTAATTTGTCTGATGATTGATCAGCTTCCCTGGCAAAAGACTGTGTCTAATTTCTCATTTGAAGCTGTTTGGCTTCAGCTTCCAGCCACTAGTTCATCCTATGCCTTTCTCTTCTGGATTACAGAGCTCTTTAGCACCCTGTCTGTTTTCCCCACGAAATCTGTAATCAAGTTCCCCCTCAGTATGCCTTTTGATAAACCGAATAGACGGAGTCTTTAAGACGCTCACTGTAAAGCATTATCTTCAGTAGAAAAATAATTTTGAGGGGTCTTTTCTACTCACTTGCTGACTTTGCCACTTCTTTAAAAGGACCCCCACAACTGAACTATTTTCACGATGTTTTTACCATTGCAGAGTGCAAAGACAAACCCTACACGATGCTGTACCAGCATGGAGAGCACCACCCTTTTCTTGCCGCAGCAACACTGGAGTTTAGTATGACACTGAGATCTTCTTCTCAGTCGCTACTGACTAGCGTGCAGTCCCATATTTTGCAGGCACTGCCTGCTTTCTACCTGCAACTTTCATACATCTGTATTAAAATGTCAGAACAGACTCCACGTACTAAGTGAAGCAGACTGCTTCATTTGATTGTCCTCATGAGTGTTTATTACGTCATCAGTGATTTTAGAGTTACAACGAAATCATCGACGGAAATGTTGACAAGCTCTAGCAGTGCTCTCTTCCCTGCAGGTCGCAGCAGAAAAACTCTTTTTCACATTCTTATTTTTGAACCATCCATTAGCCTGTTCTGAACCCATTTACCGTTTATTCATCTGGTGTTGGAGGGGGGAGAATAGCTTTTCTTTTTACACGGTGCAATACCAGCAGTTTTATTCAGAAGTTAGGTCTGTTTGACAAAATTAATTTCCCTTAATCACCTGCGATCTGCCGTTTAATTCCCCATCAACTGATTTGCAAAGCAGCTTTTTTTCTCACTGGCTCAAGTTACTTGAGTAGGACCGCTTGCCCTTTCTGAATATTGGCACAGCAATGTTTTCCCAGTCTTCTGGCACTTCCCTTCTATTTCAAGGTTTATTTAATATTAACGTCAGTGAATGAGTGCTCTCCCCAGCCAAGTCTTTTAGGACTCAGATAAAAGTTATTCAGACCTACTGGCAGATGTTTTTTAATGTCTATTAATTGACTGGAAAGTACCTATTAACCTCAATAAAGGATATTTTTATGTGATAAGAATGTCCTTATTGTTTCCAAATGGACAACAGAAATTATTTTGACTGTTTCTGCGTTGCTTGTCTACTAATAGCTTTATCACAACAATTTGCTAATAGAATACCAATGTTTGTAGGAACCTGTTTTGTTCCCAATGCATTTTTTAAAATTTATAGATTGATCTTTGCCTTTTTCAAATCCTTGTATCTGTTTGTTTATTTATGTAAAAATACCATAAATCTCTTTTTGGTGTCTTAAAGTTTTCATGTAGCTACACAAAAACTCTCTTTCATACTTATTGCCGTCCATTTTCTTAGTTATCCCACTGTAACTTTTTTTTTTAATTTTTTTTTTTTAAATTTCTGTATGCTGCCTTCACTTCACTGCTTAGCAGCCAAAAACTAGTGTTGCCTGTTTTTCTTGTGTAATCATGATTTTTGGCTGTCTTATAAAT
This sequence comes from Strix uralensis, assembly GCF_047716275.1. NCBI lineage: Eukaryota > Metazoa > Chordata > Aves > Strigiformes > Strigidae > Strix > Strix uralensis. The sequence goes on along the minus strand of NC_134012.1, from coordinate 4,338,515 downwards.
TCATCTTATAAAGCCCTTAATTTTTATTCACACCTTTAATTCTAAACATTCCTCTCCAATGTATCCTTGCAGTTTCTCTGCCCATGAGACTTCCAATTTGAAAGCCTGATGTATATGCCATATTGCTACTTGAACCTTTCCTTCTTTTACTCACACTGAATGCAATCAAGTCAAAATCACTGATTCTTGGGCAGCAACCAGCTTGCAATGATTAAATCTTTCTTTTGTCCATCACACTGAGACCTAAAGTAGGGTTATTTATTATTAGATACTTCATTTTTGGAGACAGGGAGTGATCATCTCTAATTTTTAGCAGGACTGTTGATATGCTGCTAAGGCATCTACTTTGTGTGACCCATGGCAAGTCGTAAGGCACCTACATATTTTTTTACAGTCCGTTTTTCTATTTTTCACTTTTACCAGTCAAATTATAAATGGATTTTTAAACTGCTGATGAAACTTTTAATTTTATTAAGACCTAAGCATTAACAATAATGCTTCCAGTAAAAGCAGTAGTTAGTGATAGAAATATCATGGATAATAATTGTTTTCTGGAACTGGTCAGGAATGAGCTTTAATTGTTTGGTAACAATTAAGTAAAGTAGAACATGCAAGGAAAGATTTGAAAAAGCATTAAATTTTAGTTAAAACTTCTAATAGCTGTTATAGAACACCATGGTATGTTATAAATTCAATTTTTCCATTTACTTATGTAAAATGGAACTAATAACTTCAGTTTTTCTTAATTTTTTCCCCCTTGTAATTTCATGTTATCTATTTAAATACAATTACAGCCTGTCCAGAGTTCTGAGCTTTCAGTTCAGGGCTTTCAAATTCCTACCTCATGCAATTAGCACCTTATCGGCAAATATGTAAGTCAACCGCCCGAGTTTGCACTTTATTTGCAAATACAGTAGTTAACCTCTATCTCAAATCTTGTTTATCACTTAACACTCAAGTACCATTTTCATTTGTTGTTGGGACTGCCTTTCAAAAGCAATGGTTTAATATATTATCTTGAACCTGAAACAGTGAATGCAAGGTTGCTTCAGGATCAATTCTGTACGTGTCAGCTCTGTGAGATATTTGATCTTTCGTAATTTACTAATGTATATGAAAACCAGGCAAAGTGATCTGTGTTAATGTAGCAATACTCTGTCCTCAGCAACAATGGTTTCATTATGAGTAAGGTCTCAATTAAAAGCAAATAAGTTGAGAGCAAACTGTACTGAGAGACTGTTAATGGACTGCAGCTATCAGGCCTTTCTTGTGCTTGCTTCAGAAAAGTGCAGGTTCTGGGTGCTAATTACAAAACATGAGAAACTCACAGCAAGTTAACTTGCAGGTAAGAGTTCCTACTCACTGCAAAATACAAAAAAAGGAAAAAGACAAGAAAGAAACACACGGGTGTTGATGACCTTAGAGATTCATTCAGCTGAATACAGGTTTTATAACTCAAACACCTCATGAAAAAAACAAAGTTTTCGGCTGACTTCAAGACATAGTGTGAATGCCATGTGTGACAGAAGAAATGAAAGAGAGGATGTTAGAGTGGGAAATAAGAAATGCTGAACCTCCAGGTCTCCCCAGGAGAAATCATTCTCCTTGAAATGTGACCACTGTTGCCATCTCCCCCACTACCCTGTAGCATCTAAAGATGCTACCTGAATGATAGCTAAGCCCTCTTAGATTACTTGTATTTGCCTTTAATTTTGTAAGCTAAGATCTTTCAAATTAAAACAAAACAAAACAAAACAAAACAAAACAAATTGTATTGTATTCATGAAGGTCAAATATGAAAGGGCTAGACTCATAATTTTTTTTTTCATGATTCCTAATATTGCCTTTCCCTTTGCTAAACTCTCCTTGTCAGTATTTCACTAGCAGAATATAAAACCATCCATGTAACATTTATAAATTACTGGCAAAATTAGTAGCTTGGTGTCTCCTAGTAAAAATATAAACAATCTTAAGTCACTTCCCTCCATTTCTTTTCAGGAATATTCACATGGTTTGACTTTAGGCATTTAATTCTGATGCTTTAAATCAACCCCAAAGACGTTTAACTCTTTCCAAGATATGTTGGTGGTAGATGTGTTGATTCACATCTGAACCTAATGCCCTGTGCAACCCTTTCTCCAGCATCCACCAACAATCAACCCCAAAACCTCTGCTTTTCTTTTTTTTTCACAATACCTGGATTCCTCTTAGATTCTTATTATTTTGTGTGTGCATGTGTGTGCTGCTTGGTTTGAGTATGTGTGACTCAGTTGTTATTATCAGACCCTGATTTTATTGTAATTGTTGCATTTTGGGGATGTGGTGAGAGAAGAATTCTTCATGTTCCAGAAGAAAAATATTTGGATCTAGTCAGAATATTCTAATTGAGTTCAACCCTGAGGGCTCACAAACCAGAAAAAAAGAACCCAGTTATAGGCGTTTGCTTTTTTTTTTTTTTTTTAATAATAAATTTAAATCCACAGCTGCTGTTATAGTGCTGGGGGTACTGAGGCTGTCGACTGTTTGCTTGGCTATTGTCTGAGCATTGAAGCAACCTACAGGAGCAACCAAATTCTTCCTGTGACTTCTGCTTTCAGATGAACATGGCACCCAGGACACATGGCACCCTCTGAGATACAAACCTCGAGTTAGGCTCAGGAGCCTGACCCTAAGGGGTAGATGTAGCCCACCACAAAAATTTAGGTCAATTTGGGACCAATCCCATGTCCCTACCACAGCCCACAGGGGGTTTTGACTCTCAAGTGGTCTTCTGAAACTTGGCCTCAATGGAAGGGCTTGTGGTATGCAACTGCCATAGCCCACCATGATGTTGCCTCCGAGGGAACATTTTGGTGGGACGCAAAATCCTCTCAGACCTGACATGGCCTAGAGGAAGAGAGCGGCACAGGAAAATAATGAGGGCTTCATTTTCTTTTTGCACTTGCACTGCAGCTGTGGGAATAATGATAGTACAATTTAGCAAAGACTGAGACTATCAGCTCCTGCTTGGCAACTGCTCTTACTATAAATAGTGATAGATTGCTTTTCAACCAATTATTAGAGTCCTGTTGTTGGAGATGAGCTAATAAAAATGTATATGTAGCATATTCATATGGGAAAGTTAAGATTTCTTTTTTTTAGTTACTATAGGTTAAATAGGATCATATTTTTTAGTATCCTTAATTTAGTTCACTGATTGCTCTTATAAGGGGATTTACTGTGTTTCCATGGGTTGGTTCTTCATTTTTTCTCAAAAGGAAAACCAGCTTCCCCTCCTGATGATTTCTAAGTTTATCTTCTTTTGCTTAGTAGCTGTTACTGTTGGAGTACATGTGCCCTGGGAGGAGACAGCTACAGATCAACCTTAAGTAAATGCAACATGGGGCCATGCAAGATGGATCTTACAACAGCAGATGTCTCTGCCAGGTCACTCCTCAACTAAGTCTTTATTTATTTGTATTTACTCGATACAGATAACATTTTTGTACAAGATGTCTCAATACTTGCTATTTATAATATGAAAAGCTTTTGGCAAACACATCTGTGCTGTCACATCATCAAGTAACTCTCCCCTCAACCAAAAGCAATGATGACATTCCCAACTTAAATGTCATGTAGCTGCGGGTCTCATCCTGGGAGGAAGCAGACAGACAGTGCAACGTGTAATTAATACCGTTGACATGAAAAAGTCCATAATTAAGCAACAAAGTCAGCATTCCGTTAAAGTTATTGTAGAACCTCACTCCTTTCATAGTGGTGGTGTGGCAATTTCAGTATAGAAAACATATTCAACATAACATCAGTATGTCATTTCACATTGTAAAGACTAATTTTGAGGAAGAAAACCACAACTTTTTTTCTTGCAAGGTCTTCTCTTTCTGGAGCTTAAGTTCATGATATTTCCTGCATTCTATTCATACCTGAATGCCTTTATTTCTGTTTAATAAATAGTATAGATCTATGTCTCTGTTCTTGCACTTGGGTGGCAATGAAAAAGCAGAAGGGTGGATTATATCCATTAAAATCCACATTTCTTTTTCCATTGTTTGCATGTGGAGTCTTTAGCAAACTGCAGTGTGAGCTAAACTTCATAAACACAATGGTCCAAGTTAAAGACAGTGGGATGCAGGAGAGTAATGTAAATCTAGGCTAATCTAAGCTAAAGCATCCTACATAGCTTCATTTGGTCTCTACTGACAGAAAGCCTGGATGCTTACCAGCAGAGCCAACATACAATAAGCTGAAAAAAACCCATGTAAGAATGGTTAGTACAATGTCATCTCTGAGTGTGACACTGTATCTATGGGTGTTAAAATATTTATGAACTGGAGGTCACTGTTTATCTTTCTATAATTTTCTGACCCAAACGATTTCCAGACACTGGAGTGCTGTAAAGGAAAGGGTAGGAAGGAAAGAAGGCAAAATAATGTAATTTTGCTCTATTTGTTTTGATCTGCTTTTATTTTTCCCATATGTGCAGTGTGTATGTTTTTCTCATTATAGAATATACAACTCAGCTGCAAATTCTGGATGGAAAAATAATTTCTTATTCACGTTTAATTGCATTTCTTAGTTCCCATATAATGACATGTAATGTAACAGGTCTGGAGCTGAGGCCAAAATATGCAGGAACTGTGAAGGGACCAGAAAGGTAGATGGAGGAAATCCTTTCCAGCATCAACTCCATGGCATGTCTTGCCACCACTGTCTAGAGTTTTCAACCACTGAGAAAGGAGAACTGTCACATACAGTGCAAGGAAATCACATCAGACTCATGCAGGATGAAATGAAGAGGAGCCTCCCAGCACTTTCACCCTTTTTACTACACATCTTTGTCATAAAGGAATCAGGAGAAACAAGAAAGAAAGAGTGGCCAAAAGCAAAAAAAGGGAATTAAGACATTTCAAAGAGAATGTGTGCATTTTTTCAGTCTTATTTCTTCAGCATTTAAAGTGTTGTCAGAAAACCATATAATTTTAGTTCTTCATGTATTTGTAAAATTACATGTTTTTCTTTAAAAAATCCTTCTGAAATTAAATGTTCCTTTTCGGTGGAAATCTCAGTTCTGATGCTCGTTAGCCAATAGTCATGATTAACTGAGAGAAGGAATTATCTGAAAAAATTGAGTGGTTCTTTTCTTCTGCTGGCAGCAGCTTTTAAAACTTGGGCACACGTTTGCTATAGGCAGTCTAAATTTTGTCTTTCTGAAAAAAATCAGATTTTTCTACCACAATCTAGAAACGGAGCTGCTGAGTCTACCTCAGCAATATGCCTGTATCATAGAGGCACGGGTCACACCGGTGTGTTGAACTTCTCTACAGTTCCTTTTTATTTGCCTTTTAACTCTTTCCCTGATGCAGCTGGTGTATGCATTATATCAAATTAAGATAGCAAATTATCTCGCCATCTCTGCTATTTTGTGTATCTAGGCCAAATATACCCGTCATCACTAGCTTAACAAAAGACCTGTCCCTGAAAAAACTGTGTTTCTCCAGAAAAACCCTGCTGATCCCTGGCATTTTGTGGGGATGCGCTACTCCCTTTAGGTGGTATCAGACAGAAAAATTCAAAATATATTTGTGGGGCAAAAGAGATAATTATTTCTTTCCAAGAAAATCCATAATTATTTCAAATTTATTCTGTTTCATACTTCACTTTTCTCCCTATTCTCTGGCCAAAATACCCCTCATCTCTCTGGTTTGTATTTCAGAGATTTCTTTCCTTCCTTGTGTAGTGATATCGCTTTGCTGTGTGAGTTCATTGGGAATGGAAAAGCTGCCTCCTGAAGCGAGAGGCGAGATGCAGGCATGCCGGGGATGGGGATGACATGCATTCCCCAGAACTTCTGGACTGCATCTGGAGCTAAAAGGGCCTTATTGTTTTATTCAGTGTGGCCAACTGATATCAACAGTCTGCAGTAACCTGACACTACTGTAAGTGCAATTGTCCCATGGGAGTAGGAGTTATCCCCTGGTCTGAACCCGGCCAGGGAATGCAAGGCGATCTCTGCGCAGCACTTGATCTGTGGTTTAGCCAAAGGCTATAATGTGTAATCTATCCATATTGATCATATCCATATAGATTTTGACTAAGAGCCCAGTTTGTGATGTGTCTATTGCCCATTATTGGGCTGGAGTTGAGCAATATTTCAGGGACTATTGAGAGAAGTGCATTCCTGGAAACCAAGTGATTATATGAAAAGAAGAAATTTGGAAATGACCAGAAAAGACATTCCTGTTTTCATTTTTAAAAATTGAGAGTTTCTAGTCTTTTATGGCTACAAGGACAAGCTGGATAATGTGACCTGTATACAACCTAATGACTTGAACTTTAGACAGAAAATCAAGGAAATTGCGGGTTTTTATTCTAAAATATTCTTTAAAAAAAGCTTTGATCTCAGGAGATTCAGGGGGAGTTGATTCCTGGTTTTCAAGGTATCCTCTAGCATTGTTGACATACTTCCTCCTCTCCCCAGTTTCCCAGAGACTACAGGAGGATTTTCAGATTCTGCTGTAGATATTCAAGAAAAACTTCCCCAGTTGGTGGGCAAAGATGATCCAGTTTTAAAAGTGTGTCCTTGGTTTGAGGCACCTCCTATCTCCAGGGGAAAAAAAAAAAAAAAAAAAACAATAATACAATCAAAACTGCCAGTCTGAAACCTTCATCCTATTTCCTTCAGGAATGCCTCAAAGATAAGATTAGGGACAAAGGGGGAAAACCTAATATTTCAAACTAAATTTAACTGTCTTAAAGCACTTTTATACACACAATGCTATGGATAAAACAGCAGAAGACAGAGATACCTTTATAGCCTCCAGGGACAGGATGGTACTGACTTTTCCTTAAGAATTAAACATGAAGACCCATAGGACCAGACCTCCTCTGCCTGGTGGCCTGGTCTGACACACAGACTTGCAGGAGGCTGGCCGTGGTAGTGCTGTAGGTGAGAAGTAGCCAGGACCAACCACGGGAGCCGAGTCTTCATGACCATCTTCTTTCACAAACAAAATTAGGTCATCAGTCATCTGGGCAAAAGTGAACTTCATCATGCAGTGACAGTACCAGATCAAAGCAGATAGCGTAGTCATGGCATAGCTCATCAGAGAGCTTTGAAGAGCTGAAAGTGCTCTTCAGACGAGGTAAGAGGGACTGTGACAGCACTGATGGTCTTCAAGGACCAGACCCCCCATCACAGAAGCAGTGGACATCTTGTCTTTCCAGGACATGGGCACAAGAAAAGCAAGCAGGGGTGACTGCCGTTTGCTGCTCCAGCAGCCTCCTGCACCATTTCTCCTGTAATTAGAGCTTGCTGATAACATCTGTGTTGTTCTCTGAGATCTTCAGGAGACTTTCGGAACCTTCAGAGCAGCGGTGTCAAGACAAACTTGGGTAGGCAACCCAAAACTTTTCAGGTTTTCATGTCCAGAAGCAACATGACCTTCTAGAAAAGACATATCTCCTGCCCCCAGGCAGCATTGTGGCTGGGTACTGCATAAGAATAAGTGACTTCATTAATACTTCCTTTCCAGCGTTGATGGTAGATCTGATGTGAAGGTTGATATTGGCAGTGTATAGGTCAAAGGACTCTGATCATTCATTCTGCTGCCCTGCTGCACGGTCTGTGAAGCTTGTGCAAGCACAACAGCAAAGACTTTAAGCTGCCAAGCAGGAAAAATAGACGAAAACAGAAAAACTAAATGTACTGTTGGTGAAGGAAGGCGTGGTGGTTATGATGAACCTAGACAGGTTCATTACAGATCAGGTCTGAAAGTTAATGAAGTCAGTGAAAATATTTTCATTGATTTTGGTGGGATTTGGGTCCTGACAAAATGGTTTAAGGCAGGTTGAAGAGGAGATGAAATAATATATCTGCATATCACATATAACTGCCTAACACAGTTGCAGCATTTGTAAGATACATACAATACAGCATGTATACTTTGGAATTTTATCAGTGTCAGAGAGGACAATTATGGTAAAAAGTGACCTTATTTTGCTTGAAAAAATGTGGAAGAAAAACATCTTAATTCATTTCACCATGTTTATAGCACTCTGTAACAGAGATTAGGCATAAAAGCAGACACACAACAAAATAACCATTGTACCTCTAGAGTAGCATGTAAACTAAGCTGTTGCTACACTATTAGTATCATTTACCTTCAGATTTCCTGCTATAATACAACAAATAAAGATTTCTCTAATTCCATCTTAACTGATATAATTAAGAGAGAGTGCCATAAAGCCAATTTGTACACAAATAAGCCTCTGTAAACAATGTTCAAGCCTTCATTAAGTTCTGCTAGTTGACTACAGCAATACTGTACAAAGTAAAGGAGGGTAAGGGGCTATATAAGGACATAGGATTGAACTGTCTAGTGCAATTACACCCTCACAAAACAAAATCCTCGTTTGTGAGTTCTACCTTGCATTGGATTTCAGAAGGTCCAACTTTCAGTGAAAGGTATTAAACCTGAAACTAGCTCCAGATTTAGCTTTATTCCTATGTGGGGAGTTAGATATCTCCAAAACACGCACCCAGATTACTTCCTCAGTTCATAAAGCAAGGGAGTGCCTTTCCTCTGACCTTGCTTTATCTATGATTTAAAAGGGAGCTTTTGACTGAAACACAGAGGATCAAATATTTTAGTTAAGCATCCGGTTACATTCGTAACAATAAAGAGTATTGAAGCTAGTTCTCAACACAGACATGGTCTAGTCACCTTCCTCCCCTTCCCTTTATAAAAATCTAAAGAACAGTAAACATTTGGAAAAATAAAGAACAGTAGACAGCCTGAGGAGAAGGAGAGGAAGCAACAACAAAAAGAAATATTTCATGTAATTCACAAAGTTATCCTCCTGCGAGATTTTTAACTAGCTAGAGATAAATTTTTCCTCCATTAAACACCATTTTTATTTTTGACAGAATACCAATTCTTTTGCAGTTCAACAGGGAATTGGACCCAATCCTAATCATCTGAAAATGCTATCTGACCAAAAAGATTAAAAAATAAGTTGCTTTGTGGTGTTCATGATCACTCATAACACCTTTAAGCTAAATACTTTTTCAATTCATATGAAATGTGACAAGCAGAAAAAACTTAAAGAATTTATAAGATTATAAGAATTGCTAAGATTAACCTATTCACATAAACTTCAATGAAAAGCTGTTTTGAAAAGAAAGGAAAATTGCGGTTTCTGTGTATTTTACATAATGGAGAAATGCTATTATATCAAGAAACAAAAGCTGCATTTCACATCAAATTAACAGTTAACTTTATTTTTTAAAGTTGAATATTCCATCAAAAAGGAAACAAAACTCTAAATTTTTCAACTAAAAACTTCACCTTGAAGCAATTCTGTTGTAAGAGGTACAAAGACCCCACTGTATGCCCTGGCATGTATAGATTACCTTGCAGCAAAACAACAAATTGAGTTGTCTACCATGTAGGTGATACTTCAATTGCTTTTTTTTTTTTATTTTAACAACTGTTTGGAGGATGGAGAAAGAAGTTAAAAATACTCTGTTCTCTGTTCTACATGGCTTGAAGAGTTATTGTGAGTTAAACATTATTTGAAGAAAGTATCTTATCAAAAGCATGAAAAAGATTTCAAGATTTTTCTATTTTTGACTTTGGTATATTTCCACGGGGAAACATGAACCAATAGAGGAAATGTCAAAATGTAGGCAATTTTATGAGATTTAAGAGTAACATCAGGTCCAATTTTATTAAGTTCATTGGTGTAAGTTTACCAAGACTTCTGATGAAAGGTTGTCTTTTTAAAGATTCTTTGTTCAGAAAAAGTAGTGGGTTTATAACATACTGCCTTGGACATAATATATTATAGTACCTTTGTAGATTGTAGTATTCTTACCTACATATTGAAAGTTTGATTTCTTTTTGATAGCTTGACAGTGATGCTCCATTTTTATATTATTCCCGGTGTTCCACAAAATTTGTTTCCTGGAGCTGCCAAACAAAAAGCAACTAGAATCTCTGCATCAGAGAACAATTTTTTCACACCAAAAAGCTAAGGTGTCTCAGGCATGACTTCAGGATTTACTTTTCAGTTAAAAAGCAGAAAATGCACACAAAATAAGCACAGAAAAACTCTACAGGGACTGTTTCATTTCCATAACTGTTTGTCTAATCCCATCCCAATTTAGACTGACGCGTGTCTTGAATCGCATCCATGAACGAGCACTTAACAGATCTGCACAAGTTTTGTTTGTGATCCTTAAAAGCTTTTTTCTCTGTTTGTTTTTCTACAGGTTAGTTTTATCCCCCTATCATGCCATTCTGTGTATTTCAAGTTCATACCTAGTTCATTGAGACAAATGGTAGAGGTCAGTCACATGGTGGCCATCACACAGTAGTTCTGTTATTTCCCTCACTGTTTGAGCCAGGCTGGCTCAAAAAGAAGCTCACCTCAGCTTCTCAGAAAAAGAGAAGTTGCAGTTCATCTGAATTTTCTAATATAACTGGACCCCCTCCCTGCTTTTCATTTTATTCTGTCTTAAAAAGGCACTTACTCTGCAATTTTACAAGAGAAGACAAAAATAATCACCTTCCCTGATGCCAAATTTATTCCCATTTTTGTGTCATTTTCCATGTCAGTATGCTGTAATTTTATTGTTATTGATACCAGTTAATAGAAAGGATTCATTTTTGTACATTGTAGGTCAATAAGCATGCTGTCAGTTCTAAGTAAGCAAAAAAAAAAATATGTACATGTAGAAAAATAGGTCTTCATACATCTCCAGTCCCTAAATCGAATTCCTCCTTGAGGCAAAGCTATCCTTATCCTTGTGGCCTCGTGGACCTCTGTTGTGCAAAGATCTAGAGTAGTCCTTATTTTCTTCAGTAATGCATTTATTTATGTTTTATATTTGACATGACCTAAGTTTCTTTAATCACTTTCCCAGGGGGCATTTCTTGCGATATTTCATGGCCAGATCACTGAAGCCTTGTGAGTCAAGGGCTGCTCCTGCCCAGCCTGATCTCTGAAGGGATGTTGTCATCCTTGGCAGGCTAGATAAATCCAACAGTTTTTTCACCTACACTTCCCTCACTTTTCACAATTCCTTCTTCCCTTCTCAAAAAGAAAGATGCCTGGTAGGCCAGCATCTTTCTTTCCTTCTCCTCTACTTTGCGTGAGGAAGCCCTACTGCCCAGGTGATTCCTGAACTGGATCTATGACTTTTTGACAGATGCACTTTCTGCCCTCAGCACCTGCCAGAGTAGGCTGATATGAAAAATCTGAGTCATACAGAAAACCCGAGTTACATGTGCACCTTTGCTCTGGAGGGATGCTGGAAGAATGGGGTCATGTTCTTATTAGCTGTATTTATGACAATGTGCTCATAACTGAGAAAAAATATTAATCTAAGAGGCACGTCCCACAAGTCTGGCTGTAGTGGTTTTGTGCTCTACACTACTATTTGCCATTTCTTGTCTTGTCTTAGTGGTTGGCTAGGGAGGGATCATGACCAGGCAGGTAAGGCAGGGCAAAATATATTATTATCACCCTGATCTTTACGCAGTGCAGTGGTTCCCATGGGATGCACAGAGGTCACTGAGGTCATCTTCAGGCTGATCCAAGTGATATCTAAAAACTTTTTGAGCCCCCAGACAGTTTGTAACTGAGTGTGTGCCGGGGTTGCCTCACCTCTTACTCTAAATTTGCATTTGCTGCAGTTGTGGAGATCAGACCCAATTGGTTTTTCTGAAGAAAAGCTGAAACAGGAAGTGCCATTCAAAAGTGTGGCCTTGAAAGAGGTACTGTGCTGGTGATAAACCAGCACTACCTAGTGAACTAGGAAAATAGGCTGGAGACATAAAGCCTGCTCCAGGAGAAGGAGAAACAGACCATTAGCATTTGGATGTCTTTTAATTATTTCTTATTTTCTTCTTCAACTTTCCTTGAGTAAACAGCCAGCCTGCAAGAGGAGTTCAGCCTGGAGAGAGCCAATGTGATCAGACACTGAAGTGCCCTGCACCAAACTGAGAATCCTATCCAGGAGAGGAGCATGAGAAGTTGCTGTCAACAGCTCAGACAGTCTTCTTGAAGCACCATTCATCTTCTCCAGTGACTGCTACTCAGTCTCTTCTCCATCGAGAGCACAACATGTGCCTGAAGAGAGCAGGATAAGGGCACAAAACCACCAGGTTTTAATAGAGCAAAGGTGTTAGGAAAGGAGATAAGAGCACAGAAATAGGAAAGAACATGACTGGGCATGATGGAAAAGGAAGGGGAGAGAAGAACTTGTTGAGTCCTCTAGTGGAGTCAAGAACAGAGAGTTGTGAAGCGGCAGAAAAGGCAGAAAAGACTGTAAAATCAGCACCTGAAGCACAGTTATTTTACAAATATACTAAATACAACATTTGAAAACATATGCAGAAGAGGGAAATCACTTGGTACCCAGCCTTCTTAATTCTATGGCAAAAGAGCATAAGAACTTCAGAGATGAAAGATAAAGTAGTGTTTGTGGTCTTACAGGAGGAAAATACTAATGATGAAAAGGGAGATCAAGAGTTTAAATTATAAAAACACATAGCTGTAGACAATAATCCCAGTAGAAGTAACACTGTCAGAAGTAAAGAGCAGAATGCACCACAGAAATGAGAGACACTGTCAACTTGTAAGTCTTGGAAAGGGCACAAGCTAGGGGTGGAGGTCAGCAGAGAAAAGGGGAGGATCAGTTCCAAGTAGAGATGAGGTTGAAAGCACATCACTGCAGTAAGATGTGAGAACCGATGAACTATTTTAGGACAAATGATGAGGAATAGGAAATGAGAGGCAGCAAAATGAAAGTGCTATCTGACTTGACGATTAAAACTAACAGAGGAGAGATTGGGGGACTTGAAATACAAATAAGGGGGGGTGTGAGCAGTTAAAATCAAAGGGGAGATACAATAAAAGATGTGTAGTGACACCAGTCAAATGGAATACAATCAGAACTATTAAAATTCAGTTTTTACAAAATTATATTGTCTGATTGCTGTTGCAATAAACATTTTCACTGAAGTCACTTATTTATGTTAACTGAAGCTCACAATGTCTTATTCTTGCTTGACAGGTAGACAGCTGAGACAGGTAAACTGCCAGAGCTACCTACAAAGCAGGGAGATTGGGGTGAGAGTAGAGAATGGCTGGCTGAAGATCTGAGAACATTGGCCTGGAACCCTCAATTTTTTTATAACTGCCAAACAACTCATGCTTGTGAAATGAATGCCATTTTAAAATATATGGTTTTATTTTGATATTTTAAATATATGCTGATTTTTAACATAGTCTTAAAATTAGCCTCTTTCTATGCTAATGTTGGTACTAGTATGAGTCACAGAATCATAAGGAAGTCTAGGTTGGAAGGGACTTCTAAAGACAGTCTGTCCAACTTTCTGTGCCTTGGATTAGGTTATCCAGAGCCTTGTCAAGCCAAGACATGAATATTTCCAGAAAGGTAGACTCTACCACTACACTGGGCAAACTGTTTCAATATTTAAGAGTGAAGTTTTTCATATATCCAGACAGCACTTCCCCTGAAGCACCTTGTGCCCCTTCCCTCATGTCCTGTCACCATGCATCGCTGTGAAGAGAAGACAGCTTTTATTCTATAACAACCTTTCAGATATGAGATTACTTTGATCCCCAGCCTTATCATCCCCAGGCTGAACAAACCTAATGCCTTCAACCTTTCTCCGTATGTCAAATTCCCTAGCACTCTGATCACCTTGTTGGCCAAAATTGGACTCATTCCAATTTTCCAGTGCCTCTCTTGAAAGTTTTTAAAATCCTTTTGCGATGTGAAAATATGAATGGATCGTCTCTTGTGAGTTGATGAAGAAAAGACACCTTTATACACTAATCCTACTGATTCTTTTCAATATCTCCAGTAGCCTTCTGCTTTATCTTCCTTCCTATCATCAACTGTGATAATCCACAGCTTCTCCATGGCCTTTCTGAGTCTCTTCTCCTCCACCATCACAATATATGCAGTTTTCCTGTCACAATAGTTCTCCTCAGTGTTTACTCACATCATCCTCCCCCATTCTTTACTGAGCTTTGTTTTGCGTGATGTTCAGGCAAGAGGCAACATGTGCTGACTCTATCCATAATGGACGACACATTGGCTTCCTTATCTCCTAGAGGGTACAAAGTGCTCTTTTTCTTTACAGAGGACTGTTTGCTTTAAGAGTCTGGAAGAATAAGATGTATTATGCTTGGAAGGAGATTCCTTTATGAGAAGCTCCTTTATTGGATAAACATACAAAGTCTGGTGATCCATGAGACTCAGAAAGTAAAAGGTTAAAGGTGACAGTGAGAGAAAACAGTAATAGTTGAATTCTAGACTGAAAGCACTGTCTTCCTTCAGAACAACTAAGAAAAATTGTTGGCAACGGACCGAAAGAATAATTCAAGAAACTTGATGTCACGGGATATCTGTGTCTATGCTATTAATGATACTTACGATTTATTGCTCTTACGGATGACCTAAAGAATATGCAGAAACCAGGTCAAAAATAAAAGTCAGAAAATGGCAGATGGGGACTTATTCTAAGGTAACCTTCCACAAGACTTTTTTATCTTTCATGACTTTAAGAGCTGAGATTTAGAAGTAAAAAGCTATTCTCTGGATACTTGGGTAGACTTTGAACTGAAATAGGTTTTCTTCACAGTTTTTGGGCTTCTTGGTTCAACAGAGGCTGTCGCAGCTGAAACTAAGCACAAAATGTAATGGCAATACATTCACAGTGCTGGTTCCCAAGACAATTAAATGTATTTGTTCACCAGTTTTGGCACAATTTTAATCCAGATATTTAATCTAGGTTCATCATGAGGTTGACAGCCCACAGAGGAAACAAGTAGTGATCTGGAACTGGATAATAGAACAGAATAACTTGGAAATGTGAAACTGTGGATCCGGAATGAGAAAATTTAATTTAAGATAGGAATAGCTGAAGAACTATACAGACACTCTTCTTCCTTGTAAAAGTGAGCCTTTACAGTGCGAATTACACCACTTTAGTAGGCACATCAGGTCTGAGCTCTTCAATGCACAGAGTGTGGCACTGCTACATAATACTGTGACCTTAAAAAAGGTGACTAAAAGCCGCTGGAAATGGAGGACACACAAGTCCATACCCTGTCACCAAACACAAAAAGAGGCAATGAACTGGAAGTCTGTTCCAAAGCAAAAGAGTGACTGAGATATGGACCTGATGGCCGGGAACTCAGCAGAAGTTTCAAGGGGTGTGGAAAAAGGCAATTAGGTGTCCAAGCGTCTTCACAGGGAACCAGAATGAGGTTTTTCTGGATTGCGGGAAAAAAAAACCAACATGGAGGAAAGGGAAGAATCACGTGAGAGAAGAGGTTCTGGGGTACAAGAATAGGTAGCAGAATTTAGAAAGGCTGAAGGTAGAAAGAGGGAAGGAATATATTTAGTGCAAATGAGAGAGGAAAAGAAAAAATTATTACTTTTTGACTCTCAAAACCATGAAGAAGATTCTGACGCTTATTCCTGCTGAATGGTTACTTACAGCAGCAGCATTTTCATTGAAATCTTATCATTCAACATGAGTAAAGATGGCAAAATTAGACCTTTTTTCCCACTAAAAGTAAGTATATGTACTTCAATATTTTCCTAGATTTAACTCACAAACCTGCAACCGCTGTACTGGTCAGGTATATTTTTTTTGGGTATGAATAGGGCTGTGCTAGGAAAACCATCGAAAGATTCGGTGCATATCAAAATATCTCAGGATTGATGGAGTAAGGGGAATGAACATTCTTCAAAGTGAGGGAAGATAGCTGAAGTCTGCAGCTTACAAGCTCACAATGTAGCAGAAGACAGAGGGTAAAGTACACTGGAGATACAAGCCTGAGATTCAGAGCTAGACTTCTGCAAGGATCAGGAATGTTTGGGTCAGATCCGTCTAATATTTTCAGCAAATTATGTAACTTGACCTATCCCCACAAAGCACTAGTGACTGCTAGTGAAAGGAGTTTTCCTATCTAACATCGCAGTTGCATAAGGCTCAGCTGTGTGAAACCAATACATACACAGCACCAAAAAGTGGAACAAACGTGCTTTTGCAAGCCTTCTAGCTGTAAAACCCGAGCTGTGCTGGGATTCTGCTGTCCTCCAAAAGGTACATTAGGATGCATGAACGTGTTGACATGTTGAACGTGCTTGTGCTGACACATCCTGAAAAGGGTATGTCATCTGAGATTTTAGCCCCTCTTGCCAGTTATTTGCATACCGTTGTCTGAGGCTATCGGGAGTGTGTATGTATTCCAGGTATTTGCTGAAATAAACAGCACGCAGAAGGTGCCTCAGATGCATTGTCAATGGGGAGTTCACTGACTACAAAAGATCTTACATATTTTGTAGGAAATTCAGAGTTCCAAACAAAAACACCACTCACAGGGACACTGGGTAGATTTGTGACTCCACCTGAGGAACCTGGGGTCTATAAACCAGTGAACAGATCACCCTCATCCATATGCAGGTTTAGGTTTTCACTTTTCCAGGAATATTTTCAATGACAGTCCCTCTTAAATAACTGCAATGCAAGCATTATTCATTACAAGTCACTGATATGTATTAGAATTTGCATTATTTTTAACTCTTTCCATTAAATGTCAAACAATTTCAGTTAAATGTCAAAAGTTAAATCTCTTGCAGAAAACAATGCAAATTTTCTTTAATGCAGTATATCTTTCAGTTAAGAGGAAGGAATCTCACACGCTGATGCAGCAAAAGATTCCCAACTTTGTAACACAACCTTTAATTCACTGAACATTAATAACACTTGACAAAAAACCTATGAGCCTAAATCAAGTCTTGGGTCACATGTATTAAATCATATGTAATCCTGCTAAATTACATCAGGGTAAAAATCTCTGAAACATAAAAAAAGGAACAAACCTGCTTGCAGAGTACTGCGACAGAAAGAAATTGAGTAGAAATTTGATCACTTGAGAGATTTTGGTATGCAATGTTATTTCCTAACTAAAGAAATTTTCAGCGAAAATCTTAAACCCAATCTGCCATGCTGTTTGTCTCACTAGAAGTTTTCGACCCTGAAACCAAATGAAAATTTTCCACAAATGAAAAACAATTGAAAATTTTCACAGATATTTTATATTCTTCCGAAAGAATGTGTTGGGAGCAAAACTGAGATGAAAATTTTAACTTCTAGAAAATAAACTCACTGAATTTATGGGCAACTTGACCATAGCGTTCTCTTAAAGTGCATGAAAAAGAATATTCATGATGAATGTATATACTTCCTCATTTCACATATATATGAAGTGATTTCAGGAAATACTATTTATTCCTAGATACTATTCTACTTTCAAAATTGATTTTTGCCTACATTATGTCTAATATGCAAATGACAAGGAAATACTTTCTTGGACTGGACAGATCGAATCATGAGTGGAACACCAATAATGTGTAAAGTCTACCAGTCAAATATTAACAGAGTATATGATGCTCACATGGAGCTATAGAATTGTAATTAATTTCTTCCATAGGTGGAGCAAACCAGACTGACATTCTTTGTTAATTTTAGCTTTCTAACAATGCTTTGACATTTTTCTTTCCCTTTGTCTTCCCCCCAAAAAAACCCAAAACTCTATCCCGCTGATCTCCCCTATGCTCATTCTGGTGTAAATCAGGTGTAATTCCCTCAAAGTGTAGTTATACCACACTGAAACTGATGAAAGGAAGACTGCATCGATCCTAAATATAATTTTTCT
Source organism: Strix uralensis (assembly GCF_047716275.1). NCBI lineage: Eukaryota > Metazoa > Chordata > Aves > Strigiformes > Strigidae > Strix > Strix uralensis. Next base: position 4,320,749 of record NC_134012.1, on the reverse strand, counting down.
CTATAAATGTGGAAAGAACATTGGTGGAAAACCAATAAATTCCCACTAGTGAATAAATATTAAATTAACAATAAAATATTTCTAAGTATTTCTAAATATTTCTAATAAAATATTTCTATTTAAAGTTATCTTATCTTTGAAATAATTCTGCACAGAAAAATGAATCCACTCCAGTTTCAGCTGTAAGTTTCTCATGGGAATGGGAATTGATACAATAAATAGAAGCAGCTTATTGTTGTTGGTCTCCAGTCTTTGACTTACGTTACTAGAGCTGTTTCTCTGAGCTCATCCCTCAGTACTCATGGCTAATAATATTTCAATGAAGAGAAAGTTAAAGCTTCTTTTTCATTTTTGTGTTTCTTATTAATGTGCATTAGCTCAACTAGCTGAGAAATGTCTCGAAATATGTTTTGGAGGAAAAGACAAAGCAAAACAAGTTATTACTGAAATTATTTCCTCCCTCCCCCAGAAAAAAAGTCTCAGGCTCAGTGAAAGACTGAAAAAAAATGCACATGAATCAATTATGAAAAAGAGAAAGTTTCTTTGAATGAGAAAAAGCTGATTGGAATTAAGATAGGCTTTGTTCATATCTGCAAGGTACAAGGAGAGGACTTTTCAGTGGAACAGAAAAGGGGGATTTGGGAGTGTTTGGCTGCTTAACGCTATAGTGCTTCAGAGCCCATGTGAAAATTTGCTGCTAGCTATTAATCATCATTGTGCCTCTGCAAAGAAGCTGTTACAATGATGACTATATGTCATTATATTCCCACTGTAAGTAACGAATCAGAGAGCTGGGAAAGTTGGATAAGAGCGGCTGGCAAACTTTTAAGCAGCGGAATCTATTTAAATAAATTTACATCACATTTGCTACTTTCGCTGGTATGGGAATCATACTTTAAAATGAAACAATATGCTGTGTTCATGGGCTCTGGTCTTTTATTCTCCTGTCTCTGAGCCTACTTTCCAGGTCAGCCTTTGCCAGCGCTGACAGCACGCTTTTCTCATAGCCTCTCCTTCTCATAGCCTTTGGTTGCTTTCAAGTTCAATTTAGCACAATGAAGTTGTTATGCATGACAGTTTGGAGAGCAGAATAGGTGGTGTCTGAGCCTGCTGTGTCGCTACAAAGTGGGCTCATTCTCCGCAAGCCGGCTCAGTTACTGAAGCCTTGCTGGTGGGACACTGCAGTGGACTTCCAGACGTTCCCATCCTGACGAAAACAATTAGCTTCAAACTGCAAGAAGCCGCAGGGTCGCCCTTTCTTTCAGTGAGACCGCGCCATTTAATATGCTGCAGTGGATTTCAAATTCATGTTGATTTATCCTGTTGTACTCTTCTTTTATGGTCTTTATTTACAGATGTGTAAAGGAACAGGGAAAGTTTGAGTCTCACACGGTTCAAGAGTTTTATTAGAAATCTAAACCATTGTTTTATGTTTATTTTATAAAGAAATAGAGTTGAAACATGTCAGGCTTAATTCCGTTAGGCTGAACTGCCTAAAAGAGAGCCCTGAGGTTCCTCAAACAGAACCTGAAAGTGTCTCTTCTGCTAAGCGTCAGCAACAAGCCAAACAATAAACAACCCCAAAACATTCAAGATGCCATCATGGTCATCTGCTACAAGAACACCACGAAGAGCTAAAAATCATCTACAAATGGCAGATTACACAATTTTTAAAAATAAATTCATTTTGAGCTTGTGTGGAGGTACCGCAAGCAGCTTGTCTTTGCCAGGCACAGCTCAGCATGTCTGGTGGTGTTCATTGCTAACAACATCATGGGCCATCGAATTCAATAGTACAACACAGTTACTAGTCCTACAGGATAAATATGACTTTATTTTCATATTAACTTAGCTATTAATGCAACAACAGTTTTCTTTTTTGTCTTATCAGGCACTACTAGCTTTGCTATGACGAAGAAAGCCAGTTGCACGCTACTTGACTGTAGGCTGTTAACAGATGCACTCGGTTTCTTAGATTTGCCAGTAGAAAAGAATCAGTTCTCTTGATTATGGATTTTGCTAATTACTGGGTAAACCCATCAAATAATTCTAATTCTAGATTAAAAATTAGCTCAAAGAGTATTTCAGCAATCCTTCCATGAAAGATTGTGCTATTAGAATAGTAAATTGCTCCCACCCCCTTTGCCTCTTCCCTCCCTATCTACCCCCTTCTTTTTTTTCTTCTTCTTTTTTTTAATCTGCAAGAACTAAATATTATCTAAATTCCTTCTTTGTAAACTGCTTGGTTTGGCTCTGTGCTGTTGAAAGGTAAAATTAAATTATGCCAGCAAGTGTTTTATGCCTTAAAATTATTTCTGTTTATCTAAAGAACCAGATAATGTAATTAAAACGTCTAGTTTTGAACAACACAAAATGCATCTATTAAAACTGCAAAAATGTTACAGTCTGGTCTAATTGCAGTTTGAGTTTCAGAAGCTTGATTTTTACTGCTGCTAATTAACCTTCCACCTTCCTCCAACAATATATGAGTAAGACTTGGTGTAATTAGCAGGCTATAACAAAAATTAAAATAATCAGTACTACATTTAAGGCTAGATGTAGACTTCTTGGACAAAAAAGGGAGAGGGAATTAGAATACTTGGTTTCTGATATAATTTATACCAGTGTGTCAGACCACCAGAGCTATTCTTAACTGTTAAATACAGAAATTTTCTCCATCACTCATTCATAAAAGGCAGTATCGCAATATTGCTGCAGCTAAACACTTTATTAATGAATGGACTCATATGAAGAATGTGTGATACATTATGGTGTTTACTCCTTATTTAAGAAGTAGAAGAGTGCAAATGAGTTGTGTCAGTAAGGAGGAAAGTTAAACTATAAAAGAAAATTATGCATGAACCAGACTTTAAAATCACAAGAAGAAGCTTTGCTTGATATATTTTATCCAAATAATATGGCTTTGTCTAACTTCTTCAGACACCAGTGATGTAGGTCTCACCGATTTTATCAGTAGCAGATTTAAGTCTACAAAATAGAAAAAAACATTGAAATACAAGATTTTTCAGGACAAAATGGAATACAAAAAGAAAAGAAAATAGGAGGAACCAGAAGAGCAACACAGACTTGAAACCAGCTTAATCCCAAAACACAGTCACTAAAAATCAGGAATGCCCTAAACAAGAATGTACATCGTCATGTCAGTCAAAAAATGGAGCCTAATTTTAGGCCCATAAAAATAAAACGTTTAGAAGCTCTAAGTCAATTTTATAATAATTTTGTTGCAGTCATGATGGCCTCAGTGCAAGAAGCAAAGTTTACAGGAAGAGTTAATATCTCTTATGAAGCTGGGATGTTAGGAAGCGTTCACAAATCTGAAAGCTTCCCTGTTTTTTAAAAAGTGTCAGTTGTGTTAACAAAAGCTTTTACTTCTCCTATAAACCTGTTTAGGAGTTTTGGAAAATTTTACTCCTAAGTAACCTTATTTCCCAAAAATTGATTATTGCAATTCCTGTTGATGCCAACAGGAATTTCTGGGTGTAGAGCACAACCAAAACAGGGAAAATCAGATTCAGAAGCCTACTTCTAGGCTTTAGCTTTTTACTAGCATGGCCTTGTAATTCATCCAGAAGTACAGATGCTGATGCTAGAAAAACACCCACACATACACTAGTTAAGTAACATTGTGATATTGGTAGTATATTTGTGTTTGCACATACATGAATAAAAAGTGGTGGAAAATCTGTTATGCAAATAACCTCGCTGCACTACACTGATGCTCTTGGCTGTTGTTGTTGTTCTATTATTTCACAGTAATTTAGCACTGCTTCCTCTTTTTTTAATTTTCCCAACAAACATAACACAAAAAGTAGTCAGAGCAGATTTATCTGGGTCCAAGCCCATTGATCTCTGCAGAGTATCTTGGACCAGAGTCATGGTGCTGCCTAAATCATCTCCTTCGAGCAGAGCCGGATGCACAACGTAGCTGGTGTTTCCATCTCCTTGGGTCTCAGAGTGGTGTTCCTTGTGATTAAATTGATTTTTTTTTTTTTCTGTTGCCTGTTTCAGAGTGGGTTTGGGGGTGGATGAAGCATGAAATATCACTTTGGCAATGTATTAGTATCTTCACAAGAATGTGCTATTTATACGCAGACTTTTAAGGATTCAGGTTGCACTGCAACCCATAAAACAGAAACACAGAAACCCAGAAACACAAATCATCCAGGTTAAACCCAAATGCAAGGCTGAGTTGCAGAAGTTGACTAACTCATTCTGGAGCAATGGGAACTCAGTCAATGCTTAAATTCAGACATTGGCTTTCTTGCAAGCTGCAGGACATCCTTGGCTTCACCTATACACCAAGATGAAGTGGTTTAAAGAAAACTGGAAGAAGTGGAGAAAAGGCTCACTTAAACCTTTTCGGTTACACGGGTGTAGTGTGATGTGAAGTCAAAGCTTATGCACTTGTAAGCATGTGGTAATGAACTTGGGAACCTTTGGATACATGATCATGACTGAATACAGGGACTGTTTCACTGCCTTGGATATACAAGGGAAGGATTACTCAGAGTGGGATTAAATAGCCTCAATTTTATTTATAAACACTGCAAAGGAACCATCTACTACCAGATACTGTGTGTCTAAGGAACAGCTGGTTTAGCTTTCAACTGTACTGTTTTTTGGCAAGTTAAAGCTGGATCTCTATCTGATCCATAACACTTAAAGGAGTTAGGCCTCTGGCTACCAGGCCTGCCCCGTGATGGGTGTGAAGGAGGCAAAAACCTGTCAGCAACAGTCAGATCTTTCTGGCCACCCCTCAGGAAAGTCTTTCCTTATTTCCTGCTAAGGCAGATTACCAGGTGTCCTGTCTGGTGATTTTAAAACCTGTTAATTGACTCAGTGACAATGGAGAGGTTGGGATTGCAGCTTTTCTCTGGAGATCCAGATTAAATGATAAAGCCCTGGGTGAGATCTGGTTGGTAAAGTGTAAAGCCAGCTAGAGGTAGGTAGGACTCTCAGCAGAGGGTACATTGGTGGTGCCTCACCAGAAGACAACCATTGCCTTCCAGGGGCCTTCGCCTCATCACCTGAACATCCTTCCTGGAAGGGTTCAAGGCCAGGTTGGACGGGGCTTTGACCAACTAGTGGAAAGTGTCCCTGCTCATGGCAGGGTGGTTAGAACCAGAACCCTTCCAACCCCAACCATGCTATGATTCTGTGATTCTATGATTTGTTACCTACAAGACAATATATATGTTTTCATGGGCTGAATACAGTGCCAGCAACGCATGGCCTCCTGCTTGCCCAGCTTAACACAGGCCCTTATCAGGCCGGTTCAGATAGTCAGTGTGTAACTGGAGACTGTTTTCAGCTGGTGCTTGTTCATTGATTTCTGTCAAATTAGTTTGGTGGTCTAGGGCTGGTTCCCAATGGACAGGTGTCCATATCAGAGAACAATGGCAACAATTGACGCTAATTGGCACCCCTGTTGACTGTCTCAGCAGCTTGCAGCCTCTAGAGGTGGTCCCTCCCCATCAGATGAGGCATGCTGGTGGTAAGTTTGCTCTGCTGCTGCCTCTGCTGCACCAGCACTGTGACAAAGGAGCTCAAGTGGTACACAGGAAAGCAGTCAGGAGAAAAAAAATACAACATAAAGAAATAGCTTCGTACAGTATAACCTGTATTTTTGAGTAGAGCATTTAGGAGCCAATAGCTTTTGATATACAACTAATGTAATGACAAAGTTTACTGTGGTGGTGAGGTCTAGCTGTACACATTTCAAGTCCTTGATCAAGCAGCAAGGCAAACACCAAAATAAATGTCTCCTAAGCAAGTTCAAAGAAAACAAACTTTCCTCTGGCTTCATTGTGAAAACAGCAGTAAAGAGTTTTAAAGCTTCCTCTAGCACATAGCTCCAGGCCTTGCTTATTTTATATTTTGTCCTCTGTGCATTGATTTCCCAGAATCAAAGTTTTCAGTTAAAGAATTGCACATTTTTGGAATAAACAATTGTCAGAAGTCTTTGTAGGGCTTGTGCAGGAAAGCAGATAATAAAGATGCACATTTGCTGCTTTCTGTTATCAGCATACTTTACTACCATGTCTCAGATAAGCACCACAACTTAAGTTGTCTTCCAAAGTTTGGCAAGCTTCAACAGATTCATTAGTGGGTTTTTCTTTAGGACCAACGAAGCTCAAAGAGCCTCTAACAATGGAGCTAATCACTGTCTCTTCCCTGACCCGAGCTTACGTCTTCCCTTTTTTCACTGCAGACCCTATTTCTGATCTCAGAACAAATAAATATCTGCATTTTTTCCCCTTGCTTACATCTTTTGTGTACATTTTTCCTTTGCAGCTGCCTGTATTTAAACCGGCGTGGTAAGTGGCCGACTTCTTCAGGTAGCCTTTCATTGGACACAAATGTCCTAGCATTAAAATGTAGATAATGTTGTGTCAATTAGAGAACGCCACGCAAAACTTTTAAAAGACGTAGCTAAATGTTTGGACTAAACAAGCAAGCCCGCGTTGTTAGGAGCAGCATTGGGCAAGTCACAGTTTCAATGGCTTTGCTAATGAATAAACGTGAGACTGTATCAACAGTCCCAAACAAGCATCCGGTTTGTGTGTGCCGGGAGTGCAATGGTATCAGTTGACTGGCTCTTTGTGGCGTCTATAAAGTACCCTTGAACGTGTCAATGGAGGGAAGGCATGCAGACAATGAAGCTGTGACAGCTGAATGTCAGCAACGACCTTGAACCTCAACCAGTCCCACCATCCCAGTGACCCCAGCTGCAGCGTGGACATGCGCGGACAGACAGACGGACCTTTGGCACCGCCTGTCGCTTCCCCTGCTCCAGCTTCGTGTGCTGAAATGACAATTTCACCATGCGTCAAGACCCTGCTAATAATCGCCGGGGAACATTCACTTATTAGCGAAGTTGCTAATGATATGTTCAGCATCCTAATCAGGCCCTCGCTGGCATTTGCACAGCAGAAAACAGAAAGCAAAACCAAAGCCAGTCATCGCTGATCAAATGTTGCTTATCAGCATCTGTGGCTGAAGGAGGCACAAGACGCTTCGCTGTGAAGCAAGGGTTTTTATTCTTGATTTGAGTGTTGCATTTGGGAGACCACTTGCTTTATTGATGTAAACAGCACACGATCAGTTGAAACACTGCAAGGAAGGAACAATTAGCACCTGGCATGCAGTACTTCCTAATGGAAAACAACAGAATTTTCCTAAAGATCGGCCTTGTGGGTTACAAGTTAATAGTATGCCATTGTTAAGACATGCACAGTAGACAGCAGAGACGTGCACGTGGTCTCTTTTTGGCAAAGCACATCAATATAAACCAGCAGCAGCATCCCCCTGTTATAGGCAAACAAGTTGGCATCTATGAAGGATATGCTTTGGCCACTCCTGCGTTCCCCTCCCTTCCAGGAAGGATGTCAGGACAAATGCCTACACTGAGGAAGGCAGGGTCCTCCCCCAGCTCCTCATCCCCATCTCATGTAGTTCTGCTGATGACATGGAAAATTACTTTTTAAGGTGGGAGGGGATGATATACAAGCAGCAGGGCTCTACTTTTTGCGCTGAATATTAGTTTATTGGTAAATTGGTATAAGGAAGAAATTTTCATGGCATAGAACAAAGACATTTCTCCTTTCTCAAGCATCTAGCCCATCACACCAAGCCCACTGAGCAGTCACACAGCACGTTTGTAAGCTTATTATTTAGGATGAATTGAAAACCAAGTCAGTTTTTGGCTTACCATGGCAATACTGTCTTATTTTGGTCTCATCCTTTACGTACGGCAGACAGCAACACAAGATAGTTTTCGCAGATGGTATAAATGAACACAACTCAAAATGAATCACAGGTCATGAGCAATTTCTGACTGGGGCCTAATGGGGGAATTTTTGCTGACTGTTATGGAGAGTAATGCAATCTCCTCCTTGGCTCTGGACATGGAGAAAAATTATCATGAGGAATTATACTATGTAAAAATTCAGACTTGTTTGAAAAAAAGACCTTTTATTCAGTACCTTTCAGGAAAAAAGGTACATTTTTTCCTTATTTTCTGGGGTTTTTTTTTCAGTGAAGCACAAAGGCCAAAATCAAAAAACATTTTCTGTTTGGTGGTTGGGGTTTTTTTTCCTGGCTACAATTTTTGCATTAAAAATGGAAAAGACAGACTCAGTTAACAAACATTATTGGTCTTCAATCTCAGCTACACATTATGGGAAAATGGATTAATGCTTTTCTAAACATTTTTATTTTTAAAATTATATTAGTGTTTGAAAAAAGTATTTTAAGATAACATTATCATAAATCATATAATTATGATTTGATAGAAATATTTCATTTATGGGGTTAAATAGGTTTATTAAATTCTGATGTTTCTTAATCATAAGCAACACAAGTTTGCCTGTTGTTTGACTGCTAAGTCTACAATAGTTTGCTTGTCACGAAGAAGAGAAGTTATTAAACAGGGATGTTGTGAGCAGATCAATTGGAGTCTATACTTCAAGGAAAATAATTCAAAATTTTGCAGAATAAGAAAATTGCACAAACACTCCACACTGTGAACAGGACAAACATTTAGTCATAATGAATCAAAGTATAATGAACTATTGCTTTTCTAAGCGCATGAAAACAGTCAGCCTGGTGCTTTTCTCCTTTACATCAACACCAAAAAGTAGGATGGCAGCAAATACAACCAGAAGAATTCCCCTAAAAGCTGTATGAGCAGTCCCCATAAAATGGAAACAAGGAAGGCTCCAAGCTGAGAAATGAGACGAGCCCCCACAGCACGTTTTCTTTGAGGTTCTCCAGAGAATTCTGCAAGGAACTGCCAGTTTATCAGTATTAGCTTCCATCCTCAGCTTCTGTGTTGCTTTCCAAAGGGCCCAGTGTGCTGCTCACCACGAGGCCAGCAGCAGCTCTGCCAGCCTGACTCTTAAGCCTCTTGTGTTATTGTGCATCCACCGAACTCTGCGCCCAGAGCAATTTTTACCTGTCACCGGTTTGAAGGATCTGCTGGATCCATACCCCTGATCCCATTCCTGCATGGGCTGGTTTGCTCCCTTAGAGAGGAAAATGTAGAACCTTAAGCATTCTCAAGGTTTTTCTCCATCTCAAGTAAATTTCTTTATGAACAGTATACTGCAGTTTTATACTTTTACTCAACAATCATTGCACATGCACTGTTGGCACCAAAGTGGGGTGAGTAAGGCAAAATCTGCAAATTCTTTTATCATCTAGGGAGAAAGCAAAGATTTTGGTTAGCTGTATCTACTAACAGAAAGTCTGGAAAATAATAATAAAGGTTGGTTGTGGCTTTCTGCATATGGGTAAGAGTAGTTCTCAACTCCCACGTGCAGTCATCTTGCACCTCTTTAGCAGGTACAGCCTGAGCTAAGTGCAGGGGATCGACGACATCCCCCAGCGCTCCAGCAGGCACAGGAATGCAGGGAGTGAGGGATAATTTACTACTGGAAGAGGTCACCTACAGATTACTATTCTCTGGAGCAAGAGGTGAGCAAAATAAAAAACTGACTTCCTAGAAGTCTCTCTGACATGAATCAGTGCACACTACTTATTGCTTAGGGATGGCTGGGCAAGCAGTCAAGCCCTAAAAGAAGATGATTCCACTAACAGTTCCCTTATAAAATGAGTGACTCCATGAGCTACCCAGTGGCTTTTCCTGCACTGGTTCCTTAGCAGGATCTTTATTCTTTTTAAGGGGCACTAGTGCTTTTCATAAAAGAGAGATGACATTATTAGAACACAATAATATGAACACTTAGGCATATAGGCAACTTTCATCATATAAGTAGTCCCATGGAAGTCAACAAAGCTTTGTGTGCTTCACTGTTTGTGATTCTGGGCACTTGGTACTATCTCTTTTTATTTTGAATCATTGAGATTTATGTGAACTATGTTCACTCTAGAAATACATTATCAAAAGATTTTTTTGTATTTATATTGACACGATATACAGTTGCAGTATAAATTTTATGAATGCCAGAGAGTAAAGTACCTTTTCCCAATATACTGACATTCATCATGGACTAACATCTCTGAAAACTGCTTCTGTTTCTCTCACATTCACATTTATTGTATCTGGGCTTAGTCCTGCAAACAATTACTTACCTCACTAACTTTATCCATGGAAGGGTTCTCACGACAGTCTGAGGGCCTGTCCTTGCTGTAACTTGTATGTGTGAGCACTCTCCTTACAGAATAGAGCTTTCTGAGTAATAATTTCTGCTTGAGGGACTTTCACATAACACTTAAAACTAAGAACAAACTCCTTCATTAAAACATGTCACTTAATCTTGAATTGGGAAGATACTTGAGGAAATAAAGAGATAAATACACTAAGAATTAATTGGCAGAGCATGTAGGTAGCTAAATTAACTTCTAATTACAGAAAAATTTAGGAATGAGGTTCAGGCTAATAGGTCACTCAAATGCCTATAGCTGGAGTATTCATTTTTGTTAGCCCACTTACAGACACACTCAGCAGATTTGATTTAACACAAATGTATGTGGTCATGTCTGAAAATACACCAGCCTTTATAAAATAGTAAAGAAGCATTTTTCATGCAGTAGTATGGCGGGTTACCTAGGAAAACCTTATAAGGCTGCAAAATATTTCACTTCGATTAAGAACACTTAGCAGGGCAATGTACGTGGTCGTGCACAAGCAGCTGAGGATGAGACTCACCCCTCCCCACAGGCTGGGTGAATAAGGTTTGCACTGACAGCTTTGGGTTAGGAGGGACTGCCCGGGCACACGCCGTTATGTGGGGCGTTCTGGCCACGGCATCCACACCGATAGGAGCAAAGCAACCCCTCCCAACCAATTCTCATTGCTCTGTGGTTTTATGGGAAAAGCACTGTGAAGAACACGACCCGACATCTGGGGTGTGCAGCGGCCTTTGTTTCACGGCTGTTTTGTGCACTCAAGAGGGCAGTCAGTTTTCTATATGAGCCTGGGGATCCTTGTGGAGGACTTTCACACAGTATGACTCACTGGATTTAATAATTGCATATGGTGTAGGTCAGCACAGGTTTTGGGCCCTGTCATGCTTCTAACAGAGAGATATTGCACAACTGTATTTTTATTGAAATAAGAGAGGCTGAAGAGTTAAAAGCAGGAAAAAATATTGTTACAGTACATAGACAGCTCATAATATTAGACAATGTGTGTAGAACTACACCTGCAATAAATATTTCAGCTATGTTTCAAAATAAGCGTATGGCTGATAATTTTAAATCCACTTTTAAACAGGCTTCGTGGCAAAGCTGGACTGGGCAATTTGACAGTGGATAAACTCCCCAGGTAGCATCCAGGACTGGTACCTTCTCTCCACTGTCACACAGTTGCAGTGCATAATGCATGAAGATGGTGCTCCTGTAAGCAGCCTGTGATTCAACACCACAGTCTTAGGCTACCTAAAGGAAGGATGGCCTAAACTCTACTGATAAAGAGAGATTTCTTTGGCCCTCTCATACCCAAAAGAGCAGCCACATGCGTCTATGGCACTTATCCAGAAAGAAAAGTGCCTCCCTATTAGATTTCAAAGTCCGGAGATTTGCACCACCCAACCGAGTGCCTTATTGTGTCCAGCTGAAGCAAAGCCTGGCAGCAGCACACAAGTGAGCAGGCGCTGGCTGCAGAGTGAATACCAGGGACCCAATGAGAGTCAGAAGGATGGAGGGAGGTTTAACAGTAGTGATGTGGGAGAAAAGGCAATGGGAGGAAAAGAAGAGGAAAGGGGAGACAAAATGAAGAAAACAAGAGGCAAGGAATGAGGTAAACAACTCTGGAGGTAGTGTATACAAGACTGACAAAAAAACAGCAATGGAGAGCAAGCGGAAAAAGTCATGGGAAATAATAAATTACATCTGTGAAAATTAATATAAACTTAATAGAAAGCTGAACGATACACATGAAGCTGTGGGGATGGACACATCTGTGGCACAGCTCAGTGTTTAGCACTAATCTCTTTGTAAGAAAGCTGAACAACAAAATCAAATTCACTGCTTGGAAACAGAAGGTCTAGACAGAGACACGATGTTATTTAGATTTCTATATCTGTGCCAAATTTGAAGGGGGTGGGAAGTAAAGATATTGTGGCCTCCAGTATTTTATGTCCCTCTCTGTGAATTTCTAAACCAACCATGACAGGGTTGACTTTTATTCTTAGCTCATAAAGAGTGATTGTTTTGCCTGAGGAATACACTAAAAAGCAGGTATTTCCAAAATATCCCCCACAGGCAGAAACAAAGAATTTCTTCAAGGGACTGTAAAACCTCTCTACTTTGGACATCAATTAATATAATCTTTGCACTGTAAAGTGCATAGCTGATGCTTTTGGAGTTTGCCACCTCATCCTGCTTTGCACTGGTTTGAGCAGAGCTCATCGGACATGGATAGACCCAAGTCAAACTTGCCCAGTGCCTGCTTCCCCTCCTTCAACCAGTGCTTCACTACTCTGTGCAGCAGGTGAGACTGGTGAACAGACCTCCTCTGGATAATATCAGCATTATCCTGTTCAGAGCCTGCCCAGAACATCCTCTGAGCCATTGCCTGGTGTTCATCAGCTCTGTGCCCACATCAGTGGTAATCCCAACCTACCTCACAGCACAACCATGCGTCTTAGTTGTTACTTACAATGAGGACAAGCAATAACAAATTAAACACTTTGACAGTCTTGCAAGGCAGTAAATATTACTGTTTACATTTATTTCGGTGGTCATGAGTCTGATTAATCAAATTGAATTTGGCCTCATAAGGCAGACAGACCTTCTTCACAAATAAGTCTCTGGCAGGTCTGAGAACAAAACCCAGGTCCTATATATTTGTTGAATGATTTGCCTTATTCTTAGTCTAAGGGGAAAAAAAAATTATGAGGTATGTACTTGGGAGAAAATAATTTGTTACAATAAACATTGCACATTTCAGAAACCCCTTTCTCAACACTTAGAGCAAAACATTCCACAAAAACCCACCAAAAACCAGGGCAAGAAAGTTCTGTTCATTTTCTCTCCCATTCAGCAAAGCACTTAAACCTGTGTATGTCTTTAACTTTGAGAACACACTTTAAGTTTATCCTGCTCATGAGTTCATGTCAGATTAGCTGCAAAGTACTCAGTATCTTGAAGGATTGCTCCAGTGATTTTGTTGGGATTTTTAATATTCCTTTCAGGGTTTAATTCTACACTTTTCACTCACCTTACATGTCATTGACTAAATAAGTAGTGCTGGTGAAGACTATTCACAGGAGTACTACAGAAGTAAAAAACAGCATACTCAAAACCTTATTAAATGATTCATTGTAACCAACATAGTAATATTTTATCTTAGTGGCTTTTTATTCTGCTTTATTTATTATCTTTCCTAGTAAAGAAGGAGAAATGAAAACACAAACTTTATAAATTGTTGCTGGGGGTGTTTGTGCTTAAGCTTTGTAAGAATGAGTCTTTTGTTTTATATTATGCCTAATATTTTCCTGTATATTGTTGATATTTTATAGTAGCAGTATAGTAATACATGAAAAACATAAAATGTTACTTATAGATATAAAAATTTTGAGGATAATGCATATATTTATATGCATATTGATATATAATATAGCAAGTGTATATAAAGAGATAGGTATGTACTTGGATACTGCATATATTCAAACTTATGACTATATAGTATAGTAAGCATGTGTATATATTTGTCTGCATATATATGTATTTTCTTTTTAAAAAAAAAAAAACTAATTTTTTTAAACAATTTGGGACATATCTTTTTGCCTTCAAATAAAATAGAACTTGAAGGGAGACACTATCACAACATTTATTTCAAAAATATTTCAATAATCTCCTCAAAGGACCTCACATATGCAATCTAATTTTTCTCAAAAGCTACTTAAAGTATAAAATATACAGCAATTTGGGCTAATTCTCCCTGGAATTTGAAGGCTGCAGTATTGATAACTGGCCAGCAACAGAGTTTTCAAAAAGTGGTTAACTTTATATTCTCCCTACAAATCTGGCACCAGCAATCACCTATCTAAACACATGAAATACACAGGTGATAGCACTATATACAGGCACCACACAGGACACTTAAATTCTATATGACACTAATGTATGTTATGACCTCTTGACATCCCTGTAATAGTTAGCATCTGCTAAACAGTGCTTTCAGGTGCTGTTTTTATTGATCTTACGATTGTATACACAACCAGAACCTCTTCAAGAGACAAATAACCTATGAAATAGTGTTGCTGTACTTTGCATAATTCTCACATACATATGATTGCATTAGTTATAGTTCTAACAACATATTTAAGTGTTCTGTAATTGATAAGAAATTTAGATTCTGTTGTTACAAAGCTCACTTATTTGTGTAAAGAAAAATAGGATCTAGTAGTTGCAAACTGCACTAATATTTGCCTTATGCTACTGTACAGCAGTACTGGCTTTCAGCAACATTATTTAACTCTTTTGCCCTTCCTTGAAAATAACTGAAGGGTTGCTTAGTTTAACAACAACAACAAAATCATATAATTTTGGTACTGGATGAGCAGCTTCACAAAAATAGCACAAAATCACAACAGTGGACTTCTGACTAGTAAACACAGTACCAAATAATATCATGAGGATTATTACCAAAAGTAGGCGCTTTTTGCCTGTAGTCTCACTGAATCTGCAGAAGCATTTCTCAGATAAAGACATTTCATTTTGATAGGTCTTAAATCATAAAAACCTGATAAAACACTAGACCATTATGTGCTGAAAAGGTAACGCTAATCCTCATAATAGAAATGTACTTCTTAATTTTGGTGAAATAAAATAAAAATAATGATGTGCGATAATGATAGTAAAAATTGGAAAAATGAAATAAGGCATACAGTCACTGAGATCCCAGGGGGTGGGGTCTTCGTGAAATAGGTCTTGGTTTTGCAATTCAAATGCATCATAAGCACTTTTTCTTCTTCTTGCCACCTAGGCAGGAGTGAATCAGTATATGGAAATAAATATACTGAAATCAAAGTTTTGGTAAATGTAACATAAAACCAGTATTTGATCCTGTTAGGGACTTGGTGTTACATGTCATCATTCATAAAATCATGTGTTGTTATATACTTCAAATATTCGTGCATTTTGTTTCTATAGCAGAGCATACTTGGAAAGAAGCTGAACTTTGCAAATAATTCTCAAGTCATCCTTGCACAAAATTTGGCTGTCCAGAGCAGAAAATATAACGATTTTTTTTTTGCACAATTCCTGTTTAAAAATCAGATACTTCTCTATACAGAATTCTGTGTATATCTTTCCGCATCACTGTCTTCTAGCAATAGGCTACCTTCATCAAACAAGCACATGAGGTTTCAACGATAGGGATTTATTATGGGTCTTTCTTGTACAGGTTCTGTGCATGCCTTGCAGCTTGGCAAACAGATCATTCAGTTAAAGTTCTCTTGTTTTCTTTAGAGTATTAACTTTTAAGATATACACTACCAGTATTCTATGGTTGACATAGCCAAATGCAGCATAAACAAAGAGAAGCTGTGTGTTGGGTCTCTGCACGGCACGCCCTTCTGCAGAAGACTGCTCACCTACAACAAGGAAAGTGATCCTAACATCATGCCTGTCAAACTTCCCAGACACTTTCAGGTAAATATGTATATGTCTCTGTACAAGAAACACCTGAGAACTGTTCCCAGTGTTCAACTTATTTTCACGTATACTCAGCTACGAAAATATAAAATCACTGACACTGAAATAGGCATATTTCTGTGTAGTCACATATCTACCTATATCTTCATACAGGTATGCACATACCTTATGAGTGTAAACATTTAAGTAACCTCCAGTCTCCAAATTATCTTTCGAGATAAATTTAGCTAAAAGTTTTATCTGTATTTTCCCCCAGTTCATTTTTCTGGTGATATACATTCAAGCACACGAGCTCACACAGGTTTAAGTGTATCTTTACATTAAAGCCTGCCTAAAGCAGGGCCAAATTCTGAGTCCTTGCTGAGGATGTAATTCTACAAGCTACTTTACACAGATTTCCATTGTTTAATGATAACCTTCCCCTGCAGACAGTGTTGTTTACGGGCTTGCAGATTAAGGCATTAATTCTTCAAACCACAAACACAAAATTCCCATTAGCTCCACCAGAAATGGGATACGCAAAAGGTTTTTGGGTTGGGACCCTGATTAAGGCCACCTTGCTCTGAGTAAAGAAGGATGAAGCAGGACTGGAGGACCAGACTGTGCTCACAGTGAGCATCCTTTGGACCAATGAGAAGCACTGCTGAAATCAGTGGAGCAGCTCATGAAGGAGACATTGTTCGGGGAGAAGAGCTCATAGCCCACTCTTGGGAGTAACTCGGGGCCATCACATGTTGGTGTTGGTCCTGAAGAGTAGATTGAGTTTAACAACACATAAAGGCCCACGGGATTATTCATCCAAAAACATAGAATCATATTAGCAGAGTGTGTAAGTGAACACTTTGGACAGGAGCAGTGCAATATTGTTAGTATCAACATTTTCAAAGTGCGTGTTTGTGGGCTCTGACAGTGGCCATTGACAGAGCTGTTGCAAATGCAATTTTTGACAATCACAGTTTGCCATGTTACAGCTATGTGGTCATGGCAAGACGTCTAAAAAAACCACAGAAAACACCACCTTAGCCACATCTCTCCCCCTTAAAAAAAAACAATAAACAAATGAAACACCCTACACAGCAGCCCTGGTGTGGGGATGTTGTTGGGGGCCAATGAATGCATGTGTTAACAAGGCCTAATCTTCCCTTTTGTGTTTGTTTCTTCATTAGGCTCTAACAGAGCTTCTGCCCCCTCACTGAAGGTTTGATGAGAAGATGGTATGACAGGCTTGGCTTCTCCCCATGCAGCTGGCACCGCCAATGCCAAAAGCCAGGGCCTGCTGCAGCGGGATCAGGAGAGGCTCCTTCGGAGCATGGTCTGACTGTCAGTTTCCCACCCGCCTCCCAGCACCCAACTCCCTCCCCAAAGCCCCTTAATGAGAAGTGGAGGACAATGCCAGCATTGTTGTTTCTATTGGAAAGAACAATCGCTGTTTACCCAAGCATTCGCACTGCCCAAACCCTGCTGATAATTACTTCTAGAGACTCTGATTAACTCTGCTCTCCGTTTTCGGCATAAAAAGCTACTGAGCCAGGGGCAGGACAACTTTTCTGTCTCTCCTGGTCTTTTAACAGTCTACTTGAATATCGCCTGGGCCTCATCTTGGGTGCAGAAGTGAGGATGAACTGAATCTGTGCTGGGCCCACCTGCTTCGGGTGAGCAAATGAGGAATCCACACCAAAGTATGGTGCTGGAAACGCGACCCTTCTCCCCCCAAAATAATCAATTTTGAAACAGCACTCCTCCGATTTCTCATTCCCAGTTTTCTTTACAACTGTCAGTAATAAAAAAAAGACCCCTCTAATTAGCACAGGCATCTCTCAGCAATTTATCCTTGCTAAATTTTTGTGGCTAAGTATGCAGCACAAAACTGCTCACGAATCGTAAGCATCACGAAAGCGGCGCAAGGGATTTTGTTCTGTTTTTGTAAGCCAAGCAAAACGGAACTGTTGCTGAGTCTATTTCTAGGATGCTGGCAATAATTTTAGTCTGTCAAACCATTCGGTCTTTCCTCACCCGCCTCCCTTCATAGCCCCACCATGCAGTCTGCTGCTAGCGCTATGCAAAACACCATCATGAATATGCGTAATTATGGAGATTCATGGTAATTTTTCAGGGTTATCCGATGTGACGTTTATAGGACAGCAGCATACATCAATTTAAGCAAGAGTGACAAATATTTTATCCTTTTTATCTCTATAGTATTTTTAATATTTCCTTGGTCTCTCCTGGGAGCTGTGTGAACTGGTAGGAATTTGAACAAAATATTTTAAAAATCAAATACTTTACTAGCATACTAATTTTTAAGGTTCAGGATTTTAATGTACATGTGGTATGTGTGCATGCATGTAAGACTGTCTTACCTTAATGCCATTTATTTATGTGAAATGAACAAAAGTATTTCTGTAGATATTTTACATGCTGTTATTCTGTTACCTACAGATAACAATAGAGAGTAAAATGTCTCATGTATTGGACTGCTTTCTGAAAAATGAGTTTGTTTGGTCTAATTACTTCAATAATCTGACTACCCACCTGATAGAGCGATTTAGCAAGCTGTTCTCATTTTTAAGCACAGACTTTTAAAACAATGATGTTAAATGATTTAGTGCTAACTATGGCGAACGGCAATTATGTTCCAGATCCGTTGTACCTCCTAGAGGTTTGGATATGTGGTTTATTAGAGAAATTAATTGGGGTCTAGTCCAAAAATGTAGTGTTTGTAATGATTACTAACTATGAGAATTTTTGTTCTTGATATTTTGAGTGGATAGCACATCAGTTAGACCTTCAAATTCATGACACAATTTCATTTAAGGTCAGTAAAGTTACTTGTAGATGAAGGTGTAATGCACTGTGAGGCCTCAAAATATCAGTGGATATTCACCACAAATTAGTATGCAATAATAAGATCGAGAAGTCTAGCTTTTTACAAAAAAATAGTAAAACTGCCTGCTACACTGTATATTACAGTAGTACTGGACGTTGTTATAGAGTTAATTCATTTGCAAAAAAAAATCTCTGGTATTTACACTGCCACATGCCTCAAAATATTCACAAAACAAATCATGCAGTATCATTACTCTATGAATCCTTCAGTCTTAACAGAAATTATTCCATTGTTATATACTTAAACAGAAAAAATCTCATAGGACATACTAAAGAGCAAACACAACACTAATTTTAATTGTGTATGTTCTTAGTAAAACTTATTTGCTCTTCATAAAATTTAAGAATACATTCAATTGTCTCTCTTAAATACATAAATACACCACTACATTTACGCTTAGGAAAATAGATGTATTTTTTGTTTCATTCATCAATTTTTTTAAAGTTATTTGGTATGGTATGTTTAGTGGACATAAACTCAATCCTGTCCTCCATGTGTAACAATGCAGCAGAAGAGGAGCTCACTCAAAGTCCTGTCTGCCATTATTGTGTGAGATCTCAGATTTAAGTGGGGAAATTAGCCAGAAGGTAATGAAACAATGTGGGAAGCCTTCGCTTTGCATAACACGGGGGTGCCAAATCTAGCATTTTACATTTATTTGTGGCTGTATATACATACAGTGTAAACCTGACTGTGGCACACTGCAAATATAACTTACAGCTGTGTTATGGCATATGAAAGGAGTGCAAAACCCTGCACCCAAGTACCCAGGCGCATGGATGTGCACACGTGTCTGGATGTGTGCGTGGGCGCACGTGCATCCCATCTGCAGAAAACAATATGGTCCCCAAGCATTACATTTTTTAAATGGCTAAAATTTATAATCTGTCAGAACATCCATGAAGATCATATGAATGTCTTAACATGATTTTTTTCAGAAAACATGGATATGCATTGATGTAAGTGTAGGAATTACCTCTGAGTATGTATTTTGCATCTGTCAGGCACAGAAGGAGTGACCAAGGTTCACTCACAGCTGCCCCATGTTCACAAAGGGTCTATCCATGGAGACTTCCACACAACCACCAAGAGATGTCCCCCAAAAATGCTCTGTGCCTCACAGACATGGGGCCAAAACAAACAGCAGGGCATGTCTTCCAGCTAATCTAAATGATAAAATAAATAAAAATAAAACAAAATATAGCAGGAGAATGCTAGGGCTGTATCCCTATATGCTCTCAGTGAATATTTTTAGTGTTAGCATACCCTAACTCTTGTAGGATCAGCCTTGTGACTGAGCTTGCGTTTGTTCCCTGTTCTCACTATTCAGACCAAGCTAAGTTTCAAAAGCTGTCAGCAAAGGCTGGAGATTTGGGAGCCACGTTTATGTGGATATGCCTGCTAAGGTGCTAAGGCCCTGATCCTGAAAGCCACCAAGTAGCTCACAGAAGGCGCCGACATCCTGCATCAGAATTATTGGGAGAGCTGTCTGGAGAGCAGCACCTTGAGAAAATCATAATGTGTGCCTTTAAATTAGTGACAAGTGAAAGCATTGTACTAGCTCTCATTAAAAGTGAAGGCTTGGTTTATTTAAAATTTTATTTTAAAATTGTGTTATGGGTTTTTATCACTACCAGCTATTAAGACTGGAGTGCTAGGCATCACCAAAATATTTTATGAAGCTATTAGGTGACGAAAACGAGCCAGTGTGATGTTATAAATTCACTACATGCATGCTCACATGTAACAGTTGCTTGCATTTTTCATGCTGCTTGAAAAATACTAACATATGCTTACAGCAGGTAGAAATTTGTATCTCCCTACATAAGGATAGACAGATGTAAAATCTTTATGACATAGCTTTTCAAGAATTGTTTTAATTTCCCTTTAAAACCATGATCTATAATTTTATTTATGGGAAGTAAACTTCTGGAATTAAACAGCCACATTTTCCAAATGGTGGATGTGATAGATATTTTCTTTTGAATTGCTAAGGAGCAAAATACCATAATTTGGTGGCAAGCATCTGTCTGGTAATCACATAAGATAAATCCATAAGAAATACAGGAAATATATTTATTTACTGTTGCTGCTAAGCCAGCCTTTATTTATCTTAGGAGGATTTTTTCATCTATGAGCGGAAAACAAACTTTCCTTCAAGAGGTCTGTGAACCGAGTAATAAATGTGAGGTCTAAATCCCGTATGGAAATCAGTCGGGTTTAATCCTGGATATTCTTCAGGATGCAAATGAGGGTGGGAGGTTTCCCCCGTCCTGCTGTCATATGGGCAGCCAATTTACAGGCACGGGCGCTCACTGTACGTGCTGCGGGCTCTCCTGCACCTCCCCCTCGCCCCAAGACTTGGTCTCAGCTGCCTGCCTTTCACAGAAAACCACAGACCAAGGAAACATATCAGTAATAGCGCCCTGTAAATTAACTTGACATTTGACGCAGGGGGAAGAAAAAAAAAAAAACACCACCAAAAAACCAAACCCTAAAAGCTCACAAAAGACATTGAAAACAACAGCCACTCAGGACCCGCGCTACATATAGTGTGGATTTAAGAGATCTGGAAGGTGGTTATTCTCTTGTAAACAACATACTCAGCCCTCTTCGTCTTTGTTAAGACAACTCAGTCACTCTTTGTTAAAGCCACAGCATCCATCAAATAAACAAAAAAATACCCTATACTTTCACAAAACAGCCACACTGGAGCCAAATAATATACAGGAAGAGCATTGCTAGCTATGGGCTTGGCTTCATCTTACGTCCCTAAAACTGTAATTTAAAAAAATATGCTGTTGTTAAAAGACAAATTGGAACTATTAATATTAATTTACTACTAATAAGGTGTGCTACAAAACTAAGATATAAATAATTTAATGCTAGTATTTTATGATTGGCAAGCAGCCTGCTAAACATGTGAGGCACGCAAACACTGCTGTATCTTGAAAATATCATTAAAGTAAACATTTCATTTTTCTGTGTACTTGAAGCTACAAATCTTTTTTCCTTTTTTTTTTTTTTTTTGTCAAAAAGTACTTGAATCAAAGACAAATTATTGATGGAATATTAACTGCTTCTCTGACTCTGCTTGCAATATCAATAGCAATAGGATACAGAGAGATGGAGCATATTTAAGCTATTAGACATGCAGGAATGTTATTATGCTTTATTGTGTCTGCTTGTTCCCACCTCCTCTCCTCTCCCCGACACCTCTCCCTTTCTCCTCCCTCCCTCCTGTCTTTCACACACACACACCCCCCCATAAATACATACATACATACGAACACACACACACAAACACACACACACACACACACATGCTCCCCCCTCTGCAGAGCTGGCAATATTGCATCTCACAAACATGTGGCCTTATGCTTTACAAGCAAAGGAGTGTACTGTTAAAATGCATAATCTTAGCATCCCTGCTTCTTGATATTCATGGATTTATTTACAAGTCCCTGTGTTCTACTTTTTTTTCCTCTTTCTGTGATTTCTATCACTGGCATGCCTATATTCTTGTGGGAATTTCAAATAAGAATCAAGATATAACTGGCAAATATTCTGTAATGCAGCCTGCATTTCCATAATTTAGCTGTTTGGGGTTTTTTTAAAGAGACAATTTTAAGAGGTTTATGGACTTACAGATATATGAAGAGTATTTTGATTGGCTTTTTTAGTACTTCAACTACTTAAGGTTCTGTTTGTATAAAATGGCTGTAATAAAATGAATTTATGTACACATATATGCTTGTGTATATGTAAATGCATTCGGAATGAAAAAGTTCATAAATCCTTGTCAATTGTGCTGATTAAGCCCCAAACTCTGACAGTGCCAGTGTTAAGATTTTTCACAAAAGAGTTAAAATGCTAAAGAAAGAGTTACCCATTTTAGTTTTTCTTTTGATAGCAGGTAAAGAAATGATTTAACTAGTTCAAAGGAAGTCATTCATACTTTGCTAATTTTCACTTCTTTAAGAAAGCCTTTCATTAGCACATTCTACAATTGTCAGATGGACATTTCCATCTTGTAGACAGAAGGATATAGTGCATTTCATCAATGATTTATTTCCTAAATATTTACAGACAGGGGCTTGATTCTGCAAGCTCTTGCGCATGAGTAACTACACTTACCTGAGTAAACCTCTTAATATGAATGGGTTACTCATATGAGTAGTTTCCTGTTAGTAAATTTGCTGAACTGGGCTCTGAAATTAACAAAATAATTTTAATATGCATTCTATTTACTATTTTGGTGTATCTTTCCCCTTTTTTTACCCCTTGAGACCCATGTGTGAAGAAATAATTGACAATTAATACTTTTCCAAAAGCTGATCTAAATTACTTTTACCAGGCTACAACAATAAAAAAATAACACAACATGTACTTAACATGTATAGCACCTATATTTTTCCCCCTTTTTTAATTGTAGCAGCAAGATATTCCTCATAAATTTACTGTAAGTAAAATACTATTGCTCTTAATGTGGGCATGCACTCCACATTACTAAATGAGAATAATATCTTTCAAAAAGTTAATTAATTTGCTGTCAGATGCAAACCCAATTTACACTAACATTATTCTGTCTGGGATCTGAGGTTTTGTTTTCTTCTGTAAGTAACCTAGTGTTTTTGGAAGACATTGCCTCAGTAGTAAAGCAATTTAGAGTGGAGGATATTTTTAGACTACATTCATTTAAAGGAGGGGGAGGGAAAGGCCATGCAGTAAGATATACATGTATTTGTAATTCATATTGTTGCTGTGCTTCTATTGTACTCTGAGCTTCCATCATGGCTGAGATGGGGAGCTGGCATCCAGACAGTGCAGCAGGGCAAGGAAAAAAAACCCTCACCGAAAACACAAATAGCGGGGTTTCTCCCTCTCCTCCATTATCCCTGCTAATTATTACCATGCTTCTTCTAGTTTAAAAAACAGAAGCAAATAGCTGTAGGCTAGGAAGGCATATCTGGTCAGTCTGCTAAATCACATTATTAATCCTTCTGGTCCAAAATAGAGATTTTTTCATTCTGGTCTTTCAAGAGCCTCACTCTACATGTTCAAAAAGATGACAGAAAAATGAACTGGAATGTGCAAGCATTAAACATTTACATTCTCTACTCCTTGGTCATTATACTGATGGCCATATTTTACATCTTCCCCTCCCCCACCATACTTTTGCTGATTTCACCCCATTTGCATGGCCTTATTATGCATATAGCCTTTGTTCTTCTGATATAGAGTACAGCACAGTGACAAAGCAAAACATATATACAGAGATAACCTTTTCTCTTCTTTAAAATTGTTCCAGCCATCTGATATTAGCATTTGATTTACCAGTGTAATTCAACATTAAATCAGATGTATGCTCTTGTTTATAAAATACAATTTACTATTGTTTGAGAAAATGCAAAGTCAACATCTAAACTGCCTCCAAAAATCTTCTGCTTTAATAATACATTCAGGTTTTCTGTTGATAGCAGTTTAAGTAAACACACTAGTGGTAGGTAACAATTAAGAAGTAACTGTTTATTTATGACAAGTGAGATATCTGCTATATGTCTAACTGCATGGATCTTGATAAAGTGATATAAATTACTGAATTTGACAGATAAGGCTCAACATGGACAGCCAGCCTTTGATTTCAAGGCTTTCTCCTTGCCTCATACCTTAAAACAAAGAGACTGGATCCCTGAAGTGTGTTATTACTTTCTGGTTGTTCTTATACTGTACCAAGTGTATTTTGATCTTATGGAAATTCGAGGCTGATTCATCCAGCTTTATCCACTGATTTCAGCAGATCTGCCAACCAGAGGGAAGCTTTCAGAATCAGTTCCTTGGTTTCTGTCCCAAAGTAGGTAATAAAGGGTTTAACATTGTCCCCTTGAAAGGGAAAGGTAAATTCCCACTGGCTGCAACAGGAACACAACTGGGCCCACCTTGAAAGAAGCATAAATTCATTTAAAAAAAAAAAAAAAAAAAAAGTCTTTGCCTTCAGTAGAATTTTAGGGTGCAAATAGAAGGAATAATTTGACTTCTTGAACTTTATCTTGCATGATACATTCCTTTTCGTGAGATTCCTACATGGGAGATTAACCACTTCTTTAATTCCTAAGATCCTGTGAAAATAATGGAATTAATCAAATACAACATCATTATATTTCTTTCTTTCCAAAGAAGAATGATTCTAGAAGTGCCAAATTGTTACAATACCACCATTGTCTCCTTCCTGCTAGAAACTAGAAGGAAAAAAAGTATTTTCTTTCTCAAAGAGGGGGGGTGTTCTCATGTGAGTCTTAAAGAACACAATGCTGTCCTCATCACGTTGTTTCAGAGCATCTCCCAGCAGAAGAATGGGTTACATCTCATCAATATGATGTGGCATAAATAAAATAGCTCTATAATTCAAGGGAGGAAACGTCCTTTGCATTACCTGTAAGAATTTGTCTGTGTTTCCTGGGAGCTGCCACAATTACTCGATTCAGACAGCTATATTCATTGCATGCTTTTAAATAAAATAATGATCTGTGTGGTGTTTTTAATTCTGAGTTTCATTTTGTTCCAAATATTTCTTGCACTGATTAATCAGGTCATCTTTCATACGTGGGAAGTAGCAGTTGTTTCCATTCTTATGACATTTATTTTGTATGGGATATAGTCCATAAAAACTGGAAGATACAGACTAGGAATACACACGTGGGGGCTTAGAGTCGTCAAAGCATCACGCAAACTACCAAACCCTCAGTCAGCTCTGCACACACCTCTATGCCAATGCCCCGTGTGCTGTCTCTCCCAAACCAAAACCTTGTTCTCCACACAATAGTTTCACAGAGGTTATAAATGATATTTAGAAAAGCTAGGCCAAAAGGCTTTGTCTTGGCATGCATGTTATTAGCTTTCTCCCTCACCGTGCGTGCGGTTGGTGGAGTGGCTGTGAACTGGAAACACCACATTGAACAGGCAGCTGACAGACCGTCCTGCTCTGCAGAAGGCAGGAGCTCCTTCCCGTTGGCTGCCCCATAGGACCCCTCACCAAGAACCGAGAGGTAACCCTCTACATGACCTGCTTCACTCTGATGTCTCCCTGGGAAGTCTAGGCATGTTCATCATCCTACCATAAAGCACTATTTTTACAGAACTGTAGTCTGAGGTGCCTAAGAATCCCTTCTAGATCTCACCTCAGGCATTTTTCCGATGTAGGAGAAATAAGATCAAACTCAAGTGTTACAGCCAGAGCTGCAGGAGTGGGTTTCCAACTAAATAAATTCAGCAGATCAGTGAATATGTAAATAACCGGAGAACACATCCTATCATAATGTAAATATTGTGATACTCACTCATCTTCATCCAGTGAGGGATACACGGACCTTATGCTCAGCTGACTTTCTTATGGAAAATCCTTGCTACAATAAAAACATACCAAAGCCACGATGTGCCTTGGCATTGTTCTCAGGGGCTGAGGATCCCAGTCCATCACGTCAGCATGAACATCCCGCTCCTAGACATTGAAACAGACGTGCCCCAGAGTTTCAAAGGTCAACCCATACTCCACAGTGAAATGTTTAACTTATGCAGCATTTTGCATTGGTGCTGTTTCACACAAATGCGCTGTCCAGGACAGCACATCTGCAAGTTTAGGAGGACCAAGCTCCTGGGAACAATGTCGACAGCGTGCTTTCCCTCTGTAGACACTTATGATGCTGACAGAAATCAGTCAGCTGAGGAAGATTTTTAAAGAAAATGTGGTTATGAGTCATCACACTCTTCCAGGCTGACAATTTTGAAAATAAACCAGAGATGAGGGAAACAGGCTTAAAGGTAGGCCATTCACAGACCTTGCTGTCCCCTACCCATCCCCGCCACAGGCTTACAAGATAGGGAAAGCAATTGTCCCTTCCAGTAGGCATGCAATTATGAAGAGTTTCCTAGAAGACTGTCAGGTGTGGGAATATAGAAACAAAGGAAAATATATGATCAGTAACAATACACCTGCCTGGGGCTTCACCTGTTTGGGAAATATTACATGTGTATACGATGCTTAACAAATTGGGTAGTACTACTACAAAACAAACAGCAAGTTAGAGGGATAAGAGATAAAGGGGTTGTGCACAAGGTGGTGTCATCTTTCCTTGCAGGGATTAGAAGGGGACTAGAGAAGTTAGTAGAGTTTATACAGCCCAGAGTGCAAGGGTGTAGAGTAGAGCAGAGTATAAACAAGAGGTAAAAAATATACATATATTTTATATCTAATATAAATAAATATATTTGCAAATTGTCTTATGTCATCTTTGATATACTAGTTATTTAGTAACTCAATAAAACTGTAATAATTATTTCTAAAATAACTATTTCTAAATCAATAGCCTATCTGGCTATGTAAGTAACATAAGATGTTTCTCATCTCTGACTGGGCTAATGCTACTTTTGGAATGAGGCTTTTAACACTCATGACTATGAATGAAATGTTTTTATATCATGAGTGTTTGGTAATATTTGTTTAAAATTTTCTGTTACAGTGACTGTTTCCTCCAGTAAACTACTTTCTTAGAATACTCATACACAGAAGAGCAGAGTCAATTACAGTGAATCACTCAAAATATGAACAAACATTTCTTGAGGTATTCACTAGCCTCTAATGCAGGAGAGACATAACAGCTGTAGGCACTGGAAGTCATCTCTGAAGCTTTCAGCAGCTGGCAAACAGGGAGATAAATCTGTTTGGGCTGGGTTTGGTTTATTCATCAGGTAGATTCTCCACTTGGACTGACTGACCTGCTCTGGGATTGCTGCTGTTAGTTTTGGAAGGCTCAGCCTTGCAGTTGCCTTCATTCAGCCTTACGTTGTTGGGGATAGCAAGTGGAAGCAATGTTTAAGTTCAGCTGTCAAAATCTGATCTTTGTTTATATATGTACAAATATTCATCTAGCTGCTTACAGTTTCATGCTACTGTTATAACGAAATAAATGCATCTTCTCTAGTTCTGAATTTTGAAAAAAAAAGAAATTTTCACTGCACAATGTATTACAAAAAACATTATATAGAAGCAAATTATATTGTTTTTGTACAAGTAGGTGCTAACATTTTTATAAAGGCAGAAGTAGGTATTTTTATTCACAAAATGCTGCTGTTTCCCTATAGTGATGCATGAATGGTAGCCTGGTATTAGCCTCAATTCAAACTGGGCCATTAACATTTCCACTCTTATTTTTCAGAAGTTCAAATTGATGGTGGCTGAGCTATCAACAAAAAACATGGTGCCACAACATTCAGGAGTCTGAATGGATTTGGAATTAGTAAACCTCTGTCAATGGCTTTCCTATTGCTTTAGCTTTACACCATATCTTGAACAGGCTATATAAGCCACATGAAATTTTTAACTATTTGATAAAAAGATTTTAGTACAGAGAATGAGCTAATACTGAAAACAGTATCTCTGAAAATAAGAACCACTCCTGCAGTCTTCAGACAGAGCTCTCTAAGGGCATTCTTGCTGCCCCATGCTTTAAAATGCACCATATTCTGTTTGGTAGTTTTATTTCCATTCATGCATATATATATTTATAGCACTCCCACTGTGGCAAAGGGAGCTATATATAGCGTCTAAGGGAGAAAAAAAACCCACAAGCTTTAAAAAGTTGATTTACGAAAGGAAAGCACACTTAGGTGTGATTCAGGAAACAAAAGGTCTGTTCTCATTTCTTTTCCACTGTGCTCAGAAGAATTCGGCTCAGTTTATAGCCCTTATTTCTCAGTATGATACTCCCTTCACAAGTAGCCGACAAATGACCATTTTGCAAAAAAAATTCCCATAGGGTTACAATTCTTGTAGGGCTCCAGGGCTACCAAGCCCACCCCAGCTCCAATTGCAGTGTCCAGCAGCCCCCTTACCCTGTATTTCACTGCTCTCTCTGCTGTGTAACTTGGTGGCAAAATACATGTCATCTCTCTCTCCGAGAGCTGCCCACGTACAGGAAAATGTCTGACCTCAGTTACTGGTTACTCTGTTGGCTCAAATGAAAGAAACCTGCACTGCAGCTTTGAAGATCTTACCTCCAAACTCCACTGATTGAATAAGTGAGAAAAACAGTATGTGACAATATCAGAATGGCTTCAAAGGAAGCTTTAATTCTTACCCTTCCAAACTTTCAAAAGCTCGACTGCGTAATTCTCTTCTACTGAAACTTTTGGTATATTGACTTACAACAGAACTCCCAAACTTACAAGCTTTTCATGCAAGGAGGAGGGCTTGCCTTTTTATCTTTGCCATATATACTCCAATGCACAGCAAGCTTTTTCTGTAAAATGATGACAAAAAGGGTGCCTGTTCAAGTAACATGTAAACCCTGGAAGAACTGTAACACCATTTACAACTGATTGCACTGATCAGTTAATTAAAACTGAACAATGTTTATGACACGAAACAGTAGGTAGAGAAGTGACTTGGGGTTGCTGCTGATACGTATTTTACCATTTGTTTTCATCCTGGTTACTTAAACCTACCCCTTTCAGCACAGGAGAGGCCATTTCATCACAGGGCCATTTTGTTTCATAAAGCACCACAAAATCAGCAAGTGGTAGGTTGTAGTGGTGGTTGTGGCAGGGTAGTGGAAGATGCTGTTGACAGAGTTTTGCTCAGGATGCTTGCTTTAAAAAAAAGAAAAAAAAAAGTAGCCTTATTCAGGACACATTCAGCTCTCCATCCATGTGCCTATCAAAAATTTACTGCTAGACTCTGACCTATTTGGCAGAGCCAGAAGAGATGACAGAATGAAGGAGTTCCATAGATGAAGCTGGCCTGGATTCCTAAATTCCAGCTAAATCTTTGTCCCTGTCCTTATTATGAGCTGCCCCTAGGTCTTACATCTGCAGAGAAAGTCAGAACTAGCTCCCACCACCAGGAATGGGCAGTTCCTGGGTGAGGGCACTCACTCCTCACTCCTGCTCAACTTGCAAAGAAATATTCCAGATTAGTTACACTAGAGATAAAAAAAGTTAGGAGCACCATCAGATGCTCCTGTAAGTATTCGATATTATTTTTAAAAAGTAAAAAAATACCTGCTGATATTATATAAAAAAATCTCTATTCTTCAGAAAATGAACAGATACCACATCCAGCCACTTTACTGATCGAAGTCAGCCCAGCTGAACACAAAATTTGTCCTATCCAAACTGTTTTGCAGAGTAAGGCAACCTAGATGCTGTTGGTTGGCTTGTTGATTCTCGCTGTATCCTCAACAGTTAAGATGAGACCACATCAGTATTTAGACAAAACTTCATCAAAGTCTTCCTGGCAATGAGTGGCATAGCACTGCAAGGTAATTTGCATTCCTCTGTGTAGCCTGTTCTTAAATTAAAGTATTCACTAATTTCCAAGAGGCTAAATTTTTATAGGAGACTGTCTTTTACCTTGTTCTAGGTATGCTTCTCTTTCCATTGTTTTTAGCTTGTACCAGAAAAGACCAGCACCTGAGTTACATATATCTAAGCAAAGACCAAGGTGAGTAACATCAAAATCAGTCTGAGGTCTCATTAATGCTTTCACAGAGTGGTCCTACAATTAAAACTGCTGAAGAGATTAAGCATTTTGTTGCATTTAAAATTAATAAAATATTGTTTAAAAAGTAAAATATTGACAGGGCATTTGTGTTACAGAATAATGTACACTTTAAGAAAGCACCTCAAAACAACATAAGCATTTTATTCACTTCTAGAATTAGAGAGCATCAGAAATTAGAGGGGGATGTGCATATATTTGTATACAAATAAATACATAATTCTGTGCATAGTTCCTCTTAATGAGAACTGTATTGTGACATATTTTGACTTGGCAGCAAGTATGCAATTGAGACAGTTATTAGGAAATGAGGCAGCATTTGTCTTTAAGAGATGTTAAGACACCTATAAATTTTGCAAGTGTGTTCTAGTACATAGGACATTTATTAACTTTATATTAACTCGCTTATACATGAGTTTTGATAGCTGAAAGAAATAACTCACAAACTTGTGAAAAACATCTTTGTTCAAGCTTTTTGTTAAAATGTGTTTGATTTTTGTCATCTGTATTTTTGGAGTCAGGATTTCTTTATTAAAGAACCTAGATTTCCAACCCCCTGTTTACAGAGCTCCCACTGAAATCAGGTCAAACCTTTGAAGTAAATGGGATTTCTGCACATGAAGGATTTGTGCATTGTTTGCAGTGTGTTTAGGGATATTTCAGTGTGTTAGCTGATAACAATTTGGGTGCCAATGCAGGTTTTTCAGGTTGCATAAATGGCAGAAACATTTGAAGGCTATTCTTCCTCCCAAAAAAGGTAGCAGAAGCGTAATGTACCTATAATACCATTAAAATCACACTGACTTTGCCTTGCTGAAATTATTGGCAGACGCAGTATTTCATTTTGTACTACAGACATCTTAACAACCATTCATTATCCTTTACTATTGTCAATACAACCAATTTTTTAAATAATCTAAAGGGAGAAACAATTAGTGAAAGTTATTGCGTAATAATTAATATCTTTCTGAGACCAGACTGTTATCCAAAGTGAAGAGGGCATACATAATTTATGTAACTTCAAGGGAGCAGAATGAGACAGATATACCTCAGACCTGGGCATATTTTCTGCTGCTTTTTAGCTACAACCATTTAAAGAAAACATTTCAAAAGATCATTCCACAGCAAGCAAATTAGTTTTCATGCATATTGCTCAGCAAATCATACTTGCCTTACGTATGTGTGTATGTCCCAGCAGGGCTGATTCAGCCCTCATTTTATTGCAGGCTTATCCTGATACAAATGATTGCAAACAAAACCTCTTCTGGTGCACACCAGGTTAAAGGAAAGCAGAATTTGAGTGTTTTTTCTAGCAAGAGGCTTAGGCCTGAGCAGTATCAAACCACAAAACATTAACTGTCCACATTCTCATTTTAAATTGTCTGATTTTCCTCTAGTGGAGTCTCTGAGGTTGTAAAGACTCTACAAATTAACCAAACATGACAATGCTCTTTTATTTGCCATAACATTGTGCGTTGTTAGGTAAATAACTAGTTAGTTATCTCCAAGAAGGTTCTTCATCATGGCAGAAGTCTGGGCTATCACTGTTAATAAAACCCAGCCGTCACATAGAGAAGCTTTTGGCTCTACTGACTAAATATCCCTCGGAAAGGACTTTATGTTTACCATGCCTCACAGAGTGATGATGTCCCCAGGTTTACCCATTCTTCTGGCTTTTTTTTTTTTTTCTTTTTGCTCCAGGCATGTGGAACTTTTGCCAGGGTTGACAGTGTCAATGCACAGTCAGCTGGACATACATCACTTTGGATTTCTTGCCTTTCAGCGGTATTACCTCAGATTGGTAGGGGAGACCTCATGCTGGTCTAATTCCAGGAATAATTCCAGACATCTCAGCCATTCTCCTCAGGAAGATAGGTCACTAGCCATACACTGCTCTGAAACAGAATTAAGTGCATTAGAAAAAGGTGTTTGCTGTAACGCATGCTCAGTTTTCTACTTTAAATAAAACTTTTAAAGGGCAAAACCTCCTCTCTTTGATACTATGAACAATACACTGATGCAGATATGCACTCATCTACCAAGAGAAGATGAATTATTCATTTCACAGGTAGCATGACAGAAAGAATTACACAATAATGTTTCCGATATTTTGCTCTTTAACATTCTTGTCATAACAAATTAATTAATATTACAGCAAAAGGACAAATGAAGTAGCAATATTAAGCACCCTAAGTATACAAGCACCACTGGAAAACCCTTAGTTTTAACCCCTGTTCTGATAGTATCTCATATTTGACCTCTAGTAAACGCTTTACCTCTGTGTATACTTCTATGCCTGTGAAAAGGGAATAAAAAGATAATTTACTCTTTGCCACAGTGACTGATTGTGAGGCTTATTACCTCAAAGTAGGTATACTGTTTTAAGGCATTATGCAATAGGTATTGCTATTGGGGAAGGTTCATGCAAGAAATCTCTTTTAGAAATATATTTGCTGGGCATAAAATCAGCTTAGACCATAAGTAATTTATAAGATAATTTTGCAGGACTGAGCAGCATCTGTTTAGCCCAGATATTTTTTGTACGGGGCTTGGTACCATTTTACCAGCTGAAGCCTCAAACTACCAAAGAGAACAGAATAAACTGTTTTTCAAGTGCATGGATATAAGCAATTTAAATATTCTGGGCTACACTGAAACTGTCCCATTGTGTCTTGAGTTCATATTTGAGCTCAGGCTTCCTTGATTATTTCCATGGCCCAGGTGATAGTTTGCAGTCTGACTTTGGTCTGAAATAGTCTCATTGCTCCATCACCAGAGAGCATCACACAGGATGGCGGCTTACTCATGCCTTCAGGCAGCCAGGACAGGGCAAATCAAGCCACTGGCACAATATTTAGTTCCACTCTCACTAGGATAAGTATCCAAAGATCCACTCAAAGCTTGTCTGCCTTTAACACTTAACCTAAAATATCAGTAGTTTTGCAGGCAGCGCCTGCAGAACTGGAAAAAAGGGATGCAGACTTTGGTTCAGGCATATGGGCACCCAACTTCCAGTAGCGCGCCCATGTGATGGCACCAAAACTCCTTTTTGAATCTGACTGTGTGACAGACACATAAAGCAGAATTGCATCAAGGCATCCTCCAAAGCACACCAGGTAAATAAAAGAAGGAAGTGGGTTACTGGAATGCACCTGCAAAATAGCTTTGGTGGTTCAATGCAAAATACTCAGGTATGATGCAAGTTTTTATCTAAGGGAGCCATGAATTCTGGTAGATATACTCTACTCCGAGACAAAGTTTTGGTTTCTCTGTTATTTAGAACAATCATGTGCATCAATTTCCTCATCTGGAAAGCAAGAATGATACCTTCCTCTGGAAGGAAGTCTGGGAAACAAACTGAAAAGCTGACATAGGAGAGCTAAGAATAATCAATATCTATACTTTTGATGTACTTGGGACAGATTTGTATGTGAGTAGCAACTTTATACCAGAAATCACTTGATGCTTTTGGTCCATTGTAGCATTTTTATCACAGGAAAGCATGGACTCAAATATTTATGTAGTAAAGATTGTTCTTCCCTGCTTTGTAGATGCAACAGTGTCCTTTTTTCTCACATACTTTTAATTTCTGAGGTCATTTCCTCATAATGACTCAAGTTAGATTAGCTCAATTCATATACACTGAATCAGCACATGTGGAATCAAAAATATTACTGTTAATTGTGGCCCAGTGTTGAGCATTAGAAAGACATACTACAGAGATGTAAATATGAAGGAAAACTTAGGGTTGAGAAATATTCTTTTTAGAGTTTGGATTAATCTAAGTGATGTGAGAGAGTTCATCTTTTCCAGTGTTCATTAGGTGAAATTATCAGAACATGTAACATTACATGTGAATATCGCCTTAACGTAATAATTGTATGCTTTGTATGACTGGGTAAAAAATACACTTCTGATACAGCAGTGCTGGATTGGTTTATGACTCTGGTTAGCACAGGCTGCCATTCTGAAGTTGTGACCAAGTTCAGACTGTCTAAAGATGGAAAGACATCTATCGTTTATAACTTCAAGACAGTGCCATTCACAACCTCAAGTGAAGATAGGTAAAACATCTTTCTTCAAATTTCAAAGATATGTAAGTGCAATATAGGCAAAGACATCCACTATCTATATGCTCCAGATATTGCTATTCTCTGAAGTTAATTTGTTTTGCGTTTTAAAAGCATGTAAGTATATAAAGTACAAAAGCACATTTTTGTAGAAAACATTTCTCAGAAGTGCTTTGTTAATCATTTTAAAAACATACTCATTTCTGGCTTTTTTTTTTTTTCACCTTAAAAAATGAATCACATCCAAAAACTGCATTACACATTTAGGAGATGCTAATCCTTCACCATACTAATTTGTCCTATATTAGATGAAAGTTTCTTACCCGTTGGCTCTGCCTCTCAGGTTGCATCAGGTTGCATGTTTGTTGCCCGTGTTTGCGGAACTGCCGTTAAGAATAATGCACTGTACTGTACATTCCTGATGTAGCTATTTCGTAAGGTCACCTCCCCCATTTGAGTTCAGTGGCACGACCAACGCACGCGAAGTTAAAGCATGTGTGTTCGGCCCTGAGCCAGCAAACGTTAGCACAGGGGCAGGGAAGTGAATCCATGCAGAACCCTGCTCGTTTCACTACAGGCACACAGAAACCTGCTGCTGTTGGAGCCAAGGTGTTTACAGGACAGGCACTTCTGAAAGCAATTAAAACACAAAACATTTCATCTCTGCTTGCACAACAACCCACTAATCAATCAAACAAACAAAAAGCTGTTTCCTCCATTTTACTTAGTTTCCCAGTAATGTCACTGCAAATAAAACAATCAGATTGCTTCCTTCATCATCTGTCAGTCAAAACGGGAAACAGCCAGCTGTACTTTATATTGAAAACCAAAGAACCATTCAACAGGAGCATCCCAAACTAACTCTTTGGAAAACAGCTTGGAAATGCAACTTAAATCACAAACAGGGTATTCTGTTATTTTGTTTTGTTTACCTTTCTCAGATAATCCCTATCAATATATCAGTCTACACAGAGCACTTTCTGACTGCAGTCCTCACAAACATGCTCCAGTGTCCTACTCCTGAAAATAAATTATGTTCTCTCTGGAGTAAATGCTTCTTCAGGCTGAGCTGTGATGGGGTTACACCTTCCAAGAGCTACCTGTAGTGACACACAGATGCGACTAAAAGGCCTTGCAAGGGGAATTTAGCAAACAAGACTTCAGTGCTGCCATATCTGTGTTTAATGTTATGCATGTGAGCCATCTAACTACCCCGAAGGAGATTTTTGCATGCATAAGTATTTGCAAAATGGAAAATGTCATATTTTTGATGCACAAGAATGAACAGAATTGAGTTTATGTCTCAATCTCTTATAGCTGTTTGGGGTTTTTTTCC
The DNA here is from genome assembly GCF_047716275.1 of Strix uralensis. NCBI lineage: Eukaryota > Metazoa > Chordata > Aves > Strigiformes > Strigidae > Strix > Strix uralensis. The sequence goes on along the minus strand of NC_134012.1, from coordinate 4,285,254 downwards.
ACTGATTCACATGATGTTATTCCTAGTCTTTAGTCTGATGTCTTAAACTGTGTAACCAAGACAATAGGGCTGTTTTGGGTTCATTTTCTTTACCAAAAATAAAAAGGAAAAAAAAAAAAAGGGGGAGAGAGAGAGAGAAAATGAAATTGGGACCATTCAGTAGATCAGCAGATACATATGGTTAAGAAATTTCAAAGCTGACCTTTTATATACTTTTATATGTAAGTGTAATGTGTATATGTATAAATTCATATAGGTACACATTAGCTGGGTATATGTTAGGTTCCCAAATAACAGAATTTCTCACTTGTGTAAAGGAGAGAACGACACAGACGAAAAGATTTATTCCACTTACTGACAGCATTTAAGGCCTTGTTAACTTTTTATGACATTCATCTGTGATTGTCCTGCTATGTACTGAGTGAAAACAATTTTCTAATAATTTTTATTTAGAATATGAAAATCAATTTCTTGAAAAGTTAAATTCTTATTACAACTTCAAACTTCTGAAAACACAGACTGTCAGGCTTTTTAAACTAAGTGTTTATAAACCTTCTTAACTAAATATGAAAACAACTTTTAAAACTTGATTAAGATTGCCTGAAAAGAGTGTCTTTTATTAACAGTTTTAGCTGCAAGAGCCATGTAACAGCTTCCAGAAAGACAGAAATTATAAATAAGCTGGAACTGCAACTATTAGAGATGCAAGCTTGTAATTTTTAACACCAATTTTTTTAAAAAAAAATTTAATATTTTCCATACCAAAGGAAACAACTTTCCCATTTCAATGAAGACATGAAAACATTCCTGTCCAAGCTGCTTAGCAAGGGGCACTCCAAAAACCAGCAGGTTCAGGAGGGAGTTACATGACTCATATCTCCATCCCCAGGGCAAAGGCCCCTTTCAGCATCCTCCTGTATGTCAACACCCTGCTGCTGCTGCTGCTGCTGCTGCAGACGCCGAGCCTCCTTTGGAGCTTGTTCTTCCTCTGACAGCAGCCTCAGGCCCTTGCTGAGCTCCCCATCTCCAGTTCACGTTTCCACCGCCTCTCAACAGCCCTGCTCCCGGTGAGCCCTGTTACCCGGGAGATCCAGCTGTCACGCACTGCGCATCTTTTTTCCACCACACCCACCCAAAACGGTCCCCTGCATCCTCTCTGGCTCAGTGCATCCTTGTTTGCCCCCTCTCTGCACAGCTTCTCTGTGCGTAGGCATGACCAGCCCACAATTAATGACCCCCTGGACACGATGCAAGGCACACTCCCGAACTTGCCCTTCCCAGGTGATGCTCAAGGGTGTTAGCGATCTCACAATTATTCCATAGCCACTACCACGGTGTGCTGTGGGCAACAGCTGTGTGATTAGATGCCTTCCTGGCCCAGTACTGCTTTTATTAACAACACAACCCCTTCCAGCACTTCCTTCGAGTTACCAACACTGGCTCTCATTTTAAATTTTTGTTCTTCCTCCCAGATTCTGTGTCAAAACATCCCTCCTTTCATTCCAACTTTCCAAAATGTATTTTCAAGATGGCACTGCGAATACTTGTGCAAATAATCCCTTCAAGCACCTGTACCACTTTCTGCAACTTCGCTTGCCTGCTTACTCCGAAAATGCAAGAAAAGTGATCTTAAACCCCTGAAAATAAAGTCTCGACTCCTAGACTGATCTTATTTTTTTACTATTATTTCTACAGCAATATTAACAACAAAATATGAGGCATAGATAAGTGCTGTAAGGAAAAAACAAGCATTAATGTATTAATGCTTGAAAATTTGGTTTCTAAAAGTTCTCTGTGCTTCTGTTTATTCCAGCAGCAAGAACGAGTGCTTATCATTTCTGAAAATATGGATGACAGTGGACACAAAGTTTGAAGTAAGATTTTCAAAGCAATTTGGCGGGGGGGCGATGGGAAAGCTGTGCTATCTTTGGCTTCCCGCAGAATGTCACCAAATCACAAGCTTGAGAAGTACTGTATCTTTTCTGTGTAGGATGTAAGATACTAAGAATCTCATCAATTTTGTGTTCTCTACCACAAAATCTTCAGTAGCAAAATATTGCCAAGTTGCAAATAACATTAAAATAAAGGACTGCATCGGAAAAGTTACAACACACTCAGTAGCTCCTGTAAAAGCACACATCGTACCAAGGAAGCCAGAATAAAATTTTAAAAGTTGTAATCACTAGGCTAGGAAAAGAGCTGTTCAGTGATACAAGGATGTGTACTTATCTGTACTCAAATAGAGAGCTCATATTTCATAAACTAAGTAAAGCTGGGCCATGTCAGGGACTGAGATAAGAGATAAGTGATACCAAGGCTTGATTTTTCCATCACAGTGTCCATCGCAAATGTTGACCCGGATTTTGCAATAGCTCACAGGACCCCACAGTTGACAAATCAGTTCCTATTCTGATCTGCTTACTAGACACAAAAATCTTTGGGGATGGTAAAAAAAAAATCAATGTCTAGCAGATAAAGTAAAAAAATGGCCCTTTCTGCAGTGCGATGCAACAGTCTGGAGGAGAATAACTCTTCAGTGATTGATAATGAACTCCTGCGTGAAGGGTCTGAACACTGGATAGACCCACTCCCATAAAAAGGTGGTGACTGCATGTGGCTGAGTAGCGGGAACTAGTAGAAACACAACCAAGGGAAGAAAATAAAAAGATGTGGTTGTTATCTGGCAACATAATTGGCAATGGAGTGTCTGTGCGTGCACAGGATTTTCAATTTGTGGCTGTGCTTCTCATTTTTCAAAGAAATAATATCGATCTGTTTTAAAATAAGTATGAGCAGCTTGGGATAAAGGGAGGAACACAATCTTCCTCTTTCAGTTAATAGTTGGTAGAAAGGCATTAGGGTAGCTATGAACTATGTCAAGAGAGGTTTCTCTCTTCCATATACAAGGATATCACCACACCTAAAACTAAGTTTATAGAGGAAAGTTTTTATATAAATTTTCTGTAGGCTCAAAGAGAAAGATAAGTAACAAGGGTGCTAATGTGCACTATTTTAACAAAGTCACTTTCAAGCAACTATGATTTTGTTGGAGGCTGATTTATGAGTGGGTGGGTTTCATAAAAATGTCAAAGCAGAAAATCTTAAAAATAATTAAATATTAAAACAAACAAAAGTATTTTTGTTAACCAAATAAATTACAGAACTGTATATTTTGTTAACATTTATTTCATAGTCTAAGGACACAGAAGAATTCTCATAAAACAAATTGGTTTCCCTTCTAATAACAGAGGACTCTTTTGACAAACTGTTAACTGATGGTAATTTAAAGATGTTGTTCACAGGCTGGGGGAATCTTAAGAGTGCATAGGCCTCTGTCCAGATATAATACAACACAGGCCTGAGGCAAAGAGTAGAAGAAAATTTAGATATCAGTGAAATAAATAAATGTCTTATTGTAAAATTGAGAGATACTTATGTCATATCAAATAAAAAGTAAAACCACAACAGTTCCCAAAGGAATTGCAGAAGGTAATAAAAGATAGCAACAGAACTAGGTCTAAAACCAGGAGATGTTTTTCCCAGATTTGTTTGCATGCTATACCAGAAAGAACATGAAAAATAGGTGGTGTTTTTTTACTGATAAATCTAATGAAAATGGCCCTTGACTGAACGTCCCCTCTTGTCATTCACTCAACCCAGGATCACCGGATGCACCACCAATACTTCTTCTGCCTTACTTTCCTCAAATAACCTTTCACAGCAAAGCACACTCACCTTCAGATTCAACATGCACATCAGCCTGAAAACTCTGAGGATACTCTCAACAGAGAGCAATAGATATACATACATCCTTATCTAGCAAACAGCCTTGACAGAGCTTATAAAAAGGCACCCATAAAATTTGAGCAAATAACTGTTAATTTGCAAATACAGTTCAAAACCTAGCCCAGACCGACTGAAAATACTTCTATAGTTCATGTCAAACGGGTTAGTCATCGCCAGGCGTCAGCATCCTAAATCATTCTTTGCGCCTGTTTTTTCAACTGAGCAGTATTTGCACATACAAGTGAACTCCTGATGTTTCCTTCACTCAAAATGAAGTTTGAGCTCCACTCAAAAGTGAAGTTTTCCTCTAATTAGTTTCTATTTATTAATTTACTTGAAGCCCAAGCTACATTTGATGTTGAAGTACAAAGCCTATTAAAAATTGCAGATTTTTTTTGCCCTATTGGAATTTCAGGATAAAACTACTACTACTACTGTTTTTCTACTAAGAATACATAATTTCTCTTTTAAGCTAGACATTGTACTTCCAAAGCAAACATCTTTTCCCAGAGAAATTTACTTTTACTACAATCTCAACACATTGGAGAACAGGATAAAATGAGAGGAGAGACACAAACATCATGACAAAAATTAAATAACTGCAGTTATTTAGCAAAAGTGAGTTTACCTCAGGGTTGATTATTTTGATGTTTATAACTTGCAACATAAACATACTTCCAAACATTCAAAAAGATCACCCAAGTTTGCTTTAATTTTAATGCCGAAAACTGGAGTTTAGCCAGAGCTCCTGCTATGGAGAAGGCGGGTGTTTCATAACTCAATTCACTGAGGATGCTCTATGCAAATGGCAAGGATGAGACAAAAAGACACAGACGAGGAGGGGAGCAGACAGCCAGGGCACCAAGGGTAACATCATTAGTAGAAAAGAGAGGGCAGAGGCAGGTCAAATGTCTAGGTCAAATAAGGTAGAACAATGCTATGGAGAGGTTTGAACACAAAGGCAAAAGGCTTGGATTTAACTGGGCAGTGCTGAATTTGAGAGACGTGCAACACCTTGCAGGACATGCCCAGCACCTTGCAGGATTGCATTTGAAAACTAAATTTTCATCACTGGTAGGACATTGTGCATTAGTAATGACTTCAGAATTAGGTTCCAAGTGTTTGGGAATGTATCTGGAAAGGCAATACAATATAATTGTCCAATTATTATCATTAAATAGAAGTATCTGTATGAAATGAAGAAAAGGAAAATGTAATCTGAAAAAAGGGAAAATGTTCCTAATGGTGAATTCTATTAGACCCTTGAAAAGTTTCCCAGGGGAAATAGTGGACTCCTGTTCTTCGCAAGACAAACACTGAAGAGTATACTTTAAGGAACAATCCTACAATGGCATAGAAAAACATTAGATAACCTATTAGGTCTTCACCATCTCTGAAACTGAATAGAGCTGGAGCAATAGAGCAGCAGTAAGAAACCACAAGTATTATTTTAGCAAAAAACCTTACTCCGTTAATGTCACTGTGACCTGTGAAAATGTAAGTAGATAAGTTTTGGTTACCATGGCAGAAGTGGCAGTACCATAAATGTTAATACTGGAACTTTTGCAAATACATATTCATGCAGGTGTTTTAGTCCAGAACATCTGTTTTGAAAACTCCCAGTCTTGTGAAATAAGAAACAATAGGTCATAATATAGGTAACATAACAAGATAGCAAGATAATACTGCATGCCATGTAACACAATATTGAATAGGAATATAAGGCATTTGCATGAAAGTACAAATATCTGAGAGTAATCCACTGCATTAACTTCCTCTGTGCAAAATATTGTTTTACATTGATAGTGACCCTGAAGAAAAAGCCATAATAAAAACTCAATCTGATCATTATTGAATAAATTGTTTTGTCTTGAGTACTTCCTGTGTAATTTTGAAAATTAATTTCTCATAGAATACCATTAAAAACTATTTTAAAAATATTTCTGTGCTAATTGATAATCAATTTAAATAGTCAGTCATGTGATATAACATGAAGCAACAGAGAAGTCTTGGTGCAAAGTCCAGTAGCTGGAATAATGTTATTCCTGGATCCGCAGGTTCGCAACCAGAAGCCTCAAACAGAAGAGCAAAAAGTGAAAAAAGCAGCACTGCTAAGCTGCATTTCATCACTGTCACTGCCCTGATCTATGAAAGGAAAGTTGCACTTTGCCTTCCATCCTCCAAAAATAAAAACCTACAGTATCGTAGGGAGCAAAGAAGTGGCTACACGGAACTATTATCACCCCGTTATTCAGTGTCGGGTTTTTGTTCTGATAGCAGTGTTCCCTAGAATACTGTGAGGAAGGTGAAGTAAAACTCATTTGGTCCCATGCCTGCTCTTGAAACAACCAGGGTACGAGCAGGGAAGGGTTATGATCAATAGTCAGGACTAAAAATGTCACACAAACAGTGCAAGGGCCTGATTGCTATTACAGCTGGAAACCTTCACAATGGCACCGTGTGTGCCATTCATCCCGCGCTGGCCTTTTGTAATAATGCTTACATGTGTATTTCTGAAAGTACTGCAAAGAAAATTTCAGGGATCTTTCCTGTAAGGGGGTGTAGCTGCCTTCACCGTGTGGCACTGCTCTGTGTAGTGCACCTGAAAACTGTAGCTGGTAATCTGTATTTAATGGGACAAGTTCAGCTCTCTTCCATAGTCATTTCATTTTCGACACCTTCTTTTAATTAGAAGTTTGCAGACAGCATTGCAGTGCCCTCCTGATTTGCTGTATTCGATTTGGTAAGCATTATTTTTTCCCCTCACTGATGTTATGTTTATATTCTGCATAGTGGTGTAGGAGCAGGGGAAAAAATCGCTTAAAACAGGGGCCCAGACTAATCTTTTCAACATACTGATTTTTCTTATTTCTGTTATCTTCATTGAAGGTATTATTCATGATCCCAGTACAGTTCCATAATAATGACTTCTGAAGGGCAAAATTATTACAGAAACATGCTGTCAATTTTAGTTCCTGAACTCCTTTACTGTTGGAATCTTATGGTTTTATTTCAAGATATATACATACATGTTTAAAATGTATTTTTGTTTTTAAGAAGAAATGTCTAATCCCTATGCATATAGCAAAATCAAAGGCCAGAAACTCAGCCAGAGCAGTTGAAAGAAGGTAAATGGCATATTCTAGTACAACTGTTAATGTCTCCCTCCATCTCTCACCATGTAAGTGACAATGCTTCAGAGGAACATCTTGCATTCAGAAAAAATTATACAGCAACCTAAAAGGTCCTCAGCTTATACTGAGACTGACTTGGCCTCTGTGGCTAAACATGTTTCTGAAACTTTCTTTCCACTTTTTTGACACTGAACACACACTGTCTCTCAACATTCAGATCAAAATTAACTTTTTTGTCAAGAAAGGATAGTGAATGTACGTAATACAGGGTTAACAGAATTGAGTTTTAGTATTAAAGACCTTTTACTTCATTTTTTTCTATTATGTGACACAAAAACCCCCACATAATAAAGATAATAACATCCCATCAAAACATCAGCCCGAGCAGGACTTTGGGACTCGTAAGAAAGGATTTGGATCAAATAATGACTGTAATTTCTGGTGTGTGCACACTGCATGTATTTGACTGTCTGCTGGCTCAGAGGTCTGAGATCCTCGGCAGACACTTTTAGATAGAGTCACTCCCTGTGTTGTCACAGAAAACTTAAAGCTCTTCATTCTTTTTTTTTATTTAGTATATAAAGCAGATAATCCGGATGGGAAAAAAAAAAAAAAAAAAGTGTTTACTTCTTGATGAATGGGAAACATAGTAACAAAAATAATGTTTCTTGGGTCTTAAAACAGGCCAATTTCTTCTGAGACATGACTTTGGAATTTAAGTCTAATTAAGAAAGAGCAAGAAATTACATCCTAAAACTAGCGATGAAATGGCAATAATGTCCTATTAGTGTGTATATTTGTGCATACTTGACATGATTACTAAAGCTTAGGTTTATATATCTTTTTATTGGAACTGAATTTTTAAGGATTCCAGGGAACTGTAACAGAACATTAAGAAAAGCCTTTTATGACATTGCTACCAATTCATTACATTATTTTGATAACAAAAGAGCTGAAATGATTTAGCTTACTTTTAAATTCTCCATATTCTGTAGTTTCAGAATGCATATGCACATATCGAGGTGATCTTGAGATGTTTTATACTATGCAAGGTTGTAAATTTGTCTCACCTTTTACTGCTTCTATGATGGTTAAGCATACATAAAATGCATTGTAATTTTGGTCTTGTGATTCTTGTCACAACTGGAAAAGTCTTTAAATAATGATTCCAACAATATACAAGTTTTCCTGTTCACATAAAGAAGGGCACGATTTTCACATATTTATGCCAGCTGTTTATTAAAGGCACTAAACCAATTTGGAATTGTTGGCTGGTGTGACAGATAACCATATAACCTCACGGCACAAGCGATCTAGACTCAGAGATACTTCACTAACTCAAGAGAAAGATCATCTGCCAGTAGTTGAATGAGAAGAGTAGAAAAGTCAAAAGGTGTGCAGAAGAAAGAGGCAGAAGAGCTTCACTGAGACTTGGGGAGAGAGCAAAATACATATTGGAAGACATAAAGAGAAGAGCTATGTGAGCTATCAGACCAAAAAAACCCAAAATAGTGAAAGAAGATACATGCAAAAGGCTTGCAGGAGTCTTCCTCTGTCTCAAAAAAAGAGTAGATTAAATTTGACAAAAAAGGACTATAGATGCACAGCTTATATCAGATTTTACAGAATAAGGGGCTCTATGCTTTTACAGTGCTCTTACAGATAAAAAGAAAGCTTCAATTTAAAATTTCAGTGGACTATTTGATCCATCAAATAGTCATATTAAAGAAACATGCCTTGAAAGTAACCTAAAGAAACCTTGTTTCAATCACATTTGCTAAGGTTTAAAACACTGCAGCCCTAAAATTATAAAATTATTGATGTCCTATAAAATTCTTAAGTTTAAGATATCTTCAGTTTTTACAGCTGAAGGATCACATTGGTTTATGTATTTTATATTAACATAATTTCTCTACTGTTTTCTTTTTTCATACAAAACTTTTAAGCACAAATACAGGCTGGGCAAGGAATGGATGGATAGCAGCCCCAAGGAGAAGGACTTGGGGAAATGAGTGGATGGAAAACTGACTGTGAGCCAGCAATGTGCACTCACAGCCCAGAAAGCCACCGTGTCCTGGGCTGCGTCAAGAGAAGTGTGGCCAGCAGGTCGAGGGAGGGGATTCTCCCGCTCTACTCTGCTCTCATGAGACCCCCCTGCAGTGCTGTGTCCAGCTCTGGGGGCACCAACATCAGAAGGACACGGACCTACTCAAGCGGGGCCAGAGGAGGCCACGAAGATGCTCAGGGGGCTGGAGCACCCCCCTGTGAGGACAGGCTGAGAGAGTTGGGGGAGTTCAGCTGGAGAAGAGAAGGCTCCAGGGAGACCTTAGAGTGGCCTCCCAGGACTTAAAGGGGCTACAGGAAAGGGGGGAGGGACTCTTGATCAGGGAGTGACAGGATAGAATGAGGGGCAACGGTTTTAAACTGAAAGAGGGTGGATTTAGATTAGATATAAGGAAGAAATTGTTCCCTGTGAGGGTGGTGAGGCCCTGGCACAGGTTGCCCAGAGAAGCTGTGGCTGCCCCCTCCCTGGAAGGGTTCAAGGCCAGGTTGGACGGGGCTTTGGGCAACCTGGGCTAGTGGAAGGTGTCCCTGCCCATGGCAGGGAGGTGGGAACTAGGTGGTCTTTAAGGTCCCTTCCAACCCAAAACATTCCAAATCTATGATGATGATTTAATCATAATCCTAATGATTTTTAACCATTGCTGTCCCAGATGTCATTTCCAATAGTTCTGTGGAAATTATGTATCCAATGGAAAAAGAATGGGAACTGATATCCTGGATCAAATCATCCTGACTCTGTGGCTGGCCAGCATTATTTACACAGAAGAAAAAACATTTAAACACAAGAGCAGCGCATGATGACGTTACCAGTCCAGAGGAAATGTTTTTTTCTTTTACTTGTTGATTAGTTATCTGTACAGCATATAACTTCTCATATAACATAACTGTGGCTACTCAAGTTGTCCATAGCATAACTAATACTTTGCTGGAGTACCATCCTGGGTTATTCCTTATGAAAGTGAGTTTCACACATCAACTATGTAGCTTAACTTACAAAATACCATTTCCTCTCCTCTGGTTTAAAACACTCATTTCAGCTTTGGCCATGATTCATTCATTAAGTGTAGATTGCCTAACTTTCTGTGGCATGAGTTACTAAATAATGCCTCTGGCTTAGTGTGTTATTTTGTTTAGACTGTAAATACTACACACACTTTGAAAAAAAGTCAGTTGTTACTGCACGCATCCTATGATTTAAATAGAAGATGAAATCCCTTCCTGAAACTTTCTGTTTGTAACTTCATGGGACATATTGTTTCACTCTTGCAACCATACACAAGCATTTTTTGAACAAGGTTATTTAAAGGAGCAGTAAAAACCCCAATAGTAGAGAAATGGGATACATCAGCATTGCTTTGGAGTTTGCATGTCAGAAGGTTACCTCAAGAAAACCTTAAGACAACATTAATAATAGAATTGACAGTTTTTACATGTAAGTCAAGGGAATATAACCATGAAGACAGAAAAGTAACTGTTGAAATACTGAGTTATAGGGAGTATGAATTACAGTTCATTCTAAAACAATTAATCTGTATCTAAGGATAAAATTTTAATGTCAGAAAAACACAAAAGCATTAAAAAATGTAACTGAAAGTGATGATATGAAAATTTAAGCTCTACATTTATTACGTAAATAACACAAAATTGGTGCAAAATATATTTATAAAGATTACAGAGACTTGGGTGCTTGTTTCAGAAACATGTTAAGCTGACCATATGCATTTCAGTAAGCACCGCTCATTTTAGTCCCTAGCAGACCCATATTCAATAAATATATTGTGTTTTCCTCAATTTCTTTATTCAAAATCATTCACTCCGAAATATGGAATCCTAAAAACTGTGCTTGAAGAATCTCTGAATCTCAGCTACATTATCATTCTCTAATCCCAGTTCATTATCAATTGGTTTAGCTGCTATTTTTATCTACCAGAGCATCTTCTGGGCACTCCCCTTATGTTTATGATGTAAACCCTGTGTAAGCCTAATGCTCATACGAGTGACACTCTCCCCTACAGGGGATTTTTGTTATCTCAAAATCTACAGTACAGTTCTATTTGGGATCTTAAATCTCACTTCTCATTTTCCTCCGGACTGTTATATCTACCAAATCATTTGCCTCCTGTTTTCAAAATGGTTGCTTCCATACTTTCCGAGAGTGTTGGTGGGGGTTTGGGGTTTTTTTTGTCTGTAAAACATTGTGCTCAGTTAAAAAATTTGGCTGCTTTCTGCACAGTGAGGACTGGCGTTTATCTTGCTAAAGTAAAGGCAGGACTTCCACTTACATCTTCTGGCATAAGCCTTTTCCCAAGATCTATTACATCTTTGAAATATCTTCCAGGTTCTTTTTGTAGTTCGGTCACTAGTCCATGATGTCTTACATGCTTGGAAGTCTACTTCAGCCAGCCAACATTTATTATCTTCATTAGTATGTACCAATGCCAAGAAAAAACACATAGCCAGCATGGTAATTATTTACCATAGAAAAAATGACAAACATTTTTCCATCCAGGACAAGTGTCGGATAGGGGACAGCTGCCTGTCAGAATTTGCTTGTGTTGGGAAGCTCCATGCTATGAAACTTTGCTCTTCGGGAGCCCAGCAGAGATTGATGGTGGATAAGAACTGGAGTGGGGCTAGTGAATTCTCCTTACGAAGCTTCAATTTCAAAAGTGTCTAGGATTACAGTAATCACAGTGTTAACGAGGTACTCCATTATTCCATCACTAGAAGGAAAATATTTAAAAAAAGATTCCCAGTTAAGGTAACTGAAACAAATTAGGCTCAGGAGGGAACAGAACTTGCCTATGCCACTGTGTCCATACTTTGTCTTCTGTATTTAGCTCTGCATATTTTCATTATGGAAACACTCATGGTTGTGTAGATTTTGCTGTTTTGTCTCTGACACAATTTTGTTCACTGGTATATACTGTACATGTCATTTTTTACCCATAGCCAGGGCTATACTAAGCAGAAAAGACATCATGTTAAATCACCTATCTTATTGATGAATTAGTTAAGGCTTGTGCAATGTTGTGAACAGACCATGCTGTAAATATGCTAAGTATTATTTTTTGGCCATTCCTGTAACTCTAAACAATAATATTTTGGTTTCTTTTGAAGCCTTCATGTACTCCTACAAAGTCAGTGTAATTCCATCACTTTATTTTGAGAAAATCAGAAAGATGCATCCTCTGTGTTTTAGGCTTTCAGACATTATGCCCATGAATGTCACAGCCTCTGCATGCCTAAGGCCACATCTGTCAAAGGCAGACCCATTTTTAGCAAAGCATGCTAGCATATATACTACAGGAATGAGTCTACATGAGATCTCTGTGAGAAGAAATGAACTGCCATTCCTGAGCTGAAAAAAGAGTTAATATTTTTATTTCCCCCCCTACTTCAAGGACTGATTATTTTAAAGAGTTTACATTTACATATGAATTATAAACCAACAACTTACAGGAAATATGTAAATTAGGTAGGCATACCAAACATGACATAAATGTTGAAATTTGTATCTTTAAGAGAAAACCTAGGTGCCCAAGCATGTAACCTTTACAAGCATAAATAAATCTTATGTGAATATATCCTATAAGCTTTTAGTTACACTGCTGTAAATCTAAAGTAACTCCTCTGACCTTAATAGCTTTACTCAAGATGTACCCCTTGTACAGATGAGAGTAGAATTTGGCCTTTTAACCTCAATTAAACTCTGTGCACAAGTAATATCATATCATGAAAGTCAGGATGCCTGAATCAGGTCCTCCGTATAAAACACCATCGCTAGGGAAATGTTTAGACACTGATTTTCAGAGGAATGTTTAGATCTATAATTGGGCTTAGTTAAGTCAGTAGCAGTCTTAATTATTTACCAGCAGTGTCCCTGGACAGAATACTGAATTTAGAGTAACTCTGGGGGTATAGTTCTCAGAGTCTGTTTAGTTAAGAAAAATAATGGCAGCTTTCTTCTGATCTATCCTATCACTTTTGTCCCAACAACATTCTTCTAGTCTTTAAAATACATGTTGGAATACAGAACAAGGTTAAAGGCAATGCTCTTCCTTTGAGGCCTTCCTCAGGCAGAAGAAGAAATAGAAAAATGTTAGTTTTCCACTTATGACCTGAGGAAGACCCAACAGCCAAAACATCACCTCTAACTCAGCTTCTATTTTTTGCGTATCATTTGCTATCAACTCTTCTTTCATTTTCCAGCTTTCATACCGCTGCCTCGCTATCAGTACTTCCACTTATCCTATTTTTATGAGGCGTCAGGTTCTTTCTTTCAGAGGAATCTCACAGTGATCCTGATCAGGCAATTGATTTTTTAGCAGAACCTCCTATTAGAGTCAGTGGGGAATTCTAGGTAAAAATCAATGGCACAATCTGACCCAATATGAGTGAATAAGTCTTTGAGAAAAGCAAAAAATGAATGACACCTTAATGCAAAATCAGATGTTTTGCATAAACCCCTAAAAGGGGAACACTAAAACATATGCATTGTCTTCATATTTTGACTATTCTGTTACATAGTGAAAAAGAAACACATTTTAAGTGGATTGAGAAACAAACAGAAAAAACAAATTCATGTCAATTACCCATTATGAGATTTTTTTTCTGCATTCTTTTCCACACATTTCTTGCTTAGTAAAAAATGCAATTACCAAAAAATACCCTTTTTTTATTGTTATCATTTTAGAGGTATAATTTAAATTTCTAAATGTTCATAAAATGTACTTCTCATTTCAAACAACTCTAACACCACTGGCACACTGACAATATCACATATACTGGCATTTATATTTGTATGGTGTCTAGCAGTATCTTTCTATTAACTACCATAAAAATACTGCCTTGTTTGAAGTACTGGTTTGAATTTGGTTTAAAATTTGTAAATTAGATTTATATGTTGATTTTGGTATATTGCAGTTTCATTTTTATGGTTACTTCTTAAGTTGTAACAACTGTTGATGCTTGTGAAAGTTACAAAACTCACAATAATGTAACTACGAACTTTTATTTTTGACATTACTAGATTAAATGCAATGAAAGAACCATCAGAATATCTAAACCACTGCTTTAACAGATGAATTTGGAAATTCAGCTTTGATACAAAATGTATCCAGAAGCAATACATTTTAAAAATGTATGTTTAACTTCTAAACTGGAGCATCTATAATTTTAAATTACCTCTATGCTTGACACTGAAAAAAAAAACCTTCACAAAATGTTGTGATCCAACTGGAAAAATAATTCCCATCCTTAATTTAAGCAGTATGCTTTAGTCTTAGGTGAGCATGTTTCTGACAATATTTTTCACTTTATTAAGTTAACTGATCAAGCAAATAAGGATTTTCTGGGGGGCGTGGAGTGTAATTTAGGTTCAAAATAAGTTTTTTAGTAGGTAAAAAGGGCCACATCTAATAGCCACAGCAATTTTAGACTTGCAATTAAAAGATCTAGGGAGACTGCTCTTTGTGCCAAAGTACAGTCCAGGGACAACCAAATGTTCTCAATGGAGGGATGCAAACTTAAAACTAATGCAGAAATTGAGGTCTGCACTACTATCTGTATAGAATAATAGATGGGGTTTTAGAATTGCAGACTTGAGATCAATTTCCGCTCATATAGATTACCAGAAACCATTGCTAAAATTGATGGTGATTATTGTGCCTAAAATCACTTTTTGAAAATAAACAGAGATATGATCTTGGCTGTTTGTTTGTCTAGGCTGAGAATGTGCCAACTTTCTGAGCAGTGGAATCAATAGGATTGCTTAAATTACTCATTGTCATAGTAGAAAGAATCTTGCTCTTCATTACTCAACTACATTTTATCTACCCTAGTCACTGATCTTGATTTTATTTCTATTGTCCAAACTGATAAAAGTGATGTTTGAAGTGGATAAGTAAGTTGGGGAAATGAAAAACAGTGGAAAAAATGGCTCTTAGCTTTTTGCTTAACCTGGTCAAGAATACATCTGCACAAAAAAATTAAGACTGAAGTCACATTTCATAGATTATCTCTAGATGAAGATAATGTTTTCTTGGTTTAGCAGTAATGATATTATAACTTAGGTTAAGCTAGTTATGTTACCTAGCAATCTCAATTATAATTTAAATTTTTGCAATTTTCTACTCATGTAGATTCCTTTCTTCCATTTAAATCCATTCCTAATTCTTTGTGAGAAATTAGTAGCTTCTGTTCTCCAGAACACAAATGCAACTGTAAAGTAGTCTTTATTATTAAGTTTTTATTATTAAAACTTTATTACTAAAGTTTAAAAATTTAATACAAAAAGTCAGTTTCCCATGACTTCTTATTCTGGCATTTTAAAATCTAATTGCAACATCAGGTATGCCCATATGTAAATCTTGCACCATGTTTCCTTAAAAGACTTGTTAATTCTGTTGGGCTTTTTTAACTTTATGCACCAGGTTTGTGTTTCAGTGTGCAGGCGCTTGCAGCTATGCAACTCCAGTGACGTGTCTAGAACTTGGTTAGACAGGAGACAATACTGCACTATTCATATATGAGAGAAGGAATCTCATCTTCAACACCCATGAAGCAATATTAGAACATGGAGAGATATAATTCAATAACAATAAACCCAAACATTTTATGTTGTTTTTTTTTTTTTCCAGAAGAAAATCAAAGCATTTCAGCAAACATGAAAGTCTGCAATAGTATTTTCTTCCCATCAACTTTGTTCTCAAACCCTTCTATTCCTATGTTCTCTTTTGCCCTGATTCAACAAAGACACAGTACATGCCCTCAGTGAAAGCAAGAATTCCTCAGTAATAGGCAGGTTAGAACCACATATAGCAAATATCCAGTATATCTGTACTGATACCCCGCAGCTCAAATTTAGGGTCCGTGCTTGGCTGTTTTATCATCAATGTTGCAAGAGTTTAGATATCCACACTGCACATTTCAATCTTAGGAGAAAGAAGAGCCACCACATTGCTCACTAGTAAGCTACCGACAAATAATATTTACAAAAAGCAAAACAGATACAAATCTTGCCATTTAAAATATGTCCAGGACCGGTTTATTCACATACAGAACTCAAGCGTATAATAAGAATCACAGATACAAAGTAGAATTGTTTGGGTATTTTCATATTATGTCTAGTAAATTAAAGCTTAACAGTATTTCCTTCTGACTCTGGCAAAGGTTTACTCTACTGTGCAATAATTTTTATCTCCCTGCTGTGTTCAGGATAAAGGGTTCAGCACCAGGAAAGGAACAGGAATTATAGACTCGATTCAGCAGTATGACAACACCGCTCTCTGCCTCCGTGGGGAGCGCACCAGCTAAGCCCTCTCGGATTGATGGGAGATTTGACCATCCAGTAACACAGCTGGTTGATTGGCCACCGTGTACATATTTGCTCATATTCATATAAATCTGTTCAGTGTGCACGCATCAGAAGATCGAGCTTTTCTGATGGGAAGTGGAAGCCTATCCCAGCTCCTCTGCTGGCAGCCAACTGCAACTCCCCCACCCATCTATTTTCCTCATCTTCTCTGCTGGTTTTGTGGTTGCCATTTGCCTTGGTATTAAAGCTCAGAAAGGAATAGTCGGGTTTCAGATGCAGCTTGTTCTGTCAGAAATTCCTGATGTCCTACACTACATTTCACTGATTGTTAAATTTGGGTCAGAAAAGAAATTTCCTTGAGGGCACATTGACTCTGTCTTGAGATTTCACTTTACTGTTCTTTCCCCTGCATTTGAGAAGGAAATTGAAGGCCTTTGAGCTGCTGAGTGTCTACTACAAGGTGCTGAACAGTCTCAGTCTCCATTAAGATTAAAATGAGCATATCACAGAAGGCACTTAGCTTTTTGCAGGGTTGTATTTTTGCTGGGTCCTGCAGGGAACAAAAAAATTCACCTGGCCAAAGCACAAAAGTTTCAAGAACTTGAATATCTACCTAACCTGTATACACCACGTTGGTTGTGTCCTTTTCCCTTCATTACAGATTTTTGTTTAGGAAAAAAAAAAAGAAAAAAGAAAAGGAGAGAAAGAGTCAAGGAACCCTTACCATTATAATCATGTATAAAGTATTTATTATTATTTAATTGAAGAACTTGCTTATGAAGATGTAAAATCCTCAGATGAGTCCCTCAAGATTAAATTAAAACATGTCAAAACAGGACTGTCATTAAACTGTCAAATTTAGGAATAAGGTGGTCTCATGCACCATGAGACCGATTCTTTCCTTAAGAAAAGATCTTTCTTGATTCTTGTTTTTGAAGATGAATCTCCTGGATAAACTTGTCACAAGAGTTATGCCTACATAGGCTTGACCCCATTGGTAGGGAGATTCACCACTTACTTGCTTTGATATTTAACTTACTGATAAAGTTGTCACCCTTATCATGAAATCCAGTTTCAGTTGTGATCCTTACTGAAAGAATGATCACCCAAGTTTATATTCCTGAAAATCACCACTTCATCTCTGAAGTACAAAACCCTTTTCCCAGCTACCTGGAAGGGAGGTATGCTTTACAACAGCCTTCAGGTGAAGAGTTCTCCCTGTCCGCTCCAATAAATTTGCTGAAACTCTCTATTATTCTTTGTAGATTTATTTCATTTATTTATCATGTTTTGTTAAAATAAGTGATATCAGGGCTTTCCAAAAGTTGATGGCCTTTCCAAGAATTATTGTAGATAAATACTTGAATTTAAATAAACCAGTATCTAGAAGAGAGTACACTGCCTTCCAAACGGACATTCATCTAATACTTCTTGATCTCCAGGCTTAAAAAATGATGCTCTGGAATTAATTTCAGGATAAGATGCTTTGAGGAGTCTTAAAAATATTTTTGATCAGATCGGCCACTGACAAACAAGTTTGGCTTCCATAAACTTTAGTTTATTTGAAACTTACTGAAGATGATCTATTTAATTAGAGGTCAATCACCAATGCAAATCAGGAGTTTTGCTTTCTGTGAATACTTATCTAATAAGCAGCCCTTGAATTGAACAAAGACCCTGTAGCTTCCTCATTTTACTTGAAGTTGGACAACTGTCTCTCCTATGCCAAAATATGAGGACCATGAGGATGAATATTTAGTTATTTATAGTTCTGTTAAAGAATCTCTTGAAACGTTGCACATGTCAACCCTTAATTCAAAAGTCAAAGATGCTTCTTCTTAAAACATGCCTTAGTTATTGAAATCAGCTGACTTCTCAAAATAAGCATAAAGTCTGTGTGTAATTGATTAAAATTTATTTTCCTTTCCCAGTTGCCCTGCTTTCAACTCCTTCACTCTTCTAATGTCATGCTACTAGCTGTCAAGTTGCTGTAGAACTCTCTCTTCACTGAAAAGAAGCCAGTTGTCACCTAAATGTGCAGCTAAGATGCAAAAAAAAATCAGTTACCAATACTCAGAAGAATAAAACACATCACTTCAGAGCAAGGTCCAAACTGGCTCCTAAGCAGTGCTGAGTATGCTCTTGGTCCATCTACACTCTGAGGTCATGTCTAAACAGAAAAATAATTTGGACAAAATTAACTAGTGGACCAGATGTTCACTAGTTAAAGCACACTAAACACCTTCGTTCATAAACGATACTGAACTTTAGCTCTTTCCTTAAATATCTCTATAGAAATAAGTTCAAAGTTAGATACCTGGAGTACCAACTCAGCTGTGCCTGTTATTGACTCAAGTTGATAGCAACAGATAAATGCGCATTTGGATTGTTCACGGAGAGCAGAATTTCCAATTTAAAAAAAAAAAAAAAAAAATTAAAGAACAACAATTCTCTTAGGAGTTCTTAAAATGCAGAAAATATTTTTTTTAAAATATACACATTATTTTGGTGCAGTAAAGCCTCTCTCAAGTTCTTGTGAAAGACAGTGTTTACACAGTTGAGATTTTCCTGCTTTTAAAAAAACAAAAAATCCAAGCAGTCAGCCTCGCAATCAAATGTACCTTATTTTAAGATGAATTAATAAACATTTATGAAGGATTTGATATGTGAAGAGCCCTCTCTCCATATACCTATACATCGTATATGAAAACATAAACATATACACATACTCATATACACACATACAGGTGCTACATGTTATGATAAGGATGTTGTATCACTTGGAATGTCTTTGAACATAAAGGTAGGAAAATGGTTTTATTTTCATCCTGATTTATAACTCAAGATCAACAGACTGGAATATTTCCATTTTTTCTATTTTAGAATACTCCATAATCTTATATTCTATTCAGTTATTACTTGAAATTTACATTTTATGGAATATTTAAATCATAATCAACATCCATAGATGAATTTAAAAAAAGATCAGAATTCCTCCTACATCATAACCGGCTAAAGGTGGAATTGATGTTATTTCCTTCACTAGTTTTTCTGCCTTTGTGAAAAAAACTTAATTATTTGTTTTGTGGAATATTGATTAAACTATAGCTAATCCTTCTATAATCTGCCCCCAACTTATTGTACAGAAAGGCTCATTATTAATTTATGCACACATTTTATACTTGAAGGAAGACAATGTGGCAGAAACACAAATCATGTCATTTTGTTAAATTTATTCAAGAAACGGGAAAATATATCTCTTTACCTACTAATTAAGTTTCAGACCTTAGCATTTTAGAGCAGCATTTTCAGAACTCCACACACTTTGTTGCAATAAACCATTTCTGCCCACATTTGCAATATATTACACACAATTTTATCTGGAATTTTAACCTATATCTATGAAAAAGTTAAACAAACACATAGCAGAATGAGTTTTCATAGCAAAATTATAATAAAATTAATTTCTTATGGTAAATTAAGATATGCTGTCCTGGTCTCAGCTGGGATAGAGTTAATTTTCTTCCTAGTAGCTGGTACAGTGCTGTGTTTTGGATTTAGGATGAGACTAATGTTGACAACACACTGATGTTTTAGTTCTTGCTAAGAAGTGTTTATATTAAGGGCTTTTCAGCTTCTCATTCCCTGCCAGCGAGAGGGCTGGAGGGTCACAGGAGGGGACACAGCCAGGACAGCTGACACCAACTGGCCAAAGGGATATCCCATACCATATGACATCACACCCAGTATGTAAACTGGGAGGAAAACTGGCAGGGAACCCCTGCTCGGGAACTGACTGGGCATCAGTTGGCAAGTGGTGAGCAACTGCACTATGCATCACTTGTTTTGTGTATTCTAGTAAAAATAATAATAAATAATAATTATTATTGTTGTTGATATTATTATTATGTTGTTTGTTGTTGTTGTTATTACTACCATTATTACTATTTTCTTCCTTTTCTGTTCTATTAAATTGTCTTTATGTCCACCCACGAGCTTTATTATTTCTTTTTTTCCCGATTCTCTCCCCCATCACCCTGGGTGGGGAGTGTGAGCGAGCGGCTGTGTGGTGCTTAGTTGCCAGCTGGGGTTAAACCTCAACATACGTTCAATTACCGTATAAAGTTAATTCTTAGCTTTGTAGTGCTTTACACTCTGATTGGCTGAAGAGTTTCTAATTTTCTTAATCACTGCACAGTTGTTTCTCTTTAAGTATATACCCTACAAATTGATTCCTGCTGTTTGTCAGAGAGTTAACCAATCAGAGAGGTAGGATGTACATAATAGCTATGTGGTTATCTTTCAATAATCTTACTTTTACCATCATCTACCATACCTCTTCTTAGGCTGGCTCTGGAATACAAATACAGCCTCAGCTTATCACATTTAAATACTGCAAAAATGCATGAAGGAGGAATCCTTCCGTTCTTAGTGCAATGAAAATTTAAAAAAAAAAAAAAGCAAAAGTAGGGAGGGGGAAAAAAAAGGGCTCGATTCTGATCTTGGTTTAAAACATGGCAAACACAAAGTAATTCTATTAACCATCCCTGGAAACAACCAAAGTCAAAAGGTCAGAATATGCCCTGGTTTGTAAAGGTTGTATTCTTGCACTGAAGCCCCCACTACAGCATGTTCTTCTCCTACACGTAGTAACCCTCAAGGACAGCAAAGCTCTCATCCCAAGAGCAGCAGCTCTGTATTTGATCTCTGTGTTTATTTCCAACAGCAGAATCCTCCTCTGCACTGGTAAGGAGGAAAAGACAGAAAGCACGGAAAAGGTCTAAGAAGGCAGAATCAAGGAGAAGTGGAGTGGGGAGGAGTTGCGAGGCATAGATCCTGTAAAGAAGGCTGCCCCCACATCCGCACCGACCCTCTGTGGCACCTGGTCCCTGCCAGCATCCAGCTGGGGTCTTGAAACTGGGCATGGAGTTATTAGAGCAAACAAGACGATATGAGAAAACACAGCCACAGCCCCCAGACCCAGGACTGGACCCTGGTCTCCCCGATGCACGTCCAGACCCTTCAGCCAAAGTGCCTCCATCCCCCCTTCCCTGCCCCGCTGAGCTCTGTTATCGCCCCACGCAGGGGCACAGCTTCACCCAGCTCGCGGCTGATACCTCTGACTGCACACGCTCCTGAAACTCACCTTTATATAAGCTAGAATATGGAGCGTCTAGAAATAAACAAACTTCCCTCAATAACTTCCAATTAAACTAAAAATTCTTCCCAAAGCTTCTCCAGATGCTTGTCATGGTTTTGTTGTCTCATGTCTTACTTTTCCTTTTCTTGCTCTAATTGTCTTCATTTTATAAACTGAAAATTTAGAACACTAATAAAATAATAATGGCCCAAACTATTTCTCCTACATATTTACTCTCAACATGGATTTAAGGCTAATGCATATTATTGAATATTGGTCTCATCAGCAAGAGATGATTCTTTGACTTTCTTATGCCTAGTCATTATTGGAAATTATCATGAAAAAAAATATGTTAAAACGGAGTTACGGTTGACAGTTCATTTTTTTTCCCTTTTCCTTCATATTTTTAAAACTTTTATTATTTTTAATATTTTTGAAATTTCATATTTTTTCTCTCTAGTAAACAATGACACCACAAAATTCTACACTGGGGTAGACTCTCTGTGTAGTTTACCTTGATAGTACATAATATATACAGTTTACATATATATTCATATTCCTGTATACATATATATGTATAACTATAAATTATGCACAGCAGGGATGCATGCCAGTAAGGCATCCAGAACAATTCAAAGGCATCAAATCAGCTCTCAGGTCATACCGTAAAAGTGCTTGAATTTGTCAGGCTGGACTGTATTCTTCTTACTGAACTAAGGTGGCTGAACGCTCACGCCATGTTCAAACTCAGACTTAAGGATGAAATCAGGACAGGTGTCTCTATAATTAACCTGGCCTGGTATTCTGCCAGTGTCTGTTCAGAGACAGTAATTTATAAATTATTTGAGACGCAATCATTTTAACTTCCTACAGACATTCATGAAGAGATCTTGATTTTGCACAAGTACAAGCATCGCTTGTTGACTACAATGGAAAGATGCAAGGGTCTTTAAAGGACAATGCAAATTCTGTAGGACACTGACATTAAAAATCACATGTTGTTAACCATTGTATTTATAAACATGTGATATGTTGCTATAGACCATGATATAATGATATGTAATGTGATATATTTGTACGTGTTCACAGAAAGGAATAATTCAGGTACTGTCATATGGGAAATAGTAAAAAAGGCAAAGGCAGTACGTATCTATCTATGTCAAATAAATGGAAGGAATGTGCCTATATCTAATATAATTATACCTTTGGGATCTTCAGCATAAGGCTGTGCATCTTAAACCAACCATTTTCATTTCTGATTTTTAAATTTATATTTCAAGACAATGTTTGTATTCCTATTACTCCCATGGTGGTAGCTGGGCAGCAAACACTATCACGACAGGTCTCTTTTCACGTGTGCTTCTCCAAAGGAGTGTGCAAATAAACTATCGAGATTTATCTTTAGAAAACATTTCACTTGAAGATTTAACTCTAGGAAAAGAATCACCTGGAATCAATTGACTATATAATCATAAAAATTTAGAGATGAAAAAAGATCTAAAAGCTGATCTAGTCAATCCCCTTAAGTATGTTGGATTGTAACCTGCAATGAGTTCTCTGGAGTATTCTCAGGCAATGGAGTCACCATTATTTCCTTCCACTCTATCCCACCACCCACCTCCCTACTAGGAATTTTTCCAGATATTCAGACAACGAGCTCCTGTGCTCAGTTTCTTCTCATTTACCTTTCCTAGGCACACGGATCATCATGTCAGCACTGCTCTAATAATGCATTCTGGTTTGGATTATATTGGCCAGATTTTGGTCAACATTAGAGAAAACTCTGGACACATACAAAGAATGACCAGCTGACATCATGCAAACCTTCTGTAGCTGGGCTTACTCCCTATCCCAGCAACCACACGCATTTCTTTTTGATCATCAGTTAGCTCAGTCACTTCTCTCAAGCCTTCCTCCCAAATCAATCCCACCATTCTGTCACTTTCACAGTTTTCCCCTTTTCTACTCCAAATTTCGTCAGTTTGACTCATTACATTCTGTTTTTATTAATGGGATGCTCTATTCTAGGTAGTCTAATACTGTCATGTGGAAATTATGGGTTCCCAACATAATGCTTTTAAATATATGGCATTGCTGCTACTTCTTTTTTATTATTATTTTTAATCATATTTTGACCTTGTAACTAATTTGTTGTCCACTTCACTCTTAGGTCTCTTCCTATTACTTACTATCTGTTTCCACTGAATATTTATTTGTGTTTCAGATCTTTTTTTTTTTCTTCCACATATTCATTACCTTTTTTTTTCCATGTTAAAACATATATTTTTATTTCCAGACAATATTGCTAACCTGTCTCAATTACTCTTATTCTTTCACTTTTCCCAAAAATACTTAGAGCATCTGCAAACACAAGTAACTTGAGGTGTTTCATTTGCACTCTCCAAATTATTAGTGAATATGTACATTCAGATCATCAGTTCAGTGTTTGTAGGACTAGATAATAAAGTCCCTTAAAATCACTAAGGTGTGTGCAATTACTTAAGCATTTTGGGGGGAAAAAATGTTCATTTTAAAAATTATTAGAACATTAAAATTGCATATTCATTTGTTCATTGTTAGGTGAACTCATCGTATTACACCTGAGCATTCAAATATCCTGGGGTCTTTAGCATTCTGTGTAACTGATGGCTAGTTAAGCACAGGATTGGGCTTCATCTGAGAAAGCAAAACCACAGGGAGGAAAACATGGAAAGAACAGGTCAAAATCTGGTTTAAAACTCAAAGTACAGAAGACTGTATCCAGTAATGAGAAATGCTAATTTTATGTATGATAGGCCCAACATAAAGCTCCTGTTTGTTTTAGTAGCTCTTATTAATAGGACCTGCCTCTTTTAAGGTCCTCCCACACCATAGGAAAGTAACGACTGCCTGAAAAACAGGGACCTTACAGGATTGGGCTCAATACATGACTAATAGTTTGTACAACATATTTTGATTTGACAGGTATTTTGGCCTACATTCCCACAGATAATTGAATATATGCTGCTTGTGAAAACACACATCAAATACAGTGAGATTTATTTTTTCTTAGGTGATGGTGGAATAGTATTTTAAACTAAATTAAGAAATTAAGCATTTGTGTTAAATATAGTATCTTATGATTACTGTGTGTACAGCAAGGGAATGTGTCTGCATACTGTACGTTATTAGCACAATGTGCTCAAATGGCTGACTTTCATTTACATTAACTGGCATATCTTTTTTCCTTCCGTAATACTCTATTTGTTTCGCAGATGTTGAGAGGCATGAACAAAACTAATGAATATTTCTACGCAAAATGCTTCAAACTTGTATACTTTCAAAGTGACAGAATTATTTAATTTCACGAATGTATCCCATTTATGTTCAAAATAGAGTATTTCACCGGGACAATTTACATGTTTCAGCGTCATCTGTCAACAGTGTTTAGAATAGGAGTGGTATCTTTCAAATGCAGCATTTGCAAGTCACCACTTGTCATTAAATGTAACTGTACGTTCAAGAGGTTTGTAGTAATAGCCTTTAATTAAACTGGGGACTGTTAGAGGGTTTCTGTTGCCCTTTGAAGTTCTTAATTATTAGTTGTACCCAGCCTTTTGTGGTGCACTTAAGGTTAAATTAAATAATTAAAATATACCTCCAAGAGAAATATAAAGACTTTACATGTTTTAATTAAATTTATGAATTTCAAGGTTTTTAAAATAATAACATATGTTTTGATATTATTGCGTTGGCATACTAGAATACTACATATATTAAACAAAAAATCAGTAGCTTTTTATGGGAATAATCACTAAGCATGACGCATGTAAATGAGATAGTTTCTATGCATGGCTGGCAAAAGTGCTAATTAAATAGTTGGTATTCAAGGCTATGCTCGTTCATTGTTTAGTGACATACAAATCCAGCGATGTGTGCCAGCAGACATTTTAAGTTGAATGTTTTCTCCTCTACGCTCTTTGTCATGAAATGGTGGCACCATGATGAGAACACTAGTGTAAGCAAAACACTGAAATATGCTTTAATAATGTTTTAACTGTGTAGCGACACTAGTCTAGTTTTCTAATGAATTTTTAATTTCTTTCTTCTTATAAGGATGTTACGAGTTATCGCTGATGCATATTAAATCATATACATGAGTCATTTTCTCCCTAGATTTGCATAAAATGGCTAAATGCTAATGCACCAAATGGGGCTTACTATATATGGTACAGTAAATATGCCCTTGCAGGTTTTCTGCAATCAATCTCCTGTATTTCATTAGCAGCCAGATAAAGGTCTGTTCTGAAAAGGGGGAAGAAAAACTATTGTGTGTAGACTGCGAACTTATGATGCCTATGATGATTTTTATGTGATGATTAGAACCCAGCCTAGAATTAGAATGTGCACGAGACTGAAAATAAAGTTCCTTGGCAAGCGCAGCTAAATGGTGCCCCTGAAAGCAGCCTAGTGCTGCTAGTAGCCACTAGGCAGTTCATTGAGACATTCCACAGCTAGCACTGAATGCTGGGTTTAAAATCCACGTAGCCCATGATTTTAATTTTGCAATGCTTGATATACCTCTGACACTCCCTGCTAAATCTATAGCCACCAAAATCTTGCCAGCTCCTCACTATTTCTCAGTGCAAGTTAAAAATGCTGTTCTTCTCTTATTGTTACATACACTCACCTTCCACCCACATTAACTGTTCCCTTCTTCTCTTCCTGCTAATAGAAATTATGTATATTGGCCAACATATATTTGAATTGATAGCACGATCACAGTAAGAATGGCATCACTGGTGTAATATTATTAATCCAAACAAAAACCTTACATTTAATGATGGAAACTTTGTTCTCTCTCTCCTTTTTTTCTTTTTGTCATCTGGAACATTTTTGTACCTGGTGCAAAAAAAGTGCTATTTAAAAATAAATGTATGCTTTGCCCTACAGTTATTTTGAATTAGTCTTGATAAATAATTAACTAATGCATAATATATTATTTAGACGCAACGGTCTTAAGAATTTGAGTGGTGTTTCAACTACAATTATAGTAATTTATTTATCAGTGAAAAATTTACATAATCACACTTCAAAATCCAGTGGACTGGAGAGATATCAGGATGCCCAGGAATGTGCGTAATGACTCTGGGCATTAGATTAACTTAATAATGTAGTGATGTGCGAGATGTTATAATATCTAACATAGCTGTATTTGATGAACCATTTTTAAACGATGAAAGCTAAACATTGTTTCCCCTTTTCAGTTTTACTTTAAGAAAAAGACAAATTTAAAGACAGACTAGGAATTAGACCATTCTATAGGAAATAAAGTATTGTTCCTATTAGAATGGAAGAAATTTTAAATATAATTTACAATAAAATCCTGGAGCCTCTCTTCTTCAACTATCAGAGGAAACATTGATTTTATTACAATGTCATTAAATGGTTACTTGATTTTCTGTAGTTATTTTAGCCTATCCCATCAGTCACCAGTGGTAAAGGACAATGCAGGGAAGAAATGGAAATTTTCTGTCTCGTCAGTGTAGACAGACTGGTGACAGAGGTAACTCACTCCTGGTAACTGTGTCATACTATGGATCTTCCCTCAGCCCATGAAGTCTTTTTGAGGCAAATGAGGTAGAGCTTATGGATACGATGGAGCACAGTGAACTCACTTCATGATGATGCACATGCAGATACAGATCACAGGTTTTTTGAGTTCAGAGTTACACACACAGACACATACGCACACACAAGTTTGCATATGCCAATTGTGTCCATGTATATGCTTCTAAAATAAAAAGAGGATCTACGTAATGGTCATACAAACGCAATTTATGCCATTTGAGAATTATGGGAATTTAGAGAAGACATAAAATTAATATTCATATCTTTCCCAAAAATATATTTATGCCCACTGGTAAAATATTGATACCTCATAAAATCCTCAGTACTCAGATGGACAGTAACCTATATAACACATGCTCACACCAATTACAACCATAGAGAATGAAGCTTTAATGGTCTGTTTTGAAACAATTTTTTAATATAGAAAAATAAGTGAAGAATTAGCTCTGGCTCTGTTTCAGCCTGTACCACCACCAGGTTATACTTTCTTAAGCACCTACAGCCAATTCTGAGATGCTACAACAGCAACTGCTTTCTGTGACAGAACAGCTAAAGACAATAATTCATACTTTATACACAAGAGTGCTAATTTTACACTTTCTGAGGTACCACTACTGCTGCTGAGGTAGACAGGTGAGAAGAAATTGCATATGTGTGATCTCATCCTCGCTGTGCAAGTTTTCTGTTACTGACTCCAGCTTTCTCATACAAGGTTATTGTGTGTTAGATTCCAATTACATTAAACTATTACCATTATTCTCATGATAATGATATTATTTTATAACACCGCAAACTCTTGTTTCCTAAAGATAATGTTCTACATGACAATGAGAGTGGAGTATTTTTTATGTTAATGTCCCTTTCAGAGAACTGACATTATTAACAGGATAAATGTAATTTACTTGAAAAGACATCTCTTAAAAAAAAATATAATTTCAGATTTCAAAAAACAATTACATGCCCCTTTTCACTGGCACAGAGTTTATTCTGGAATTAAAATGACCCCACTCAGATTATACAGATCCTTTTACGATGGGCGAAATGCTGGTCCTATTCGAGTCTGAAGACAGACTGGCCAAGCTTTGACTCAGAGCACAGGACATCAATTTTTCCCAACAAACTCTTCTTAGACTCTAAGGAAGACAAATTACTGACCATTTCCCATAGTCATTTATTTATGAAGTTCATTTTGACCTAGCTTCTACTTTCTCCACGCTGATGTACAAACTGGAGGTCAAAAGGCTAAGGAGAAGGTGGTTCCTTATCACAGTCTCCTACACATTGGCAGTTGCCTTACTTTCTTTATCACGTGGGTCTGCTGATCCTGCTCACCACTGCAACCTGACTCACATGCCACATGGAAGCCATAACAGTCTACAAATCATTAAGCAAACGAAGAAGATCTGTGTTCTTAGCACATACTGGCTTCACCGTAGATATATAAACCATGAGTGTTTAGGAGGCGTGAATGCCTGTTCACTGTTACTTTCCAACATCAGATGCCTCAAATTTCAGTAAGAGAAGGAACGGAAAAAAGATGGCAACAAAGCATCTACGCCTGGAGGAGCAAGGTCAGTTTTGCCCTGAATTCTATGCTTCCTGTCATTGTTCCTATATTAAATAGGTGCGTATTTAGCATTCTAGTATAAATATGTCCACATGGTGTAGCCCAGGCACAAAAATTTCAAAAGCAAGGGGTTACAGATAAAAAAAATGAACAGCATCCCAAATGGCTGGCGTACTACAGAGTCGTTTCCAAAACATTACTCCAAGGTGCTGGAAGCATCCACACTTGTAAGCAAGGCACTCAAAACTCACAACAGGGCCCCAAAATGGGCCTATGCTCACAGCAGCGACATGGAGGTGACCGCTTCTGGTGGGGCACTGTCCCATCTTTCCAGGAAATTAGTTAACGCACGCAAGGGTCCAGCACAGAGGGTGAGAGAAAAAAAAAAAAAAAAAAAAAAAACAAAAACACAAACAAAAAAAAAAAAAAAACAAACCACAAGCCCCTGGCTAGGAGGTGGCGGCAGGGCCGGCCCAAGTGCTTTTCGGTGGCCCAGGACGCCGCGGTGAGGGTCGTGGGGGCGGTCGCCATGGCGGGCGGGTTGAGCTCCAACCTGACAGCGCTCCGGAGCCACGATGGTATCATTAGCCCCGCGCAGCGTGATTTCTCCCTAATCCTTTCTGCAACTTACAACAAGTTTAAATGTCCATGCATGATGTTATTAACTGGCTTTAGTAACCGCTTAAGACCCGGATTTTTTCTTTCCCGATTTTTTTTGTTGTTGCTTTGGGGGGGGGGGTTGTTTGGTTTTTTTTCTGGAGCCTCCACAGCGGACGAGCACACCGGCGCAGCGACAGATCGGTCGCGATAATAACTCAATCCCTCGGCAAGGGGGTACGGGCGGGGGGGGGGGGCGGGGGAGGGCTGTGTGCTAGGCGCCTCCTCGCAGGGCAGGCAGCGCTAATTAGCGATAAGCGCTAACAACAATTAACAGCCGCCCTTAGCAGCGCTGCCCCGTGGGAGGGGCGGGGCGGGCGATGAGCGGGGGGAGGGGGCACAGGCCGGGTACCGGCGGGGCGAGGCGCGGAGCCCCGGGCCCGCCGCATCCAGCCCGGGCGCGGCGCCGCCGCCGCCGCCGGTCTCCCGGGAAACACCAATCAGCGCCGCGGCCGCCCTGCGGGGGGCGGGGCCACGCGGGCGGTGGCCCAATGGGCTGGCTCCCAGCGGCCCCCGCGGCGGCCAGTCGCCATCTGGGCGGGGCAGCGGGAGGCGGCAGGGTTGGTCTAGGCTTAGGCTTAGGCCTAGGCCTGGCTCTGGGCCTCGGCGGCTGCCGCCTCACCACCACCCTCAGCGGCTCCGGGCCCGCGGTTCGGCCCAGACCCGGCGGGGGGAGCCGCGGAGGGGCGCGCAGCCTGGCGGGGCGGCCAGCGAACGCTCAGGCCCAGCGCGGCCTCCTCGTTTGCCTGGAGGATGCCCGCCACGGGTGGAGGCTGCGAGGCCAAAGCTGAGGCCGTTTCCTTCCAGGTGGGGTTATCAACGATAACCTTCCCCTCTGCCCCCGGTGTCCATCCACCATGGACAATACAAAGAGGGAACCCTGCTTGGCAAGCCAAGCTGCCATAGTAATTTTTTCCCGTTATTACTGTCATATAAGGGACAAAATCCAAATGCATGAAGCCTAATGGTGGTTACTTATTGACCTGTTCTGTTTCCAGTCCAAATCATACAGAAGCTGGAGTGGGCAGCCGTGAGCCCATTCTCCAAGGGGCACTTAGGGAGGACAAGCACTGCAAGGTTCGGCTCATGCATAGCTTTACGTTAGTTGTATGGAATTAGGGGGAGAAACAGCTTTTTTAGCGCTTTAATGACACAGACTGAACACCCAACATATCTCTCAAATCTACAGGTCAGCAGCCTGGTTTGAGACTTGGTCCTGCTCCCTGCAAAACCAATGGCACAAGTTCATCCCTGTTAAGACTCTGACCCTGGCAGGTAATCTCCACACCAGCTTCACACCACACGTCGTGGATGTATGTGCATACATACACGCCTGTATGTTTATAGTTAAACACAAGTGAGAGCTTCAAGAAGAGCAAAACAGGTTATTGTTGATGGGCGAGAGTAAAACCAAGAGGCTCCTTTCTCCTCCTTTCCCACTCCCTTCCAGAAAGGCCCATAAAGTGCGCCCTAATTTTTACCTCATGCACTTGCCATTTAGTTAGGAAATTTAATTGTCAAAGCCTGACGTTTTCTTTCTTCTAAATTAAAATAATGGAGGCGGTAAGGGGTAATTAATGTGCTCACTCCAGGGTGAGCAATCTGTGGAAGTGGTCTAGGTTTTAAAAATTAAATGGACTCCTTTTCATTGCGTCTCTGTGGGACAGCTACGCACCCGCTCCCCCCCCCACTTCTGGAGGTAGCTGACAGAAATCAGAAAACAACTTTTAATTCACGTGGGAAGGGCGGGATCTGCCCTAATGGACAGCGTGTCCTTGGCTTTTCCACAAAATATCTCACAACGTCTACTTTAATTGAAACAAAAAGAATGACTCTACCCTATGCTAACGCGTATTAATGGCAACTTTAGGGAAGGGGGAGATGCACTCGTGAATATGCCTGTTCATACAAGCAGCCCTTTCCGGAGGGGTGAAGGCAGCCCCCCACCCCTGGCCGGGTTTTTTACAGCAGGCAGGGAGCTGGTGAAGGCCTGGCTTCTCTTTCTACCTCCACAGACAGAGTTTAAGCACCTGCCAGTGCCACCCTGCTTCTTCTCTGAGCCCGGACAGCCCCAGCTACCCCTCACTCGCAAGTGGTTGCGTGAGAAAGTCAGAAAAGACGATTTCTCCATCACCAACGCCTGCCCAGGCAGCGCGCCGGCCCTCTGCCCCCACCCTGCACCAGTACCCCCAGCATCCAGTGCTGCAGGTGATGGGAAAGGCAGCAGGTGGAGAGGCCGAAGGGGTGCGTTATTCAGCACAAGGGTTGTTACTCATCATTTTGTGGTTTTATGCCAGGAACTGCACGGCGCTTTACAAAACACGGACAGAATCGCAGTTGCTTGGATTGAAAACACAGACATTCTGATAAAGCAGATACGACTAACTCCTCACAATGTCCTTGAACTGTTTCTTAGTCTGCGTTGTGCATGGATGCTAAACAGAGAACTCAACTGAACGAGCAGCACTCATAACAGAAACCGCTATCAAGTGAGGTGGAAAAAAAAAAAAAAAAAAAAAAGAATAGTAGTAGTAAAAACTGAAAGAACTGGAAACATTCCTTCTGGTACCTGGGTCTACACTGAGATGCCCTGATGGATTGCCTTCAGCACGTGGAGAAATACATTTCCCACTGTTTTTCTTATCAGTTTCGGCCTTATTTCTGCTAAACATTCAAAAAGAAAGCTTTCCCTAGACTCAGAAGAAGTGACCTGTGTACGATGGAGTGCGCACTTATTAACATTTTATCAGTTCCAAGCTGGAGGGTTGCAATAGTTGCCGAAGACAAGCTTGTTGGCACCGTTTGTTTTCTTAATTACATAAGGAGCAGTTTGGTAACTTGAACTTCTCAGGAAACGATTAGCCAGCTCTACGCACTGAACCCCAGTTCCCGTAAGAAAATTAAAAAGTTTATCTGGCTAAAATAACTTGTAAATGAACTCATTTTTTTCCCCGCTT
This sequence comes from Strix uralensis, assembly GCF_047716275.1. Classification (NCBI taxonomy): domain Eukaryota; kingdom Metazoa; phylum Chordata; class Aves; order Strigiformes; family Strigidae; genus Strix; species Strix uralensis. Next base: position 4,253,021 of record NC_134012.1, on the reverse strand, counting down.
CTTTTTGTATTTCATGCATTGTAGGCCCTAGCAATGATATTAGTTCTAGTGTGGGAAAATATTATAATTGAGATCTGGTAAGTTATTTGCAGACTTCAAGTTTTTCTTTACACTGTGCTGACATTTAGTACAGCCCCGGTGAGGGAAACAATGCTGCCATTCATGGCTCTAGACGTAGATTTCAATCGACTTAAGCGGGCACAATGAAACTTGGTCATTCACTGGTTACCCATATTGTGTTCTCAAATTTTCTCTCAGCAAAAGTATAATGACTCAGTATTGTATGGTCGCATAGACAAGGGCTCAGAACAAGAGACACTAGTTTTGTCTGACGGTGTGAGAAAGTCGTGAAGGGATCTTTTCTTCCAGATGGTGTTAAATTCAGCTGCCTTTTTAACATTGGCCTTGCACAGCAATCTGCTGCTCCCTTTTCACAAAGAATAAGCCCGGGTCCCTGCTAGTTAACATGCATACTCACGCAACCTGCAACTTCACTCCAACTGTTTTACAATGCGCTGGTATGCTAAATAAACTCGATCTGGCCTCTCCCAGCGCTAAAACTATCCTTCAAAAAACCGGTCCGCTGATATTTACACTTTCCCTCCCACCACCTCCTTGTCACGTAAAGCTGTATAGGGTTTGATTTTTTTTATCTCCCCACAAGTTTTAAGGAAACGACACCTAACAGATAGATAATCCGAGGAAACATTACTTGCTGCGTGAGCCTCTTAAAGCATAAACTTGGAGGGCATGCTGCCACATTTCCACGTGCTCTCCCAAGTCAGAAGTTAGATTTGCGGCACAAAGGGGGGGGGGGGGGGGGGGGGCGCGGGGGGGGGAGGGAGAGAAATGGGGCGCTTTGCTCCTAAAGCAGCGAAGGAGTAACAGTAATAATAGCAATAACAGCCAAACGTGCTTTATTGATCGATAGTTACGTCACATGAAGAAGGTACAAAACAAATTTAAGACGACCACGGCCAACACGCGATTATAATGCCGATATTTTTCTCGGGTGTTTCCCTTCGCAAATTTACATCAAAGACCGAGGCGCAAGCAACAGCTTAAGTAAATTGACCCCGCTGAATGCCTAAGTAAACAATGGGTTTCCCCAGAAAACAGCTTATGGCCTTAATTGAAGCTCTTTGAGAAAGAAAACCGCGTACTTTGTCATGTAAATGTTAATTGTGGCAGACAATGTCTCTAGGTAAATAGCACCCCTGGACCGGCAGTCAATGAGAGGCGTGCGGGCACGCCGCGGTGAAAGGTTTGGTGGCACAAACACGTTTTCGGATGTAAATAAACAAGGGTCCGCTCGCCGCTGGCTGCGGCTGTAAAACTTTGGCACGTGTAGCGCAGCCAAAACGGGGATTTACCTCAAAACAGCCCGGCCGGCGCTGCCGACAGCCACCGGGCGGGACCCTCCGACCGAAACTGCCGTGCGGGGAGGGTGGGGTGACTTTTGAGGCCAAATTCTTTGTTTTAAATCGGCGGCACCCCTGCTGCTACCGGGACCTGCTGGCTGCTCCCTTCCTCTCACGGTCTGTGGCGTGAAAGGCAAATATTCCCGCTGTTAAACCCCAAAACGGTGTTTTATGTAAGCAGCCCAATTGCGAAGTTAAAAAAAAAATAAATAAAATTTAAAACAAAAAAAAAAAAGGCAGCATGGAGACCTCTGAGCCCCGTTCCCTTATCTCTGATCTTATTTTAATCTGCCTTGGAGACGTCCGGTCTCTAACACCGTATCCTACGCCCGCGGTGCCTCAGGGAAGATGTTTAGGTCAAGTCCAAAGGAAAACGGTACCCTCCACAATTAATCCTCCTCCATTTCGGTGCGAGAGGCGCGCGGTAACGATAAAGACGACTCAGCACCCCAAGTGGGGTCTGTAACAACCCCGGGGAAGGGGGGGGGGATGTGGGCAAGGCCACCCCTTCCCCCCCCCCCCCCCCCCCCCCCCCACTAACCCCCCAACGCCTTCCGCGGGCGAAGGGCGGAACTTGCGCCCGGGAGAGCTGTCGGCCTCCGCGGCCGCGTCCCCTTCGCTCGGCGGATGGCTGCGGGTGGGGGATGCTCTTGGTGTGTTGGGGGGGGGCGGAGTGTGGGGTCCCCCCCGCCGCAGCCCCCGTCCCCCGCCGGGCTGTCCGTCACCGGCTGCCGGGGCACAGCGCTGCCACTTGCCCCGAGCGTGGGAATGGGAGCGCCCAGCCGTTCACATCTCCTGCACGCCGTTTAACGGAATCAATTAGGCAAGACAAGACCCTCCGCTTCCCCGCCCCCCCCCCCCTACACCCCCCCCTTCCCACCCCCCACACCCCCCCCTCCGGTTTTTGTCAGGTCTATATACGTCCTAATTATTTCGGTTGGGGATGCCAGAGCTGTTTCCCGGATAGATCTGATCATCCTTAAACAAAAAGAGAGGAGGCGCACACGTGGGTTTGGGAGTAAATGTCACTTTCATTTCCAATGCTAGGCGCAGAGTAAGGCGCGGAACATTTTTTAACACTTTGACAAGGGGGGAGGCGATCTCGTCTCCATCATGTCTTTCTGCTTCAGTAGCTTCCTCAAGGAAACCCTCTCGGAACAGAGAAGCATCTGTGCTCGCGTTTTGAATAGAAGAATAAAAAATCGGCCATCACTTTTTTTTTTTTTTTCCATCTTTGTGCAGCTCCGCCGAGTTCTTAGTAGATATAAATTATTAAGCTTGCCTACACTTCGGTGTAAACTTTTTCTGAAAGCTTGCTCCCATATTATTTGAAATAAACCCCGATGCTTTGTCTCAGATGCACACAGACAGGTTTTGGGTTCGTTTGTTGTTTTTAGTGGTGTTTTTTTCCCTCAGTTCAGTCCACGCTGTATCATCACCACCACCGTCATCTTCATCATCACCAACTACCGCCTTTATTTTTAAGGCCATTTCATTGCAATGAATCATTTTGCAAAATGAAACTCAGCATTTCCAAATAGCTTTCTACGAGGGGAAAAAAAAAAATCCTCTTAGCCCAGTTAAACGTTAACTGGTCTGGGTTTCTCTTTATTTATTTATTCAACAGCAATAGTTGCACATGCATTGTTTACGATCAGTACTATTTCCTCTGTGCAGCGTCTGGCTATCCGTTCTATGCCATCTGACAACTTCATATTTTGGAATAAGTATGCCATTTAATTTCCTCCACTCCCACCTTCAGCTGTAAAAATGTTAAATTCAATAAGCATTCCTGACCTTTCTCGGTTTTTACTGTCTCTCGCGGTAGTCTTTCATTTTCACACGCAGTACGATGATCTTGAAGGAGTTTTTACTTTCGGTTATCTAGCTTTATGAAGACCAAAACACTCATACAGCTAGATAACCAAAGATAACAACTCGCTTCCCTCAAAGCTTTTTTTTTTTTTTTTTTTTTTTTCCTTTGCTAGAATCCAGATTCTTTCTGACAAACAGGCGTGTTGCTTCCTCCAAGAGTACTGGAGCCGCTTTATAATATTCATCCTTTTTTTGCAATTGTGACCTGGTTTCTGTGTCTGTGTGTGTGTGCGGCTAATAACATCCAAAAGAGAGCTGTTGCCTTCAAAGTTTACTCCGAACTTTTTCGTTCAGCCAGTAATTTCCGGCAGCGGTAGCCAACAATTCGTCTCTTAATGCCAGAAAATAAAACCAGCTATTAAGGTGCGTCAAGCTGCGTTAAGAGAGAGGAGCATCCATCCCTTCACAGGCCTCTATTTGCATTGTAAATCGCTTCGTTCTCACGAAAGACTCTTTAGCCTCTATAAAGACGTAAAAGCCATCGGCAATTTCCAGCGCAGTGTCAGGAGGAAGAAGGAAAAAAAAAAAAAAAAAATCCCATTTCAGTAGAAAGTGACAAGGTGATTCGAGGATGTGGCTCCTGATCCCTTTAGATTAAGCACGGCACAGAGCTTTTTACCAAATGGTGGCAGCTTGGTTGCAAATATCCTGCGTGCGTGCGTGTGTGTTTTAGGGGGGGAAGATCCTCGCTTTCTCGGGGCTCCTAGAGCTGGGGAGGAGAAGATGCGGTCTTGCCTGCTTGCTGCTGCCCCCGGTCTGAAAGAAGGAGAAAAGGGCCATCATTGGAGGGCTTTCAGTGCCAAAATGTGGACCAGCCCGGCAAGGTCAGAGGTCCTGGACCGCGGGAGACCAAGGTAATGATGATGTCATGAGAAATCTCAAGTACACACGGCTATGGATATGCATGAGCGGCCGGCGGGACCCAGCCCGCTCGCCTCCAGCATCCCCGCCGCAGGGAGATCCGCCCGCCGCCTCCACCGTCCTCCTCGCCAGCGCTCTAACATCCATAGACTGGAAGAAAGCTCTCTCTATGGACAGATAAAAGCCGGGGGTTTTGTGGCTTGCTTTTGTTTTTTGGTGTTTTTTTTTTTTTTTTCCCCAGACCCGGCGAGCGCCTTTGCCGGCGTTTCTCTTCTGGCAGCCTCCGCCCGGCGCGGGGGAGACGCGAGGAGGGACTTTGCGGCGGCTCAAAGCGGGGCCTTGCTTTCTGAGGCCGGGATCAGGTCTGTGCTACGCAGTGAGTCGATGTATAATTACACTGACAATTTGCTCCGCCGTGGCGTGGGTGCGGATATGGGGGGGGAGGGGGGTTGGAGTTGGGGGGAGGGGGGGCGAGTTCTGTGGTTTTTAATGGCTTCGCATCCCGGTCGTGTTTCGCGCCTGTAGTAGTGATTTGCGGGTATTTACATCGGGACGGTTGTGCAAGGCGTTTTCCTCTGCCTGTCTGCTGGGAAAGCTGCGAGCACCAGAGCTCAGGCTATTTTATAGCATTCATGCCGCCCCCCCCCCCCCCCCTTACACTTCCCTCCCTCCCTCCCTCCTCCCTCCCTTCCTCCCTCCCTCCCTCTCTCTATCCCTCCCGCCCTCCCTCCCTCCCTCCCAGCCTCTGTGTGTGTGTGTGTGTCTGCGTTAGAATGCAACACAGGTGAACATTGCAGCAATATTTATCTAAGGCTATATATCATCTGGCGAAATGCCTTAATAAAAAACGCTGATTTATCGTTTATTTTTATTAACCTCGTACTTAGAGTGAAGAAATGCATGCTGACATTACTCAAGGAGCCGATGGAGGCAAGTCTTTCTAAACTGTTAGAATGCGTCATGTACAGTTTTAGGATTTAAGTCTCTCAGTTCCCCCACCCCCACCCGCCGAAAAGAACATTATACTTTGAATTATTTAACAGTATAATTTGTATAGAATTTTTATAAGTCTAAAGTGCAAACGCTAAAGGTCTCTCGAGTATACGTGATACAATGAATCTTCTCACTGAGATCTACCATATTTACTGTCGAAATTAATAAATGCACCTCAGCAGCTCGTGCATGCTGCAGTCGGTATAGGATGCACACCGAAAAATTCACAGAACGGAATATGGACCGCTCTGCACTCCTAGAGGAACCAGACTTAAAATTCATGCCGCTACTGTTCTTTCAAGGTGCAAAATGACACACGAAATACCATGCGCTGTGTTCCCGTACAGTCGTAGTCAACGTGCCACATTGCATTTAAATATGTTTGTTTGTAAATTAACCTCTGTTTGCATGTCTTGATATTTCTGGAGGGAAATTTTTGAATGCGTGGAGTTAAATTGAAGTTGTTGTTGCTCTGTGGTGGCTACAGAGCCTGGTTACATGATAAAGTATATGTGTGCTTGTGTGTACATCGGGGAACCGTATGCACATGTGTCAGTCTAGGTACATGTCTGTGCATGTGTTTGTGTTAAAATGTATATGTAGGTGTATGTGGTTACACTGTAAAATGACAACTACATCAACGAGTCCATTTTTATCACAAGATAACATTACGGGAGCATGAAAATGGGGAAGCAATCTCATTTGTCAGACAAGGCCCAAAATTAACACTGCCACCAAGAAGTAACACATACACGTCACTAATTTGCCCAATCTCAAATTCAGCAGCCACATCACTAACGAGGCTACTCAATCTTGCTTTCAGATTCTCAGCGTTTGAAATGGAGCATTTTTAGGGGTTTTTTTAAACAGGTATTAGATACCCTGCTATAGGGGGACCCTACAATTTACCACCGGTGCTCTGTACCTGAGAGACATAAGAGGTAATTGTACTGGTGTTCTTTGTGGGAAACACAAAATGGTTAGAATTCTTATAATGCTGTGCTATTAGTTACTGAGCTTCTTCATTACCTCTCAGGCCATGCAAGCACAACAGGGACGACCGAAACAGACATCTGATACATTCAGAGGCACATGATTATTTTGATATTATGTAAAATTCTAATGAGCTTTTCTGAATTGGCAGATAGAAAGATGTTTTTTTCTGGCAATAGCTAGGGGCAGCAGTGTTGGCCATCAAGCATGTGTTGCACACGACAGGTTTGTGGGCTTCTGCATTAAATTCTTTCAGTCAGAGGCATGAAAATTCAAGTGCCTCTCGTGTATACGTGTGTGTAGACCTGTGCTTATATAGGTATGTGTATATATGATGCATATTAACACACATATGTACATGTTAATGCATGCATGTAAAGCGTGTCACTGGATTTACAGTTAAATACAAGGCGTATTATTGCAAATGGGCATGTTCCAAAGATGCAAGATATACCCTTTAAACACCAAGCCCTATTCTCACGACCAGCTCACTTACACACTGACCTGGGAAGTAACTGCAATCCACCCGTCACGTTTTGTTGATTAATCATTTGGAGCCTCAGACAGTCGAAAGAGCCAACATGACGATTATCACCCCACTGGTCATTAGCCATATTACCAATTACATTTTCTAACTCTCAGACATCTAGCAGGACCTCGAAATCAGCGGGTGTCCAGTAAGACTTGCTCAAAAGTCTTTGCTTTTTCTGAAGATCGCAAAAATGTACACAGCGGTTGTAAAACACATTTCCAAGACTGTGGTGTTGTCTGGCATGTGGAAAGTTTAAGCAACGTGTAGTCCTGAAATTACTGCCCAAAATATCACCTGAACTGTCAAAAGCAGCTGCCTGCTTTCTTCCAGTTTACATAATTGTGTAAAACTTATTTATTCCAAAATCACTGTACGAATGATCTACGGAAGATATGGAATCCAAACATTGACTTTTTCCTCCTACCTCCCTAATAAATTCCCGCTAATGGTCTGTAGATTAGTATGTGATTGCCATGCTTGTTTTCTAATCTTTTTATAGGTCTCCAGATGGCTGTGACGTAAAGAAGAAACATCCTGCGTGGATTTCTTAAGAATAAACAGTCTCTATCGACTTTAAAGAGGAATGCTTATGATTCTCTAATTATTGCAACCAGAGCCCCGTCCCAACGACAGCATCCCCACCTTTCCCGGGGAGGACACACAGGACCCCCCCTCAAGCTGCTGTGGGGTACATAAGAAGGATGTAGCATTACATAAATCCCATTTTCGCACTAAATTATGACAGAATTCACGTAGATGTAAACCGCGGCACACCAGGCCACCCCAGGCCAGCTTTCCCTGCAGAGCATCCCTTTCCTCCCAGCCAGGTAAGTCACTTGGCTGGCTCGCCTTCCAATAAAGGTGCCTCCTCATTTGTTTTGTGACCACAATTCCATTTTACAGGCTACTGCAGATTATACCTCTGTCATGTTGAGCGTATGGCATGCAAAGGGGTATCTGATACAAAACCGAATGACGACATAAGAAAAGCCAGACTATCGAGAATTCAAAGTCTCGGGGGGGGGGGGGGGGGGGGGGGGGACCAAAACAAAACCGCAAACAGTCAGTAATTACACGTGGAAAAGCTGCGTGCTGTTAAAGAACATGTATTCATATCTGTAGGTAACGCATATCGTATCGTCTGACTTTTATTAAATAAAAAAATAAAAATTACCTTTTCTTGTCGTGATTGTCACTCCCTGTGGTCCGTCCGCGTTGTCTAAACCTGAAAAATAGCCAGAAAAAAAAAGCAAAAGATCATGATTGAACGCTTTCAGTGTTTGGTTCTTGTTCATGAAATATATGTGAGCAGGTAAACCTGTGTGTGTTCAGAAGGCGCCGAGTATATTAACTTCTGCGGTTATTAAATAAATCGCTAAAACGCTTGGCTCTAGATTAAACGGGAAAATAACTAGCCACATTTCCTGCAGATCATCTAACGTGACACAAAACAGATATGAGTAATGTACTCCGGTATCTGCAGGGTTAAATGTGGTAATCAATATTTACAGGAAATAATGCGGATAATATAATTTTTAAAAGAGCAAACCGCATCATTATTTCTGGAGAACTATGCTTAAAAATGAAAGGTTAAGAACATTGTTCAGGGCCGCTTGAATAGAAGTGACGAAAACTACAGAGGCAGATATAGGATTTGCATACTATAAGCTGCCGGTTGCTTAATAAAGGATGGAGGCTCCACCTAGCCTTCAGTTCAAAACATGCAAAACACATTAAGCCAGCGTTTCCCCGCCAGATTTCCCAGCTCTTCCAGACCGCCGGTGTCCTGAAACCGGGATCACCGGGAAGGCATGCTCTCTATTTACAGCCCTGCGAGAGTATCAAGAGCCGCGGGGGTAAATAAATACAACGTAAGCTACTCGCTTTCATTACATCATATCGATTACATCAGCCTCAGCTTAAAAAAAAAGCACGTTGTTGTTGTTGTTGTTATTATCATCACCATTGTTTATTATTATTATTACCATTACTGTTATTATTTCTCAGGGAGCAGCAGAGTCCTATTTTACGGTTTCCCGGGCGGGGGGTGGACCGGAGTTGCCGAGGGATGCTACTTTTTTTTGGCGGGAGGGATGAAGGGATGCAGCGGGGCATCCCTGGACGAGTCCCCCGCTCCAGTGACACCCAGGAACGCGGTCGGCGGCCGTGCCGCGCTTCCTCGGCCCTCCCCGGGACCCTGCCCAGCTTCCCCTCCCCTCCCCGATCCCCCCCATCCCGTCCAGAGGCGCGCTCCTGAGCCGGGCTCAGCCGAGCTGGGCCCGGCTCAGCGTGCGCCGCAGTCCCCCGCCGCCTCGGCCGGGAGAAGGAGAGTGGCAGGAGCATCACGCGTTTATCAAACACCACCCCCCCGCGCGCGGAGGGGTGCGTGTTTTGACCGGGCTGTATTTTGGATAACCCGGGAAGTGATGACTGCTTGCTCCGGGTGACCTGCTCCGTGCGGAGGTAGCGGATGGACTAACTGCAGCGAACAGTTCCTTGCACCCCCGCCAGCCGCGACACATGCCTTCAGCTTCTCTCTTTTTCCCCCTTTTCTCCCTCTTTTTTCTCCCCTCCGCTTTTTTCCCTTTTCTTTTCTTTTTTTTTTTTTTCCCTATATATATATGTATAGCTCGAATATATAGAGGCCACAGGAATGAGTTCCTATACTCCAGCCCTCTGAATGTTGGTTCCTGTCCCTGCACGCTTCCCGAGGACACCCAGGCATTGCCAAAAATCTCCCCGAAAAGCCACGGCCCCGCTTTACGCCGGCAGCCTGCCGGATAATTAACAGTTCCCGCACCTCACTACGCCCCACAACCAACAGGTTTAGTAGCATCAGACGCACAAAATCGGCTCACCGGCGTAAGCGCCGTGTCAAGTTATAAACCCTGCTTTATTAATCAAATTTCCCTCGCCGAGGGCGGCTGGAAGTGGCCGGAGCCCCGCCGGGGCGACCCGCTTGTGTTGCCCGGCCAGAGGCGGCCCCAGACCGGGCTCACCCCGGCCTGCCAGGGGCTCAGTATCCCCGATTTTGCATGGAATTCAGGATCGTTCTACCCTACACCCCCCCCTCCACCACCACCCCCCCCACCACCCCCCAAACACAGACGCGGCGGTACTTACATTTCTTCGTCTTTATCAGAGAAAGATTTGACCCCAGATCTGTGGGGTGAGCTGAGCCTCCGGTGGCAAACAAAGATCCCCACGGACAAGACCCCTCGAGGCAGAGAAAGCTCTTTCACGTCTCCAAAAATTCACGTCTTTCCCCTCGCCATCCCTATTTAAAAGTGCCGCTTAGCTCCACGGTGTTCTTCTTATGCGAAAGGCCCTAAAAGAGTTAGAAATCTTCCATCCAGGAAAACAGGAGAGAAACGCAGAAAGTTGGCTTGGGTTTGTCTTTTCTTTTTTTTTTTTTTTTTTTTCCCCCCCTTTTTTTCCATATTGCTTCCTACGCCCCGGAGTAGAAAGTGAAGTGTTGTATGTGAAGCTCTGCAAGTTTTTTGGGGGGGTTGGCCAAGGTCTAGTCCAGCCCTCTCTGCTGAGGAGGACGTGCTCTGAAATTCAACCAATTTCCCCAACGCTTTTGTTGCTGATGAACTGAAGCCCTATTGTTCATCCATTGCCACGGTCTTTTTCAGTTCCTACTATGCCTTATGCGTTGCCAGAGATAATGAATTTGGACCAAAAACCTCTCACAGTCCCATTCTGACAGACGGAACAAATTAGAAATGTCTAGTCTAAAGAAGAGCAATGGCTACCTTTTCCTAGAGAAGGAGGAAAGCGCGCATTTCTTTGGAAACTTAAAAAAAAATAATGCAGCAAAAGGTCGAGTTTTCTAAGGTGTTTTCCTCCAGCTAACTTCTGAAGAACAGTTTCTTCCGAGACTTCTTTTGGGGAGGCACTGCCGTTTTGTGCAACTTTGTCCAAATCAACCAGCCGGACAACAGCAAGGGGAAAAAAAAAAAAAAAAAAAAAAAAAAAGAAAAGGGGGGGGGAATTAGAAAAAAATCATGGTGCTAACAAAAAAGACTTTCTTCCCATCCCTGCTGTCATGCAAACTTGTAGCGTGACCTCTCGCCGCTGGAAGGAGGGTGTCCTAAAGAGCTGCCGGTTCCTTCTGTCCCCTCTTCTCCATCGCTCCGGGTTTGGAAACAGCGTGAAAACGCCCGTCAAAGCCCCGTCTCGGTTTTAGGGCGCGGGAGGCGGGCGGAGAGCAGGGGCGGGCGGGCTGGAAGAAGTTTGGATGTGCGCCGGAGCGGGAGGGGTGCGTAGAGGGAGGAGGGATGGAGGGAGGTGGTGCGCGGCGAAGGGGGAGCAGGACGGCTCCCCTCTGTCCCTGCCTGGGGGGTATACTGCTGGCCCCCCACTCTGCGGCGGCTTTACACGACACCCAGACCACGCCTGGGCAGGTGTCAAGGAGTGTGGGTATGGGAGGGGGGGAAGGGGGGGGCTGCGAGGGGTAGGGGCGGTCGGGGAGGAGCGACGCTCAAAAATTAATATATATATACGTGCTACACACCGCGCGGATATAGATGTGTGTGTCTGTATACGGTGCCAGATGGGCGTCCCTGCCCGCAGCACGGCTGCAGGGTGCGGAGAGGGCGCTTCCGCCGTCCCCGAGCGCGGATATTTCCGCGGATTTAAGCGGGGACAGCCCCGCCGCAGCACCCGGGCATCCCCCGCCGGCACAAGCCCCTCGGGGACCCGGCGGACAAAGACATCTCTGTGCGGACCAACCGAGGGAATTCAGGAGGAGTTCACCCCCACCCCCGGCTACACTAAAAACAAACAAAAAAAAATGCTGCGAGGATTTATAAAAGTCCACACCGCCCCCCCCTCCGCCCCCCCCCCCGACTCCTCGGCCAGAAATACACTCGCGTTTCCACTCCCTGGCGTGGGTATTTAAGTTGAGTTGAGGTGTTTGAATGGAGAGCAGTGCGTAAGCGTGCGGGGGGGTGGGGTTGGGGGGGGGGGGGGGGGGTGGGGGGGTACGGGTGTGCAGCCCTCGCTGGCAGCCGATTTGCCGTGGGAGCGACCGTACCAAGGTCCAGAGACATGCTTTGGAGCATCTCTCAGCAGGCTAACACATAAATAAATAAATAAAATTTTAAAAATTAAACTAAAAAATTATTAATAATATCAATAATAATACTAATAATAATAGTAAAAAAAAATAAATCGGGTCCTCACAGAGAACGCGCCCCCCCCCCGTTTCCAAACTGCCCGGCTGCGTTCAGTCCTGCCGGCAGAAACTCCCCTGGCGCTAAAAGTTCTCCAAACATCGTTGTGCACCAAAGGGAAAAGGCGAGGGGGGGGGGTGGGGGTGTAGAAAAAAGGAGCACAAACCGCTCCCGTCCACCCTCGTACCGGCCACTTTCCCGCCTCCATACACCGAGCCCCCGTTTATACCGCTTCCCTCCCCCGCGATGGAGCACCGGGTGGGAAGAGGGGGAGGATGACGATCGCTGCAAAGCCGGGAGAGCGGCTTTGACTTGCAGATCAGACCGGCGGGGTCTGAGACTAGACTTAGCGGCTGCAATCCCTCGCCTACGTCTGCCTCCCCCCCGCCCCCCCTCCATCGCCCCCCGGCCGGTGGCCCCCAGCCCCTCTCCCCGAAACCGCGGTGAGCCGGCGGAGCACCGCTGGTCGCCCGCAGGGATGCTTGGGCTCCGCTGGCTCAACGCGCCTGTGTCATGCAATATTTTGGGGAGGGAGCAGTGGCAATTTTATATCCATCTATTTATTTATTTATTTTAAATTAGCCGGAGTTTTCTATTTCCCGCTCGTCGCCTGATGAAGAGAAGCAGCAAATAACGTCCCATTAAAAAAAAAAAAAAAAAAAAAAAAAAAAAAGGCAGGACGGGCTCGGCGGTGCTCCGGGGAGGTGGGCTTTGTTTGGAGTCGGGAGGGGGGGGGTGAGGGGGGGGGCGGGCGGGCTGCTGCTTGCCGCCGCCGTTGCTGCCAGTGCTCATTTCATCGGGCAGGGGCGCGGAGCGGCGCGGCAAAGCGCGGCCAGGCAGCCTGCGCCCCCCCGCGGACGGTGTCTGCCGGCTGCCTCCCCCGGCGCGGAGCGGCGCGGAGCATCGCGTTACCGCCTCCGCGGCTGCGCCCCCCCTCCCCGCGTCCCCCATCCCCGTTTCACGTTCAAGGTTTAACGGCGAGGTCACGTCCATTGACGTCAGCTCGAGGCATACTGTACGTCCGGCTACATTTACATACATCAAGGAAATAAGGGCATTAAAAAAAAAAAAAAAAAAAAGAAAGAAAGAAAGAAAAGAAAGAATATGCAAATCCCGCCGCTCGGAGAAGAGACCGCGGATTCTCGGAGCGATCGCCCCTATTGCGGAAGATCCTAATTAACGGAACAAAAAATCGGGCCTCCCCTCTCCTTCCAAACATCATCATCATCATCAACAAAACAAACATCCCCGAAATGAGCGATGCGGACCGGGCTGGGCGCGGAGAAGAGCGCGCCTGGGAGCGGGCGGCTGCGGTGCACGATCCGGGCTCCGCCGCTGCGCCATTCTCCTCTCCTCCTCCTCCTCCTCCTCCTGCTGCTCCTCTCGGCTCCAGCGTGTATTACTTTTAATACTGATGCATATGTAAAGGTATATTTGCATTTTTTTTAATTTACTGAAAGTTACAGGTTATCGCTTTTCCTTTCATCTCTCCTCTCTTCCCCCCCCCCCCCCCCCTTTAAATACCTTCCCTCTTTCCCTTTTTTTCCTATTTCCCCCGGTTTTTGGCGAGACTCTGCTGTGTGTGCGTCTTTATACTCAGTTTCCTCCATGCTTCTGTTTCTATAACGTTACAAAATAGGCACCGCGCTAATATTACAAATCAAGGTGCACAAGATGCTTATTGGGTCTTAAGAGGAGAGGAGGATCTCATTGCCCTGCTCAGCTATCATACCGCTAGCTCGAAACTGGAAGTTTGATCGCCTAATTAACTTCCTATTAGGAAAAAAAAGAGGAAAAAACCAGACCCAAAACGTTTTAAGGTATAAGGCGGTATAAGATAACGCGTGTAACGCGGACTGTTTCAAAGGATTTATAATATCTCATTGCTGTATTACGGCCTATAAGCGCGCTTATATCTGCCTTGATTTCAGGAAGCTTTTATTTCAAAATCTTCTCTTAAAATGTGTAGACCCAGGTACGGAGACCTTTCTCTGAGGAAGACATTTTGTATGTTCTGTCTGAAGTGCTGCATTATTAAATGTATTACATCTCCTTTTGACGTGTGTAGCTTTAAACCCGCTGCCTATTTCTTTACAGAAAACGCATTTTTAGAGGTTATTTTAAAATATTGCCGACAGCATTACATCTGCTTTATCCGAAAATTCCCAGGCCTTGAATTACATTACAAACACTGTCAGCACATTTCGGTTTACCTTAATGGGGAAATTCTTACAAGAAAGAAGAGTAGAGAGAAAAGTAGTTTAAATATGATTAAAAACAGAACGTTACTCTCTTTCTATAGTCCAGCATGTTATGTTTTTAAACCAGCAACGTTATTCCATGAAAAACAACACCCGCCCGTACACGCATTTTTCCTCTTTTTTTTTTTTTTTCCCTTAAAAAGAAAAAGTCCAAGTGCATGCATAGATAATTAGTTACACTATGAATGACTTACCTGCATGAACGTATAGGGCAAAAGTTAGCCCTCCCCAAAGACTGTCATGCATGTATTTTTTTTTTTTTAAATAAAGAGCAGAGTGTCATGCTCGGTCTGTATTACTCAGTGCCTGTTTCACCACATGTACACTTTAATTCTTTGGCGTTTCTTACGGTATTTCCAGCGCTACCTCTCCCTACGGTTTTACGAGCTCTACACTGATCTGTCGCCCAATAAAAAGCGGTCAGATGGCTACACGTAAAACATTAAAAAACCAACAACAACAACAACAGAAAACCCTACCCCAAGAAGGAAACGGACACCATCATCCGCTGGGTTAGCTCTTACCTTACCACACATAGCAACAATTCATTAGAAAAGTACCATTTTTACACGTTTTTACCAAGACCGAGTGCCGGGGACTCCCGGCCGGCGGTCGCAAACCCACCCTCCCTCCCCCGCTTTTAATTAGCGCACGTGCAGCCCCCCGCTCCCCCGCCGACCCCTATTAGCATATGCAGAGAGGGGGGGCGGAGGTGAGCGCGGGGGCTCACGCCTGTGTCCGTCTGTCCGTCCCCACAGCACACCCCCCCCTCCTCCACCCCACCCCCCCCGTCGGCCGCCTCCCCGCTTGCTTACGCCTACTCGGAGCGGGGGGGGGGGGGGGGGGTCGCCGCTGTCGCTCCCGGAGCACCCCCCCATCCCCCCGACCCCCCAGGATGTCGGGGGTCCGCGCCTCAGCATCCCCCCCTCCCGCCCCTCCCCGCGTTACCATACGGCGGCGGCGTTTGAATGAGCCCCCCGGAGGAGAGGGGGGGGCGGTGGCAGCGCGCCCCTCCCCCGCCCTGCCTGCGCCGCTGCCTGCGCCGCTGCCTGTGCCACGGGCAGCGCGGGGACAGCTGCCTCCCCTCCGCCACTTGCCACTTGAACGTGAACTCGACGGGTGGAATAGGAACAATAAATACCGTGTTCCCCCCCCCCCCCTCCTCCCCGTCCCCCCGCCCTGCACACGCGTTACCTAATACCGGCCTTTTACAGCTAAAAATACGGGCGCGTATATTACGCTGCGCATCTGCACGGCTCACCCCAGGTGTTCAAAACGCCACCGAAGTTGGCGATTGCACGGATTTCTGCCAAGGGTAGATAGATAAATAAATGAATCAGTACATAAAAGCACTAATAATGCTCAGATTTGAAGTGGCCGCTACAGCCGCGGAGATGAGACAGGGCGCCAGGTTGAAAATAAATAAATGCATGAAATAGACCCACTTCCTCTCCTTCTCATTTTTTCCCCCCACCTTCACCTTTTTTTCTTTTTCTCCCCCCCCCCCAACGCCTTTAATACCTAGACTCTAAACCGAGTATTCAGCATTTTACACTGAGATTTTCTCCCTCGTCTCTTCAGCCCTCTCTCTCTCTTCTTATCAAAAGGTAAATAATCGGAACTGCATATCACTCCTCACGTGAATATACCTGTTTTGACATTGTTTACATATTATTTTAGAAGAGTGGAGATGCAGGTATAGAGAAACGTGGGGTTTTTTTTTTTTCTTGTTTTTTTTTTTTTTTTCTTTCCCCACCCTGCAAGACTTAAATACTGAAACGAAAAAATGTAGAATGGCAAACATATGATACCAGGTGAAGTAACTGAAATTTGGCATGAGGAAAATTTTTTTTTTTTTTTCAGTAAGGAAACAAGCTGAATTTAGAGTTTTCTGCCTACGCACACACACAAATATCATAATTTGAATTCCTTACACAATAGCTTCCAGTGCGGATACACCTGCCTTAGAAATAATAAAGAAAACCCCAAAACCATACCCCTTCTCTCTGGTTAAGAACATCTGCCCCGATTGGAGGTAAAAAGGTAGAAACCAAGCGGAGCGGCAGGAGAAGAGGGGGCGAGAACTGCAATACTTTCCTCCAGACTTCAAATAATCGCTAAATGGTGAGATTTCCGGGCAGTGACGTACAGCAAACTCTTTGTTAGGGGCGTTTTTAGTGAGCGCGCAGACCGTCAACTTCAGCCCCAGCCCGGGATAAGCGGCCAAAGCCCCCGAGTTCCCACGCACGCCTTTCAGCGCTGGCAGAAGGGGAACGAGACCCATTTTCGCGATGGCTTTTCTGCTTTTTTTTTCTTTTTTTTTTTTTTTAAATTTTCTTAATCAGTTTAATACCCGGGCATAACATAAACCATCGGGTATAGGCGAGGTTGGAAATGCACGGTTATTTCGCTATTTTCCATAATTACGGCCTCACGGAGTCAACCTGCTTTTTTCTTCTTTTCATTATTATTATTATTTTAAATTTCGATCTGGGCATGCAGGGTTTTTATTCCCTCTCCCCCCCTTTGCACCCCCCCTCGGCGGGCCGGACCCCCACTTGTGAGCTGGTGGGGAGGAGGCGGGGGGGGAAAGGCGGGCAGGACGCGGGGACGGACGGACGGACACCCCGCTCCTCTGCGGTGCCTTTCCCACCCCCAGAGCCCCCTCGGCTGCTCCGGAGGGCACCGGGCACCGGTCCCCCCTCCAACCCCCCCCCCCCCCATCTCCCCGGTCTTGGTGGTGGCAGCGGGGGGACAGCGACACCTGCCGGTACCTGCCGCGGGCAGGAGCAGGCAGGACCCTGCGCCGGGTGCGGTTCCCGCTGCCGCACGGCTCCTCCCGGGAGGGCAGAGGGGCCGCTCTCCCCAAATCCTACCCCTCGCCGTCGTATCTCCACCAAAAAAAAAAAAAAATATATATATATATATATAGACCTGGCGGGAGTAACGATAAGCCCGGCAGAGCGTCCCGCGGGGGGACTGGCAGCACCCCCGGCCCCACCTGCACCCCCCGTCCCGGCACCTTCCACACACGGAGGGGGAATTGTCACACACACACACACACACACCCCCCCCCCCAGCTCCTCCGCGCTGCGCATGTTAATCGCGGCATCAAAATATGGTCTCGCTCTATGGATGCTTGTTTGAAGAAAAACTGGGTTTATGAACGGTGGGGGGGAGGCGGGGGGGGGGGTGGGGGTGTGCGGCTGCAACATCCCGGGGAACGTTAATATTTCAATATTCGTCCCTGCAGAATGGCCCCATTCTTCATTGAATTCGTACCGGTGCTGCGTGGAAAGACCTTTTTCTCGGAAGCACTTGCTAGCTGTACCAGGCTTTGCCTTTCCCCGATTTTCCCTTCCTCTTTTTAACAGCAGTAATGAAAATGAAAGGTTTGATGTTACCGAAAAGCAGTTTTTTACGAGCAGGAATGGCGGTGAGGAGCTCCCATCGCGGCACGTTGCCAGGAGGAAGACGCACTCCCGCGAAGTTGGAGGTTACGTTTGATTGGATTAACCGCCGCTTTTTTTTTTTTTTTTTTTGTTATTTTGGTAGTTCATTAGCCGAGCTTCCGCCGAGTCGGTGTGCTTCGATAATTGATTTCCCACTTCTCCTTCTAGGAGTTTGGGTTGTCTCGTACCTCAACAGACTGCGAGCGGAGGAAGGAATAACCCGTTTCTTTCGGAGGACGCTTCTTCTGAACCTGCGGGAGTTTATTTCTTCTTGGCCCCCCCACCAAAAAAAAAAAAAAAAAAAGAAAACAAACAACCAAAAGCCAACAAAAAATTCGTGCTGGGCTTTTACAGTGAGGAAAGGCTGTGGGCTCACAGATACCAGATATTTATATCAAAAGCTGGCTAGCACACGCGTGGCGTGGCTGCTCCTCGCGTGTTTTAGCTGTCGTGCACCGAGGCAAACCAACAAAACCCGGCTGAATCTCCCAGATCGTAAAACCCGAGTGTGAATTATTCCTCCCCCGCCCTTACTCCCAGGTGTCCTGCTGCGGATGGACGCGGTGGGTCTCGCTCGGGGAGACTGAAAAAATCTGGATTTTAAGCAACGACAAAACCCCCGAAGGGGCTGCAGAGGTGCTTCGGTGCACCCGGGACGGGGGACACACACACACGGCGGCGTTTGTCCGTCCCTCCTTCTGGGGAGGGCGTTTGTCCTTTAGTCCTAGTGACACCGCATCTCCTCGCCGTGCCGTGCGGACGGACAGACAGACGGACGCCGATGCCGGGGACGGTTCCCACGCTCCCGGAGCACCCCCACACCCCCTTCTCTCCCCCCTCCCCGAGCCGGGACGGCGGCACCCTCATTAAAATCTTGCCGGTTTTGATGCGCATGCCTGTTGACAAAAAGTTTCAGAGACCTCCCAGCGCATCCACCGCGACGGGTATCAGGGGCGAACAACAACACCCACCCCCCCCCCCCCCCCCACCGCGCCCCGAGGCACCGGGTAGGGCAGACACGCAGAACCCCTCGCCCTAAGACACCCCCTTCCCCGTTTTCTTCCCCAACTTTCAGTAGGAATCAAGGAAAGGGTGAACGACGGCACCGGGAGGTGCAAACCCCCCGTCCTGCTTCGGCGTGCGGCCGACAGACAGACTGGTGCAGAGGGATGGAAGGACGCTCACCCCACCTCCACCTACCCTTGCAGCACGCCAGGTCCCCCCCCCCCGGCTCTTTCACACCCCCAAAAAGACGCTCGGCGGGGGCAGAAAGACCTGTAGCCAGGCTGTAAATCCTCTGCGCTCTGACCCCATCCCCCTTCCAGGACAGACCGTCACACCCACCCCATAACGCGCCCTCCCAACTCCCCCCCGCCCCCCCCCCCCCTTATTTTGATTTCTCCCCGGGATACACACACCCCACAGCCCCCCACACTCACCTGGCCTGCCCCCCCCCTCCCCTCGCGGGTGCCCCACGGACCCCGCAGAAGTGATCCCCCATCAGGTGATCGGGTTTGTAATCCAACAGCTTCTGCTCGTGTAAATACGGTTTGTCACTGACCGTAAGAAATTGGGGGGTGGGCGAGGGGGGTGTTAAACAGAAAAAGGAGCTGCAGAGGAATTCTGTCCCTCCGCCGTCCGACAGGAACGCCTCCCCAGCATCCGCCCCCCACCCCGCAGCACCCCGTTCTGTACGGATCTCAACTTCCCCCCCCCCGCCCCCCGGGGAAAAATCAACTTTCCCCCCCCGCTCCGTGTTTTCAGGAGGCCGAGGGGGGGAGGTCGGCGAGAGGACAGAGAGCCGGGAGGGGTGGGGGGTGCCCCGCCTCACCCCAGACCCGGACACGCTTCAGCCGCGGGGTGAGACGGCGCGGCCGGACCGTACCGAGACCCCCCCGCCCCCCCCCCCCGGTACTCACAGCGGTCCCTCCGCGCCGCAGCCGCCCGGGAGAGGCTCCTTCATCCCGGCCCTGCTCGCCCGGAGCAGCTCGGGGGGGGGGGAGACGGAGGGGAGGAAGGAGGGAGGGAGGAAGGGAGCGAGGGGGGCGGCCACGGGTGCTGCCCCACACCGGGCCGCGACGTGGCTTCTCCCTCCCTTTCCCCCGGCATTTCCCACCCACTCCCTCCCCCAAATCAGAAAGCCGCGGGGGACGGGGACACGTCTATCGGGGCGGTCCTTCCTTCGGTGACCCCCCCCTCCCGGCAGAGCGAGAAGTCGGGGATCAGCCTGGGGGGGGGGGGGGGGGGGGGACTCGGATTTGGGTCTGAAAGAGGGGAGAAGGGGCTCGGGGGCTGCCCACTTGGACGCGAGCCTCACGCCGAGAGTGGGTTGGCGACTCGGGGGGGGGGGGGGGCATTGCCCTTCCCGCGCCTGGCATCGCCTCCCTCCTTCCTGTGGTCGTTACTATTATTACTATTATTACTATTATTATTATTCCAACACGTACTAATAATGAATTAGTAGCAGCCGCGGCTGGCCGCGACGGAGGACGTTTTCTGGGGGGGAAGGGGGGCTCTGCTGGGGTGGGTCTGCCTGGGCATCGCTGCCGCCGCTCCGCCGGTTCCCGGGGAAGGGCAGCACCGCAGGACCCGTGGTGAATGAGACAGGGGGGGTTAATGAGCTGCATCCCCCCCCCCTCCCCAACCCCGATATAGCAGGGGGGACGCTCCCAGCCCACCCCTGTCCGAGGGGCTGGCGGGGGGCTCGCTCTGGACCCCCTCGAAACTTGCGCGTTTCCAGCGTTGTACCCGTTGCCCCTCCGATTGCTCAGCGGAAGATTTTTTTTTTTTTTGGCGATTTTCTCCCACAGGTTCATCGAAAACTTGTTCGCGTTGGTACCGGCCGGGGACGATGCAACCCCGACGCGTTTGGGGTGAGACCCCCACATCTGTGATTGCCACATCTGCCACGATTTGCGAGCGATTTGCACGCCCGAGATTGCATCATGCTAAGCCTTCTTCCCTCTGTGATGCAAATGACGGCAAAATACGATTTGCCATGTAGCTAATTGGAGCGGAGCACAGCACACCGTCAAGGCTGTGGTTTCTGGAGGGTTATGCAAGTTTCGCCTTCATACAGAGCGAAAAACAGCAAACGCTAATATTTGCCAACGCGTTCTGGGGACGTTTATACCTTATGTAGACTGTATCTCCATAAACAAATAATGTAATGAGAGATTGTACTAGTGATATCGAAATAAAATCAATAAGTAGGAAGTATATTATATTTAAAACCAGTTTGCACTAAAATAAAAATAAATCTCTGATGCTTTAGCATAAACAAACAAAAAAAGTATTGTAACCATCCTATATTATGTCCGGGAATTGTTTTTAATCTCGTATCGATTTTGGTGTTATATAAAATTATTAATATAATAAATTCAAACAGCTAAGTCAGACTAAATTGCGAGTTACTATTATTTAAATTATCGGAATAAAATCCATCGAATAATGTTGATCGTTCTAATGAGCACGGAAACGTTTTCCTTTTCATTTCCTTATTTTCAAAACAGAAACTAAAACCTTTTAGAACTGACTTCCTTTCCCATCGGAAGGGTTGACATTGGAACAGCCGTCTGCATACTCTTGCTGTATTGTGCCACTACCTGAAGCTCGTAAAAATGAACAAGCAAGTTCCTGAATTTGCTTCCCCCCCCCCCCCCCCCCCGCCCCTTTCTTTGCCCTGCCTATAACCGCTGCTGTTGATTACATCTACTCACTTTCTCGTACGGAGCATCCACTCCCTGGTGTGTGTATCTTTCCAAACGCACTCACACTCAGGTTTATTCTTCTTTAAAGCAGTTACTGATAACGTCAGCACGCTTTTGCTTTTTCTTTTCTTTTTTTTTTTTTTTCTTTTTTTCTTTCTTTCTTTTTTTTTTTTTTTAATAGGGATACATGAAAATTGTTTGCTACTTCGAAAATGAGCTAAGCTCTTTCTGGGCAAGTCAGCGCCAGTGATGTTAGGCATCAGTTGCTGTCAAGCTCTAAGAATTCAAGCGGGAAAAAAAAGTGGATTATTAAGCACGGAATCATCACGAAATTGGTTCTAAACCCATTGAATCGGGGCAATTGATTTTAAAGGGGAAGAATTTGGCTCAGTTCAAGTTACAAGGGTATGTGGCTGTTCGCTTTAAAATGTAGCTCTCAAACTCATCTCTTGTTAAACTTGCATATATATATGGCAGGTAAAGGCAAGGTATTCAGCTTTTTCAAAGGAATTTAAGGGGGGCGGGGGTATCTGCTGAAGTTGAAACTGTTTATTACCAAATTTAATGGATTGTTCCAGTAGCGCATTTGTACGGAACATAATTATCAGAAGAAAAAGTCTTGCCAAGAGGTTGACGCCATACAAATGGGGATAAAACATTCAAAATCCTGCTTAATTATTCTGGAGGAGTGAAACGCTTTAATTCTATTCCCGTCTTTCCTCTAATGATTTTCTCTCTCCCCAAAACTCTCCTCGTCCAATAGTACACCTGCATTTCTGAGCTAAAAGTAGGCCACTCTGAAAACCGCCCGTCCGGGCAGTGGCAGCCGGGATCGGGGTGCTGGGTCGGACCGTGGCACCCCCTGAAGCGATTTTGGCTTAAAACAGGACGCACTTCGTCCTCTTCTTCTCTAGGCGAAATCGCTTGAAGCACATCATGAGTATAAAATGTATTATTTTTTGTTATTTGAATAACTTAAGGCAGCCTCCAGCCCTGCAGCTGGTGCTCAGCAAAACTTCCGTTAGACGAGGGGTCACTTTTCCTGGGGAAAAACTAAGCGTGGTCTCAAAAACGAGGATAGAAAGTTTGCTGTGGTCTTTGGAGTCGATGTGTTTTTTTTTTTTTTTTTTAAAGTATGAGTGGAGTGTTATTATAAAAATGTGCTGAAGTAATAAAACGCGAACTTCTGAACATGCCTTGGCTGTGCAAAGTTTGACCCGAACTCTGCAAAATCGGGTGATATCCCTGCTAAAAAAGCGTTCCCTGCTAAAAAGGTACCAACCGGCTCATCCCAACCGGGTATGTGAGGAGCATCAAACGGTTCCTCCCTGAGCCCCACTGTCCTATTTCAGCTGAGATCGTTATTCTCACTAAAGAAAAACGAAGAGCTGTATGAATTGCCTCAATTACCTTTTTGTTTCTTTTTTTTTCTTCTTTTTTTTTTTTTTTTGGTGGGGTGAGGATGCTTTCCAGACACACTTGAAGGGGATCATTTTCCCCAAGCGGTGTAGAAACGACAGGAGAAATTTTCAAGACTCCACTATTTTCCCGCTTGTGGGTTG
The DNA here is from genome assembly GCF_047716275.1 of Strix uralensis. Classification (NCBI taxonomy): domain Eukaryota; kingdom Metazoa; phylum Chordata; class Aves; order Strigiformes; family Strigidae; genus Strix; species Strix uralensis. The sequence goes on along the minus strand of NC_134012.1, from coordinate 4,230,181 downwards.
ATTTTTTTTTTTTTAATTTTGTTCGTTTGTTTTTTCTTTTGTTTTATTTCCTCCCACCCCCACCCCAAGCGAACAACTAGACTTGCTGAACACCGAAGGAGGGGGGAGAAATGATCTTAAGGAGCGGTTAAACCCACAGGGGTAGTGACCGCGGACCTGCCGTGAGGGACCCACCTGGAGGTGGGAATCTGCATTGAGGGGGGGGGAAGGCAAGCCCGCAGCCCCCACCGCAGGGATTTCGTGTCCCTGCGGACCCGCAGACACCCCACAACGTGCGGTACAGCGTCGCTCCGCGGCTATATGTTCTTAAACATAGAGGCTGATAAGAACGCAACGCCTGGGTCACAAAACTTCAAGCTGCCTTGAGGAAGAGGTCCCAGCTGAAGTTGCCGCCAAGGTGAGGAAGACCGCCGTCCTGCGTGGACATCTTCTTCCCCCCAGACACCAGCAGCACGTTGCTTCTTTCCTCCTGCTCTCAGAAAAAGCACTTTTCCCCCTCACACTCGGGTTGCCCGAACCTGGGATGGGAAGGAGGGCAGGAGGCAGGTACACTCCTTCCAGAGCAGGGAAAAAAGTCTCTTTGCTTTGCTTTGGTGTGGCAGGAGGCAGCACCATCCAGAGCAGGCACCTGTGCAGGAGGATGGAGACCACCCCCCCACCCCGCGCCCCGCCACCGCCGGTGAACTTCACCGGAGTAAAACCGCCAGCGTTCAGAAAAAACAAGAACAAACAACAACAAAAAAGCAGTTTTGTGACCCCCCCGGCCGGGCTAATACCGGTTTTTCATCCCGACATGAGTGTTTCTGCCCAGTTTTTAAGCCGCCCTGAGCGGGTCGGTGCCCGACCCCTATACGCGCCTCTCCCACCCTGGATGGATACATAGAATAAATAAATAAAAAAAAATAATAATAGTAGCAGCAAGAGTAGCATATTACACTATACTTATCGCTATTATCAATATTATTACTAATAATCACAATTAGCATTATTATTAAAAGAAAGGACAAAGAAACCAACCTGCGGAGCGGAGTGGACCCCTCTCCCCGGCACGGGCGGACGGACAGACGGACAGGGAGGGAGGGTCAGGTCTCGGAGCCGCCGCTGGGACCCCCCCGGCGGCCGTTAACGGCGGCAACACCGACGGGAAGGGCTGGGGGGGGGGCTGGAATTGGGGGGGGGGGGGGCGGTGGCGGGAGGATGCGGCGGAGCGCTGCTGCCCCCTGGCGGCGCCGCGCGGAGCCGCCCCGCTCCGCACCCGCGGAGCTGCGCGGAGCTGGAGGCAGCGGCGGGGTTAAGGCCGACACCCCCCCCCCCCCCCCCCCCCAACTCCGCGGCTTCCTCGGGGCTTCTGCGCCCTATCTCCCCCCCCCCCCCCCCGCCCCAGAAAGTGGTAAGGGAGAAACGAGGAAACAGCAGAAAAGGCAAAAAAAAGAATAATAACAGTGACAAAAAAGGCATGTGGAAGCGAGGCAGGTAGGGCGGGAGAGAGCAAACACACCCGCGTCCGTGCTCCACGACGAAAAAAAAAAAAATCATAATGAACCTAAAAATAAAGGAGACTTTATGTTTTTTAAGAGTTTCCCGAAACTTCGTAAAACTACCAGGAAATGTGGCGGGGTGACCGGGGCGTTGCGTACCCTCCCGCGGGTGCGGATCCCGCTGGACCAACCGGGGGCCAAAGGGAAAAGTCGGGAAAAAGAGTGGAATTTTGGAAACGGCGCGGGGGCGGGTGCGAGGGTCGAGGAAGTGAGAGAAATTTTAGGGAAACGCGGTGGAATGAGGCCGAGGAGAGAGGTCGCACCAAGCGCGGGTGCGCAGGCAGGGATGCAGCCGAAAAGGGCGTGAAATTATTGTGAAAAATCACCCGCAACAGGGAAAAAAAACAGTTGTGTGTTTTTTTAAAGATAAAACTTTTTTTTTTAACTCCCCCCCCCCCCCCCCCCCCCCCGTTGGCTTTTCTCCTCTTTTGGGCACACGCAGCGGTTCTGTCAGCCGGGGCAGATGCTCTCTGGTCCCCTCTATCCCGCCCCACACAACCCCCGCGGGAGTTCCGCGGCTCTCCGCGGGGATGCAGCGGCAGCGCACAATTTGTTGAAAACTTTGGGGAGCGGGGGGAAGTGTGTCTGAGAAATCGAGCGGAGCTCTCGACACCGTGTAGTGACACTTAGAACTGGTGGGACCCGGGAGGAAAGTTGACTCCCTGAACTGGGCAGCTCTGTAAAGGTAATTAATAAAACCCGAAAGGGACAATTTATTCCAAGCTTTATTGTAGCCATAATTTATAAACCTGCCCCCACCCGCCTCCGATTCTTCTCTCGTTGCAGGTTGGGCAGAACTAGATTTGGGAAAAAACATCAAGGGGGGCTCACGGTGAAAAATTGCTACTTCACACCCCCTCCCCCGCCCCGGCCCAACCCTTCCCACAGAAAGAGGTGAGAACTTGTAGATTCAGGTCTCCAAACCTTTTGTCATCGGTCACCTGCTCCTGATTTCATCAGAAAGCACAAAGTAAAACTAATTTTTGAACGGAAATCCATGTTTATTAATGGAGATGAGCTTCACTGAGAGTAACAAGCCCTGCTTGGTGACAGAGTTTTGCTGCTACTGAGGGTAAAACACTAAGTTTGGGACATGAGCAGAAAACAGCCATTTCATATGCCAGCCAACCCTTTCAAAGCTATTGTCGTTGCAACTGTAATGAAGAATCGAGGTCTTGTTTCTTCTGCTAGGCCCTGGTCTCCCGCAGCCCTTCTGCTTTTTTGGTGATCACTCATCCCAAAACATGTGAAATAAACAGTTTTTTTCTTCCTGATATATCAGGTTTTTTTTGGTTTTTTTTTTTTTTTATTTGTCTGGACTTTCAGACAAATCATGACAAAGGTTTTATCTGGTATTCAGAAATCGACATTCAAAAGACAAGGACAATGAAAATAAAGCCCTAAATACTTGAAAACCAAATCACCTTTCACTTGCCTGAGGATTGTTGTAATCAAGATTATTTTCTGGGCTAAACCTTCCTTCATCCATGGCTATGGGTACAGTAGTCTTCCTCTGTGAGTTCATGTTTAACAGTTGTTGAATACAATGCTTAGATGTTCATTTGCTTCTCCTGAACTGTATCAAATTGCACATCAGATAATTTTGTCAAATAGAAAACAGACAATCGATAAACCAGAATTCAAAGCCCATTCTCTGTTACAGACTTTTGAAAGAGTAAGACCAAAATAGGTGGAAGTAACATGTAGTATTTTTTTTCCTGCTATGTCCAGAGGTAGAGGTAAGTGTTCGATGCTGGATGCCAAAAGGCTATATTAAGGCTTGGAGCTACCTTCCCTCCTCTCCTATACCTAAGAAGATACAGTTTTGAGGATCACCAGGTTTTCCATATATTTAGAGTAAAATTAAAACTGTTAGGCTGCAATATAGACATTCACTTTCTCAGCCTGAGTCACTGCAACACATAACAACATTGTTTTTGTTAGGTATTACTAACCAAGTAAATCAATGTTACAGGGATACAAATATAAAATATCAATGTTAAGTTTATGATTCCTTTTCTTTCTATTAATTTTATTAAACTTTTATGTTTTGGACTATTTATCTTTTAGAAATGTTGAGCAATACTGAGATAATGTATTTTTTATTTTAGTGTTAAAATGTAGAGGCAGAATGTATTCATCTTTGCTGCTCCATACAGATACCACGCTATGACTCTCTCTTATGGCACACTGGCATCCTGAGAGCTTTGCTTTCTGACCCAGAGCTGCTCTTGTAAGATCACTGCTTCCCTTAATGCAGTAAAGTCTCTTGACCTGGGGCATGAGCAATTACAAGACTTCCACTAAATTTCCCAAAAGCAGGAGAGCATCTTCAGTCCTTGCAGTACAATCCGCAACACTCACTGGAGAAGTGCAGACCAGACTTTAATCGCAATGGTTTAAAAGTTAAGACGTGCACTTTGCAAACATTTACAACACTTAAAAATTTATTAACCACACGTTTCAAAATTCAGGTCACGAATCTTGTGGTTTTACAAAGCAGGTGAAAGCAGCAGTTTATCTCTGAGGATGAGGCCCAACAGGAAGCAGAGAGTCTATCAGACAGGCTGACTCATAATGAATTAATTCAGCTGCGAAGAGGTGAACACTTTTGTTGATGGAATTAGCTTCAGCGGAATAAGGAAGGATTTTAAACAGAATTAAAATCAGATTGTCTTTTCTAGTCCCTGATACTTGATACAGTTCAGATTTGCAAATATTTGGTAGGCCAGAAACCAGCAATTAGTCACTCTCTGGAGTATCACCTGCATATTCCTGTAAATATTACCTTTTTTTTTTTTTTTTTCTTTTTAATTTGCAGAAGAGATTAACTGAAACAAGCACCTACCTTTGAAAACACAGCTTTTTTCTTTTAAAAACATTTTTAACAACAAACTGATCATCCTTTCAGTTTTATTTCAGTTTCCTAAAACTTGCCCCCCTCACTGCCCCTAAAAACAACTCAGCCTTTAAAACTGGAGGAAAAGAATGCAATTAAGTAAACAACAGCAACTAGAACAAAACTCTACTTGCAGTTTTTGCTCACAAAGGGAAAAGAGTCTGATAGTCAAACAAGAATTATGTTTTTCTTATAATCTTTTTCCTAGGAAGAAATTAATGCATTGTGGTAACAGGCAGCAGTACTGGAGACAGCGCTGAGTTAAATGGGTTATTTTGCAATTAGTTTAGTAAAAGAAAAAAAGACCATATTTACAGATAGACATTTTTTCCCACAATCATAGACATCTCCTGCTACACGCATTGTCCTTACAGATTGATCTCGATATTTTACAACAAGTCTAGCACGAAGAACAGGGCTATTTTGGCATCCCTGAAAAATCGTTCTGCACTGAATGGTTTTATTTTTGGCACAGGGGCAGCAGACTTCCTTCCCTGGTGAAATTCAGTATTGTTAGGTGGTACAGGTGTGTGTGATTTGGAGGGACTGAACAGCAGGGTCTGATCGATGGACCCAGTCTGTCCTTGGCATTTGTGGGGGTTTCCAGCAGTGGTGGTAGCTATGACGAGGTCTGACGGAGAAACAGACCGAGCGAGCTGTGGACATTTATTCCCTTCAGCAAGAAAAATAAATGAACCAACTATGTGACACACACTTTTCTCTAACACCTGACAATTACTGATCGGTTCGTGACGAACAACCACTCGCCATGTGAGATCTTGGTTTGTTTGCAAACCCTCTCCACCACGCTGCCAAAAGAGGGACGCGGTGTGTGTCAACTCTCGTTTCCTCCCAGCGTCCCTTTACGTCTCCTATTCTTCTCAGCTGGTGCTGATGGTTGGGTTTTCAGATTAAGACTAACTGTTGACATTCCCCTATAAAACCTTCCTTCTCTCAGCATATTGCGGTTGTGACAAAGGCAGCTTTTCACTACTTCCCACCATATTGTAGCTATTCAACAACAACAACCCCCCTGCTAGATTGTCCAAACATTGATTCTCACATTTGTTACTGCTAGGGTATTATAACATGTTTGTTTGGCATTCAGCACGGGATTTCTTTCCTGTTGCCCACAGCTCGTCTGGAAGGCAGGGGTGACTCAGACTTTGTGTCCCAAATAAATCACAAGCATCTGCCCTTTGATCTCCCTTCTGCCTTCTTACATGCTTGTTCGGTGAACTGCTCACAGCCTCCCTCCTCGCCTTCACCTCTCCCAAGTGAAGTGAATGTTGACACACTTAAGTCTACATTCATCTTGTCCCCTCCCCTGAATCTACCTTCAGTCACTGGCAGGTTGCTCCTTAAGAAGTCTGTGACCTCTATCACACGCTCCCTGACCTGCCTCTGTCTTAAATACTACGTCCTGCCTTTTTCTAAATCCCATCTCTCAGGTCTGGCTTCTCCTCACTCAGAGGGCCTTTGTTTAACATTTCTTTCCACCTACACCCAACCTGATGAGCTCTTAGTGCTCAGACATTAAGACCATCTTTAGCAGCATAAGGTGTGTAATGTCCTCAATGCACACTACCAGTAAACTTGTTTTTTTTTTTTTTTTTTTTTTTTCCCAGCAAATGAAGTGGAAAATCACTGCTCTCTATTAGTTGCACATACAAGAAAAATGGCAATTTTCTTCAGTGATATGTCAGTTACATGATAAAACTCACTGAATTGTGTGCGTTAGAGTAATAGAAACAGCATTGATTCAGGTTTTGTTTTCTCTCTGTCATTTGGGTAATAAATTTAGGTACGAAATTAAGATGAACAGTAAGATCTTGGATTTTGATCATGAGATCAAAGGTGGACAGAGAAGATAAACCTCACCTCATAGGATATGATTCTGTGTAACCTCGTTTCTTTGTAAAAAATAAGCATGGGAAGTGTACGTGCTGTGTTAAAATTGCCAGTCTCCAGTAAGGTCACTGAAGACTCTCTGTAGTAATTTGCCTTTTTGAGGAACACGTCAAATTCAGTATTGCTGTTGGGCACTAAAAACTATCTGCTGTGCCTTGAAGTCCACTGATGCCATTGTTTGCTCAAGGAAAATGTGCTTGCAGAAAGTAATTTGGGGTACCTGTGCAATTTTTCAACACGAGGGGAAATGCATGGCTTTCCTAATCCATCCTTGAGCTGATGGAAAAGAGGCAGCAGCATCATGACTACCACCTTTCAAGTGTCAGGCAATGCAAAGAGCCATCTGCTTGTCCTGTCACCAGAAGCTCTTTTAACATGATGTTCCAATTCTTCATTTTTTCAGTGATTTATTGATGAATGTTGCAGTTTTACCACTTAGGAATTGCAATAGTCACAGTCTCTCGGTTGGTTTCTTAAACGACATATCCAGACCACAATTTGCAGGAGAGAGTCAAAATGCAGGCAAAGTTAGTGGGTGCTTTATCTGAAGCTTCCCTTAGAAAATCTTTCACTCCTCACACTCATTTCCTCAAAACCCAAGCTTTTCTGACTGGCAAAATCAGCTCTGGAGGTTTATACTTCAGCCAACACATCATCTATTATCTGCCTTTGTTTTATCATCAATTTCTGTGGACTGAACACAATCTTTTTTGATGGTACTATTGTGCAAGTGCTCTTAGGGGAAAAAAAATAGTAATTTGTTCCTTCTTTTCCACTGTGTGTTGCTTGTTCTCCAGCCTTGCACAAAATCTGAACTGTTGACACATTTCATTAGTTATTTATTGAACAACATACTGAGGCAATTTTGAATAGTTTTGCTCTTGTGTTATGCTTTTGGGACCTTATTTATCGTCTACTGTGTCAACAAAGACACAGCAAAAAATCTCACTCATGATACATTTTGAAATGAGTAATTTTCTAGGACAGCATCATGTTCTCCATGACCAAAAATTGATGCTTTGTTGTGAAAACTACCTGATTTTATATACAGACTTTCAGGTCTTTTCAGCCTCAAAACAAGGATGACACTGACTGCAAATAGCAGAAGAGTGGCTGTTGCAAAACTCAGTGCTCCTCCTCTGATTTTTTTTTTTTAAAGTATATCAGGTGTGTGATTGAAGCTATTCAGGACTATTTTTCAGCAAGATCTTGAGTTGTTGTGAATGACAATTAATTTTCATTTCTTGAAAGGTGTACATTACTGCCAGTAACAACCCTTGTTTGTATGAAACAAAGTACCAAGAACAGTTCTGAATTGCTCATAATAAAGTTTCTATCTTTCTGTATAGTCCTAATTTTTTTTAGAACATTGTGTTACTCAGGACAAATTAAAAAATAAATTTAACATCAATCTGAGACAGCATAGTAAAGAGACTGTTTTTGCTTACAATATGTCAGAAGTATCATTGCTGGTAATCATTGAGAAAAATATTTGGAAGTAGTAAGAAAATCTAACTCTTGGCTACCAAATTGGACATGGCTGAAAAACTTGTTCATAACGATCATAGTGATAATCTGTGCCTGTGTTTTAGTATGTAAACTCAGTGTTGTAACTCTTGTTAGGATGAAATATGGAAACTAATATGGAATGAAATTTACAGGATATTACATTATCCTATAAATCTCAAAGGGGGGGGGGGAAATGTAAGCCAAAAAGTCTTGCTAAGGTTTTTTTTATGTATTGCTAACACTTTTTTACTGAGAATAAAGTAGGTCAATGTCAATGTAGCTTCTCGTATGTGCAGACACAGCTGAAGGTTGGTGCTTTTGTGAAGAAGAAAGGGGTTTGAAGATAAGACAGTAATAAATAAGACAGTCAGGGCCTATTCTTGAAGATAACAGGAACAAGGTCAGGACAAATTAAAACGAACCAGCTCAAGACACAACACAGCTGCACAACACCTCCTGCGTGAGCACGGAGGTCAACCAGCAGACACCGGAGACCCCTACCCAGTGAGAAAGCGCATGCGTAATTAGGATGCAGATATTGTAATCAGTTCCGGGAAATCTAAAAAAGAAAAGAGCTCAGCAAGCCTTGCTGTCCTGTCTCAAAGATGTATTTTAGAATGTTAGTAAGCTCAGTGTAGGGTGTCATGTGAAAATCTGCAGCCCACAAGACACGAGGAGTCAGAGGAGATGATCTCAGGTTCAGCCTGATTTTCCAACCTGAAAGCATCACTTAAACCATCTGACCTTAAAGACTTAATTTAGGAAATTATTCCCTGTAGGTTGTCAATAGTCACTGGAGGGAGACAGAGTCCTCCGTGAAAGCATTTAGGGACTGTTCTCAGGAGGAGCCTTTTTTTACTGTTTTTTTTTTTTTAATGGGGTGTCCAGAAAGAGGACAATTTCCTGGTGCTGGTGGTACGGCAGGGGTGGCATGGTGCTGATGGACGTACATTACCCCTCTGTCTTGTGCTTCTCAGCAGCTGGAGCCACCTGGAAAGCTGTACTTACGCAGGCAGGAGGGGAACAGGACACCCCAAAAGTGTTGTCCCAAGTGTCCCAGGAGGCAGAGAGGTCTCCAAGAGTGTGAGAGATGATTTGTAGCTTATTGAAACAGGGCCTGGAAGACACAGGCCTGCAAGAAACAAAGACTGAGAAAAACCAGCCTGTGGTAGATAAGGGATGGGGGGGAAAGTGGAGGCCCTCCGAGCTGAGGAATGTCTCAAACACTTGCAAGTAATGAAACTATAGTCACAGGGTGGATGGTGTGGAGTTTGGAGCTGATAAGGCTGCCTGGATAGCACAGGATGGGCTGGAGGGGGGAGCCCTGTGAAGGCAGGATGGTTCTGCTGCTCTGATACATCTCATAAAGTTTCAAGGGCTATCTGTCTGGTGAATGACCTTTGCTTCACTGCCTGTGAAATGCATATTAAAGTTGACACTCCTGCATACGCTAATAAAGATTAACAAGATCATGCTAAATACATCATCCCATGAAGAGCCTTACCCCTCCCCATACATGGGATATGTAGGTATTTGGGTCGACCTAGGGGATAGACCCAAGGAAAGTGTATAAATTGAGGGGCAGGGGGAGGGGGAGGAGTGAAATAGAGAAAGAAAGAAAAGAAGGCATGAAGAAGTGAAGAAGACAGATGCATCCCTGATGAACTTGGACAGGACCAACGCAAGAACCCAGACCGGTGATCTCTACTTCTCTGTTCTCTCTCTCTATTTCCCTCCTTTCCTTTTTCCCCTTTTCCATCACTACCATTAAGCAATGCAAGGCACACCATATTGCTTACCATAACTCATTATCACAGAATCACAGAATCACAGAATCATTTCGGTTGGAAAAGACCTTGAAGATCATCTAGTCCAACCATTAAACTCACACTGACTGTTAATAATATACTTATTATATACTTAGCCAATTATCATGTACCCAATTAGTACATTCTGGGAAGTTAATAAATGTCTGGACTTTGAGACTTGTCTCACCATTGACCACTCCACTGGGGCTTTATGAATCTGAGCCACTTGTCTCCCTCATCTGAGCAGAACGTGACAACAAAGAGGATGTAGTAGTTCAGGTGCAGTGTCTGTGTAGAAGCAAGCGAAGACAGTGTAATTAAAGGGCTAAACTTGCTCTGGAACAGCGGCAGAATGGTGTGCCTGGTTATTTGGATACCAGCTCCACAGCATAAATTTCTGGAACAGGAGTGTCAGACAGCCGGCCTGTGAGGCTCAGTTTCATCTGTCTCTGTTGTTTGGGAGGGAGAGGCGGCATTCTGCTGCAGGCGGCGGGAGCCAAAGGAGGGGACAAAAGCTGGCAGCACAGCAAGAACCCAGCTTTTCCTCATTCAAAACCAAGATGTAAAATTATGTTCCTGTAAAAGCAAAAATTCCAGCTGCCAAACCACACGCTCCTCTATACAGCAAGGAAAATCAAAACACGCGCACACTTATGGAGAAAAATCCCTGTGTTTTCAGTGTAGAAACATCCCATAAAGAAGCATGCTCTCCCTCTCTGAGCACCCTTTATTTTGTGTAAAGGTGAAACCAGGATCGCCAGGAGCTGTCCCCTTCCTCTTCACTGAATCATCCACATTCAAAACATGATGTCCAAACTGGGGTCCATAGTTTGCCTGTGCAGTGCCTTGGGCAGCCTGATGACCACCCCAGTGCCAGTGACCCACTGGAAGTACTGCCCGTGGCCACACCAGAGCTCGTCAGTGACCCAGCAACACCAGATCCCATCCTGCTCTGCCTGAGACCCACATATCAGGTCCCAGGTTCAACAGTGGTCCACAAGGCAGTGATGAAAATGCTGAAGGAAGGTGGCAGTGGAAAGAAATCACCCCTTTGGATTTCCACTAGACCATCTCCCTCAAGATCTGTCTTCAGTATACATTACTGCTTTCTGAAATTGGACATATTTGAAGAGGATAGTCTTGTAATCTTCTTTTAGACCTTCTTTGCTCTCTTTACTTCATCTTTATTGACATCTTCCAGGTGACTCAGACTTCCCAACTTGGATTTATTTTTTGGGGGTCACCGCTGTCCTCTTTTCTTCTCATATAGAAACGTGTCAAAACTTGTCACCTCTCCCTCCACATCAGAGGAGAGTGGAAAAATGCCACTGCAGTGCCTGTAATTCAAACTAGTGCTGTGCTGGGACCCAGCTTTGCCCTGAGGAAATGCACACAGCCATATGCTCTCAGGTTTTTCTTACAGAGATGGTAATTCAGGTTGTTAGTTGATTGTTTTATTTCACAACATAAAATAATACAAGCAGGTGAACATCCTCATAGGTTTTACCCTGTGGCTAGCTTTTTTAGAAATGGTTCATCTACTGTGTTATCTTAAAACTGTGCCCTCACTAACACTATAGTGGTAAAAGAACAGACACTGATCATAAACTTTTACCTGCTACTGATTTTACACAAAGTAGGGCTTTGGTATTAAGCTCATGAAGTCTTCTAAATGTTTGCATTTAAGTTCCATTATTGTGTATTATGAGCCATAAATTTAACTATAATGTAACCATGTACTTAAGCATAACTATATACTTAATTTGTCCTATTCAAGCTTTGTAAATTATGGAAAATATTGACCATATAGTGTTTAATTGCAAACCTGGATAGAATTATGAGTGAGCCTCAAAGTCTTTCCAAATACATCACAAGCTTCTCTGAAGAGAGAAGACAATGGCAACTCATTAAAAAAAATAGTTTCCATCTCTACATTCAGAGATTTAAGGTCAGAAAAGACCATTTGTATCACATAGTCAGAGGTCTCTAATTCCAAGCTACAGAATTTTCTGCAGGAAGATAATGTGAGAGATATTTTTACCAAAAGCTCGCCAGCTGAGAGCAGCAAAGCAGCAGCACTAGCAGTTTCTATAGCCCCTCTGCCCAACAGGAGCTGCTGTCGTGTGTCTGAGGGCAGAGCTGGGCCCACAGGGACTGTTAACAAGTTGGGGTTTTACCTACAGATCTGTCAAAACATAGAGTTATTAACACAACCACACACAGAGAGAAGAGTGCATGATTGCTTCCAGCAACGCTAAGCTTAGGGACCGTAGATCACACAAACAGCAGGGTAGTGTCACAACACCTGTCCTCATCTCCCCCTCTTCAACAAGTACCTGCTCCTGAAGAAGAAAAGGAGCTCCTGCTGCTCACCCAGGAATGGGAGTGCTAAGGAGGGACGCAGAGTTAAGCTCCCACCAGGGACAAGAAGCTTTAAAATCACTCTTAAACTGCTTTGCTGCTTTTCCTTTGTGAAACCTGTGCATCAGGAGCAGGGATTAGCAGACGAAGGGGCAGATCTGGCTTTATGGCACAGCTTAGACTAACGGGGTCCGTGCGGCAAAACTGGCATGCGCCCAAGGGAGATGCATGGGTGCTGCTATGCAGAGAGCATTTTATCTGCCTGCGGAAAAGGTCAGGCAGCTCCCGAGGCCCCTGCTGAGCCTTTGGGAATTACCTCTGGAAGTGCCTTTGGACAGGCAGGTCCTGCTCCATAGCTGGCAGAAGGCAAGTGAAGCCCTTCCAACACCTTCAGCTTGAAACATGTGCTGTGGACCTGCCTGACCACTTCAGGCAAACTGGTTATATAGCTGTGCAGGGGTGTCTTGACAAAACACTTTGATCAGACTTGTATTTCATATTTCTTTGCCTACGAAGCTGCATTGATAGTCACACAAGTGGTGCCAAGCCACAGAGTCTCTCTGCCCCTTTGTGGAGATGGAGGAAACTAATTCCATCAGACAGAGAGGTTTCTCCATCCCAGCACACAAGCCAAGGCAAGTCTGACATCCTCCCTCACCATGAATACAGCGTGTACGTTTACATTTGTCTTTTGTTTATTTAGGGATTTGCAGTTGAAAAGGTCTTGAATGGATCTGGAGTCTCTCTGACATAGGAGAATGCTGAGATGTAGACGGAATGGCTTGCCTGGGAGGAATTCTGGAATATTTATTCATTTACATTTAAATGGTAATTAAGGTGAAAAAATTGCCTAGACAAAGTTCTAGGCATCTAATACATAGTTAATAATAGCAAAAATTCCCCAGCAGCAGAAATAATCTTAGCCAGACAGCTACAAAAGCTTTGTTGCAGTCCTGCATCACTCCAGGAAGAATATTCCCATTGCTCTCCAAAAATCCTTAGTGAGCAGATGTCTTTTGCAGTGTACCCAGAAGACCGGCAGTCCTAAATCATGAACATGACACAACAGAGAGGAGGTTAAGATTATCTGTGCAACCTTAATTTCGACATAACACCCACATGCCCTAGCTTGGCATGCCTTTGCAAACCCACAGTCTTTTAATGAAGACTTTTAAAAGTATTTCTGTCTTGTTGTCTGTCTATGCACTAAATCTGTTATGAAAATTAAAATTTTAATCTCCTAGCAGTCATAAAAAACCCACTTTGGAATTAAAGGGAGACAGGGTATTGGGAATGAGTGGCAAAAAAATGAATTTTGTCTTTAAAAGCATTGCAAAGCTCTTTTGAGCCTAAGTTTGGGGACAGGAAGCTTTTTAGTTTTTATCCTTTTTTTTTTTTTTTATAAAAAGGCAAAAGTCAAGAGTTTGGTAGACAGTTTTTTCTCTTCTGTACCACACAGGTAGTTAGATGGTGCAAAACCAAGATCCAAAGGACTTCATTAACTGTCGCGTAGACACCAACACTTTGGAGGTGACCCATCCACTGGGACAGACTGGTCTGGCACAGTAAGGAGACCTGGATACTAAGTCCCTGTGTAAAGCCTAAGAATCACAGCCCTTACACAAGGTATCTGGACAATCTTTGAAAAATCTCCCCTGCTTGACCCATTCTTGGTCTCTTCTAAAAGCCCTGCCTTTCAGCAGAGGTGTCTGAGCATGCTTACCCCATCATCAGCTGCTCAACCCTCTGTGTCAGTGCACAGCCCGTGTGCACTATGAAGACTGAGCCACGTGCTTTAATATTGTCACCACTTTATATACGAGCTGCCCTCCAGGAACACTATGTGGTAAACGCTACGTGTGCCTCCATCACCTGGGTACCCTACAGAGCAGGGCAAGTTTCTTTCTTCTGCTTTGGGCAATGTGAGGACCAGGGTGAGATTTTTCTGCATATTGTAGCCACAGAGAACAGCTTTACACAGTAAATTAAATCCAGTCCTGCTTAGCCTATACTCTGGGGTAAAAGAGCGTTAATGCTGAGAAGTAAAAGTCTCCCAGGAGTGAAGCTGAGCCCAGGTGATGCTATGCAAAAGCAGCATGACCTCTGTATCTTGTATTCTGCCTGACTGTTTGCATTTACCAGCTAAAGGGTTGCTAAACCTGGTATAGTGAGCAAAGCATAGGAGTGGGACCACCTACTGATGGAGAGCATGGCTGCACTGCTCTCCAAAAATCAGAGGAAATTCAGGAAGGCAGTGCTGAAGTATAAGGTTCCTTTAAAGTAAAACTGGATCTAGTCCAATAAGCAGAACTGGCTTTTTCGGAAAGGAATGGGAGTAACTGCCTGGGGTCACTGGCTACCAAAGAGTGAGATCAGAGGAAATCCAGATGCCTGGAAAATGGAAAGAAGGGTCTTCCTGAAGCATCTCCAAAAAATAGGCCAGAAAAACTGTATAGGAGAGACTGGTACTTCTCTCTACTGGCAAAATTAGCTTCCTTATAATCTAGTAGGCTGGAGAAATCTGCTGCTATTCAGAAGGTGGGAAGAGAAAAGGTCTGGCTAATGCTCTCTTCAGCAGCTATTCATAGATTGTTTGAAGGAGACTGATGTGAGCGTTAGCAGAAAAACTATCCAAGCTTCGCTGCGTGGCCTGACCCCAGCTGGCAGCCTAACTACAGAAGTTTCTCAGAAACAGCAGTAGGTCTGTTTAGCTTTGTCAGAGGAAATCAGTGCAAGTGGGCAGCTCACAGTCTCACAGCTATAAAAACTTTTATGATAAGAGACTATATTGGATAAAAAAGATCTATAGGCCTATACTCTCTACTGAAAAATCATCCCGAATTTAAGGAAGTTTTACTGTCTTTTATAAAGCATTATCTTTCCGTGCTTGGCAAACAGGCCAAATAATTATGATGCAAACTGGTTCTCCACAGGACAAACATATCATGTTCTTTCTTCCAGCTTATGACTAGGGAAAAAGTAATTTTTCAGTTAGTATGGAACCAGAAGGGGATTTTACAACTTAACACAGAACAAACAAACATGAGCCAGCAGTGTGCCCAGGTGGCCAAGAAGGCCAATGGCATCCTGGCTTGTATCAGCAATAGCATGGCCAGCAGGGACAGGGAAGGGATCTTACCCCTGTGCTCGGCACTGGTGAGGCCGCACCTCGATTACTGTGTTCAGTTTTGGGCCCCTCACTACAAAAAGGACATTGAATTACTCGAGTGTGTCCAGAGAAGGGCAACGAAGCTGGTGAAGGGTCTGGAGCACATGTCGTACGAGGAGAGGCTGAGGAAACTGGGGGGTTTAGTCTGGAGAAGGGGAGGCTGAGGGGAGACCTCATTGCCCTCTACAACTCCCTGAAAGGAGGGTGCAGAGAGGGGGGATGAGTCTCTTTAACCAAGTAATAAGTGATAGGACAAGAGGTAATGGCCTCAAATTGCACCAGGGAAGGTTTAGGTTAGATATTAGGAAGTATTTCTTCACAGAATGGGTAGTCAGGCATTGGAATGGGCTGCCCAGGGAGGTGGTGGAGTCCCCATCCCTGGAGGGGTTTAAGAGTCGGGTTGACATAGCGCTGAGGGATCTGGTGTAGTTGGGATCTGTCAGTGCTAGGTTAATGGTTGGACTGTATGATCTTCAAGGTCCTTTTCTACCTAGGTGATTCTGTGATTCTGTGATTCTTTTGGTACAGCCTAGTTGATGCTTGTTTGTGAAGCCACAGTGGCCTAGAAGCTGAGCCCTGCTATCCTTAAAGAAGTGGGTGATGAGAGCCTCGGCTGAGATAAGCCTTCAGGTGATGGCATCTGACTTTCTCTTACTGTGATCATCCTCACTAGTGTTCTCCCTCAAGCAAGGTTTTCCTAAAATGTTAATTCCTAAACACAAGAAAACATGAAATAGCAGAATATCAGGTCTGGAGGAAGAGATACTACATGACAGTAGGGGAACTAAATCCCTTCTTCTACCTTGTAGTCTTCATCACTGGTCTTGTACTCCACTCAATCAGCCTTTTATGGCCTCTTGCACTGCACAGTCTTCAGACAATTCCCCTCCGCCTCCTAGGAAATGTTCCTTCCCTCTCTCTTTTTAGTCTTTTCGTGGGAGGGGGGAGATTTCTTGCCATGATCAGTACCCCACCCCTGCTCAGCCTGCAATTAGACATCACTCCAGAAACTTCCTGGTCTGTTTCTCCCAGGGCAGGCTCCATCTCCCTGTTTTTCCAGAGGGCTTTGCCTGCCTAAAATAGTAAGAGCCATGGTAAAGCAAACTGGTTGGTTTCCCAGACACAGTCTTTCAAACAAAGCATACTGCATGCATACAGAAACTGCAAACAGGTAAAACTCCCCCTTCACAAGGTGTATCACCCGTAGGACATATGATGCAGCAGCAGAAGAGAGAGCCCAGTCAAAAAAAAAAAAAAATCATTCAAGAAAGTGAGTTCATTATATAAAAAACTTGCAAAGTCTCAGAATTATAAGCAGTTGATTATAGTTTCCATGTTTCTTCCTTCCAGACCCTCATTCAGCTGTTACTCAGCCTGTGTTTTTCAATTAGGGTCTTCTTATGCAGAGTGTAAGTAAAATCAGGCAAATTGTTATCTCTGAGGAGGTGAACACCTCCCTCATTATCCTGGCTGGAAGGAGACCCTTGATCTGATCCCAGGAGGGGAGACTACACTGGTCTGACTGGTGCTCCCCAGCATGACCAAGTGGATGGGAGAGGGACAGAGGAGATTAGTGATTCTAATTATTATTAATCACTCAGAAAGGGACAAGCCAAAAGTGCGGAACACAAAGTGAAAAGTGTGATCCAAATGCTGCTGAGCAGCTACATAGAGGAGCAACAAAACTCTCACTTATGCAAATACATCTTCAAACTAGGGTGCATTTTCACAAACCATTTCTTCATGGTGAAGCCCTCCTGCATGTGTAGACACACATTTAAACAGCAACATGTAGACTGACCACTAATTCTCAGCTTACATTTTCTGATTAAATTGATTTCTCTCACTAGAAAGATATGATTAACTCTCTCTTTCTAATATGATAACTTTCTGACCTAAATTCTTCTAAGTTATATAGAAATAGCACTAGAAAAATTAAAAAGAAACTAATTGTCACCTTGTATATGTTGCATATTAAAAAAAGGAAGAAATCATGACAAGTCAGGAGAAATTTGGGATATCACTTTGCATAAGGAAATCTTCTGGAAAATAAATCCATATAGATATGCTATTACATTAAATCATCTCTCTTTTCTGTCCCCCGTATTAAAATGTGTCAGAAGGAGATAAGCAACCCCTGAGGTCCGGTGTAAAAGAAATGTGTTTCATAGCCTTCCTTCTAGCCGGAGCACATCTAAGGTAGTACAGCAGAAGGGGGCTGAGAGAAGAAAAGAGATTTTTCTCTTTTTCCTGTTATCCATCAGCAAGGGGAGAGCGGGACAGCTGAATGTTTGTCATGGAGTTGCCTTCACTGACTATGCAAGTTGTTGGATCACCTATTTTTCTGTGGCTTTCCTGTGACTACCTTTCCCTGAAACAACATTTCAGCTGGCGCTGTGTTTCAAAGCTGCTGCTTGTCTCAGAGTTTTCTGAAGCAGAAAGAATTTTGTTTTTTCTGAGCCATACTGACACAATGATGGGGTTTTGTGTGTGTCTTCACAGTGTCCTGAAAGCAATAATAAGAACAGGAGAGAGGAAATGCTAGCTCTCTAATGCATTGATTCGTGAGTTTAGTTGCAATATGCAGCTAGTATTTAACAAGTCAGAGGCTCAGAAAGGACAGCAGTGGAAAGAAATTTCAATGAAAAACTCAGGAGGTGATTAGCAGGTATCTGTGGCATGTTGGAAGGAGAAAAGTCCTCCAAATTTTACCAAACCACAATATACTTCATGTATATCTACATTTCATCCTGCAGAAATAGAGTGAATCCGCCACAAACGCTTGGAAAAACCTCTCCAACGTTTTCAGGAGGCAGGGTGTGCATTTCCTCTGCTAATTCCAAAGTTAGGAAAATAGTAGCCTAATGCTTCAGAATTTCTTGCCTGTATCATAGTCCTGTGTTTGCGATGAGCCATCTTTTTTCTGAAAACCTGGACGAAAGCCATGCTGTTCTTCCTCTTTTCAAGGTCCTTTACTTTTAAAGGGGATTAGAAGCTATTGCACTTGTGAATTCCATTGCTTGACCTGTAGATTGATTCTAGTTCTGCAAAATCCCAAACAATTGCTATTTACACTTGTGAATGTCACTGACACAGACATATGAAAAGCTAGATCAGGATTAGCTTTGCAACTATTTAAATGTAACTTCTATTTCTTAACCATTCTCATTTAGAACAGCTGAGATTTCAAAAAGATGGCACTGAAATGATGTTTGCAGACTGTTTACCCTTGTATGCTTTTTAATTTGACCAACTGTTGTCTTCTAGCTATCTTCTATCTTGGGACAAAGTCTGTTTTTCTGCAAGAATCAAATGTCTTGATACATTGAATTGTTCAGCTAATATTCAAAGGGTATAAATGGAGAAGAAGTCATTGCAGGAGGCTGTGTTTGACAAGGACTCAGCCTTTGATGCTATGTGCTAAGGTTATACAAGACAGGTTTTTTTAAAATGATTGTTATATTTACTCTGCATCTGTCATGAACATTTCTCATGAGTTGCTAAATTACTCTCACTAAATGATTTAATGTTTAAACTATTAATAAACTTGCTTAGTTCACTGTCTCAGAGATCAGAAACATTTCTAGAAACTCCAAAGATACCTCAGTCTACACTCAAAGATATTAGAGGCAGAGGAAATAATCATCCAGCAGCCTTGAGTTTGACCTGTGTGACATCTCCATGGAATTTCTCTCAGAAGTTTCTGCACTTAGCCCTGTAATTTTGATTAAACTACAGCATATCCTCTGTTAAATTAGTCAGTCTAGATATAGAAAACAAAGATCGCATATCCGTTTGCACGCTGGTCCAATGGGCTCCTTGTAAAAGCAACCTTAAGCCCTGGCATGAGCACACGGAATACATTTCCCAATAATGCTGTTCCGTGGAATTTCCTGTATAGCTGGGTACTCCGACAGTGAACAAAGATTTCATTATTTATCCTGCACGTGTATGTGTTTTATTAATTAAAGTTTGATGCCTAATACTGGCATATTTACATACGCAAGCATTTTTTTCATGGTGGAAGCAGTCCCAGTGCATTAGCTGGCACTTTGCAGACAACTACAAATCCGCCTTTTGAGCAAAGTTCTGATGCTTGGTTGAACAGCAGGTAAGTGAAATTACACGCCCGGGTCTGTATTTGTACCACTTCTCTGTTTTCATTTCCCACCCCCACACTCACACACCGATATTGTCTCATTCCTGTATGTGCACATTAATTCTATCAAACACATATCCTTAACTGCACTTGTGCATCTGTAATTTATGCAGTTATTCATTTTTCCTGGCTGTGGTGGAATAAATAAACAGGTGCATGTTTACACTTAAGTGGGTGTGCCTCACAATATTGAAAAAACACTCTTGGTGTATTATGCATGCTGGCTGCCTCATTTGTACTGTATTAATTTCCAGCACTGTAAAATCAATACGCATAGTCTGAAAAAAAAAGGGTTTGCTGGGAAGAGAAGGGTGGTTGTATTCTGTGATATCCAGACACAAGAACTGCCATATGGGATGAGATCAAAAGTCCATTTATGTCATTATCTTCTCCCTGAGAGTGGTCTGTAGGGGATTTTCAGGGGGAAGAACATAAAAAAAAAAAAAAAAGGCATATATATGAATTCTCCCCTCCCTCTCATTTTCCAGAAATAAGTTGTGTCAAATCTTTGTTTACTCCAGGTGTATCATCACGCTTAACAGGACAAATGGAGCTACGTCCATTTAACTTATCTAACCCCTTATGAACTCACCCTGGCTTTTGGCTTCCACTGTGTTTTATGGCCGCAAGTCCCACTACTTAATTACATGTAATGTGGTCATCATATGTCCTTGTCAACCTGCTGTCTGATGGCTTCTTTGGATGTCCCTTGCTTTCACTGTTTTTGAGAGAGCACGTAGTAGTTTCCTGCAGATCTGCTGTCTCCATACCATTCACATAAGGATATACTCTCTCATTCACTTATTTTTCCAAGTTGAAAACTCATATTTTATGTAATTTCTCCTTTCAAGCAGATTTGTCCCCAGCTCATCTTATTCTATACACTTTTTTTTGGTGTATTAGATCAGGGTTTCCCACTGTAACAACACATCTGCAAAGGATGTCACAACGATATTTTCTAGCTCTCAGTTCCTTTCCAAAAAATTTCTAACATAGTGTAAAAAGTTGCAAAAAAGTGACTTAGGCCTCTGCCAAGGAGAGATAAATTTACTTCAGATGACTAAGTGCCACATGCATTGTATTTTCACAAGTCTGTCTCTGAAGGTGTAAAGTGTTGCTGTGAGGCGGCGGCTGCAGTGCAATCTCCTCCAAGTTTATGTCTTAAACTTTGCTGAGTGAAAGTTCAGTCTCCGTAGTCTGAGAGTACCGCTGTAAACAGGCTGCTTTTCCTTGACTACTATGAACTAAACACACCTAGGCCAGGAACCTGTTTTCAGCTTTTCCAGTCATGTAATACAGTAAAATATAATCACAGAAAGTGATGTATTCCCCGATAAATAAGTGTCAGAGGAAAACAAAAGGGTTGGATTTCAAGCACCATTCTTTTGACATGTATTCAGATATACAGGCACAGAAAGGCAGAAATATATGTGGTGTTTTGTTTTGTTTTTGTTTTTTGTTGTTTTTTTTTTTTTCTTTTACATGAAATTAATTCCTTCGTGATGATTTTCTCAGTGGTTCAAAATGCAACCTGGTCAACGCAATCAGTTGCATTTCTGCTGGCCATTTTGGTGGTCGGAGTGCTGTACCTTGGCTTGTCAGCTCTCTGTAGTCAGATTCCAGATGCTTCTTCCTTGTTTCCTCCTTTTGAGTTTTGATGATACAACACACCTTTGTACACACTTGTCACAGGATGCTGTGTTTTTAGTATGAGAGTGCACAACCTGTCCCGAGCAATTCTGCATTTCTAAATGCAGAAAATAATTAGATATGTAATGTGCTGTCATTATAAAATTGTGGTTCACACCAATTTTGTTTATCATGCAAATATACTACCTTTAAGTTTTATCACCTTTATTTCCCACACAGTGAAATGTTCTATTGCATCACTTCTTGTCTTCAAAGAAGTGAAACCATCACAGCTATTAGTGATCAATCACCGACCCCCAGAATGAGGCAATATGTTTTGTAGCCTAAACCAACTTATGGATCATTGTCCAGACAAACACAAACAGATATTTGAAACTGAAAAATCTGGGCAGGCTACGAATGAATCACAGACAGAAGCACAAAGAAGAGGGTAGAAAGGACAATTAGAACACCACACTTTAAGGCTTTTGGAACCAAGGTACTCATTTCAAACGCATCATTTGCACAAGCATCCTCATGTTAGCTTCAAGCTATCTCTAGCAATTAAGGTGATGCAGAAGGGAACCAAAGCATGCTCTAAAATCTGCTGGAAGAGGAGGAGGAAATACCTTCATTAGTACTGTTAGCCATAATGCCTGTTAACAACAGTTAAAGTTACCTTGGATGTGTTTACATGAACTGCAGAGAATGCAGTGCAGATTTACTTATTGCAGGTGCTCTGAATACTCAGTGTAAAGTGTCAAGTGCAGCACATGAACACAAAATAAATGTAGCCCCAGTTTGCCTCAGCTACGCAGTCTGAGCTTCCCAAAATCAGGGACTCCAGAAAAATGGAGTTCATTTATATGTGTAGGTGGGAACATTCATGGAGCAGGTAGAGCCTTGCTGCATTGGTCTGCATTGGTAAATTTCCACTGAATTAATGAGGAATAGGCTATGCTTGTCAACAGAGGCACGAACAATGTTTTTTTGCTTGTTTATACATTAATGATCTGATTGTTTTAAAATCATTCCTCCTTGCTGCTCCTTGGACCCTCTCTTGACCACAGTTTTACCGGTGGAAATGTAAGCATTTCGTTTGAGAAAGGTGTGAATGGGTCACACTGACCACAAGCAGAGGTATAAACAGAACCAACAGTCTGTGCTCTCTTTTGTGAGACATATGCAGCAACTGCCTCAGCGTAGTTTCCCAGTTCTAAAAAGATGTTATGTCGATTTTTGCTAAAGAAAAGAAGAAGAAACTTTAGAAGGAAAGCAAACACTTTGGATGGAGAAGGTATGCAGCTTAGTTATCTCAGACCATACACTTTACAATCGCTCTTTAGAATGACGTACGTGAATCTAAAGTGAGAAAGTGTATTTAAAGAACTGGTGACCACCCCACTTCTACTGCAACACACAATTAAAAAAACTATGCATATAGTTCATAGAATCTAGAGCAAAGTAGTCAGTATATGCATGGTTATTTTTCTGGAGTGATAAATAACAATACAGAGTATAAAACAGACTATTTGCTAAGTAATTCCTTTTCCAGTGCAGGTATAACATTATCAGTATTAATCACACAGGTGACTGATTGCAAAAGCAAGGACTCCCAGATATGAATTGTCCAAGATTTCAGAGAGTATTACACTTCAACTGCATTTCCAGAAATATTTTGCTTATCCTTACCAATGATGACAAAAAGTGATTTACTTGAGAAAAGTGTATTATGTAGTAAAACCAATGACATTTAATCTTAGTTTTAGCATCTAATTATTATGTTGTGTCCAACACTGCAATACTTGAAATGCTTCTCTTTAAAAAAATTGTCATTAAAAGCAACAGGTAAATAAAAGCACGGCTGTTTTCTTTCATAAACATATTTAGAAACTAGGCCTTGTAATGTTATTTTTGAAAATGCCACATTCACCAAGCACCTTAAGTTATTAATAGCTTGTCTGCCTCTGGCATGAAAAAACACCTTGTTGAAATAAAGTGATCTTTGTACTCTGAGACTCCAAAACTATAAATGTTAGCAGGAAAAAAAACAACAACAAAAAAGGTACACAAAAGGGAATAGATTAATTCTGACGCAGCCCCTATGAAGATATCATGTTAAAGGATATATATAAAGCATAGACCCAACAATACATGATTTTGACACAGAACATGCTTTTTTCTGCAGGGTTTTTGCACAGTTCTCCCCACAGGTAGAATTTACAGGAGATGTATACACGGGAGTCTGGATTCCTAGCCCCTCTGCTAGCTCAGTCAGGGCCAGATTCAGATGGCCTCATTCAAAGTGACACCAACTTCCAGAGCAGTCACAGAGTTTCTCTAACTTGGTGGGATGATGTGTGGTGGGGCATTAACGTTTGTGAGGCACCCAGATGTTCAGGGCACCATAAAAAGGTGCTTAACTTTCTAAGCAAGCACAAGTGACAGGCAGAGGGACCTGGAGGCAGCTGCCGGTTGTTAAAGTGCTGATTCTTTCATGTGTTACAGTGCAAAACAGTGAAAATGGAACATTACTTAATAAAAAAATGCACCACAGACACCATATCACTAAGAAAGCCAGTAACTTTACTGATTTGTCTGCAAAATACAAATTATACCTTATTTCCAGCAGGAGAATCTTTTGAAATTTTCCCATTTTTGTTCACTACAGACAGCTGAATTAAGTCCCTTGAGATACACAGATGTGGTTTAACTTAGTTATAACATCTTGTCATCTAGTGGCGACAAAGTCCAGCTTATGCCGCTGTGAGCCTCTACTTTAATATTTGTTGCAAATGCTTGTATGCTCCCATTTACAAGCTATTTTGTTATCACCATTGTTTTATGGAAGCAAATCCCCATGAAAGAGAAGAAAAAAAGAAAAAAAGGATACAACAAACCATCTGAAGCAATCCAAGTGTAACGCCTGCGGTAACCCAGGTCTGATATTAATTACTCCACAAAAGACTCTGGTACTGCATTTTTTTTTTTTTTAAAATGAGTTACTTAACTGACCTTTTTTGAATCAAACTGAGGTACGGATCAGTCTGAGGTATGAGAAGGGAAGGTAGAAATGCAACACCTGATTATGAAAATAATCAAACGGATACTTTTGATGCAGAAGGTCTGTGGCTCAAAGCTTGGATTGCTCCACATCTTTGGTTAAAATATATTAACAAAAGCCTTTTTTACATCTACAGTCTGAAGCATTCTAACAGATACCAATGTTCCATCAGTCCTTCAAGAGACCTGTAGTGGCAGGAAATTAATGCCATATAACTGACGACATCACAGCAGATGGCACAAACAGGAACAGATGAAGTATGCCATGTTTAGGCAACAGCCTTTATTGAGGTTTCAAGTGGCTTTTAAAAAATTACAAAGCATTTACCTTCAAGGCGAAGGAAGAAGGAAAACAAAACAGCTCTGTTAGGACTATAGATAAAAGAGGGTATATAGGATAACACATACAATACAAAAGGGTTGACATCCTTGAAAACAGTCTATGAGTTCTTTTATTCTTACGCTAGCTTTACCTGAAAAAGATCTGAGGACAACAGATATTTTTATATTATTCATTAAAAACTGCTAAATTCCTCTTCTGGGAAAAATATAAGCCATTTTGTTATAAAACACAACTTTTGAAAAACACTGAAATGACAAAAGCTTTACTGCGAATGGCTCAATGCATACAATATACAGGTTGTGCAGGTAGGGTATATCATATAATTGTCACCAGCAATTAAACACTAACTGACAACACCTTTTAATAGAGGTTAGCTTAGCTATAACAATACTTGCAGATGTCTAGAATGCCACTTCAGGTGTTTCAACTTACAATTAAGAATGTTGCCTAAAACATCATATAGCATGGGTTAAGGTAAAGTAAATGTTAATACTCTTTCAGGGCTCTGCCCCAAACTCCTTAAATACAAAGGAATCACACAATAAACCCAAATTAGCTTTGCAAATACAATAAATGGTAAGGTACAGATAAAGGAACAAGAAAGGTAGACAGTTATAGTTTACAGAAAGTGACTTCACAATCAAAGTTGTGCTTCTTATCATTAGATCAGTTTGCAAATATGCATTATCCCCCACAATTTTGCCAGTATAGGTTAGTCGCCCTCTGCAGCAGGAACAAGAGGGGTGACTGGCATTTATTTTCACGTGATTCTGTTCTACTTGTGTTTATACAAAAAAATCACTGTCAGAGTTAATATAAATTGCCCAGGCAATACTTTTCACGCTACTTTCTGCTTAGTTACTTGCAGTAATATATTACACTGCATCTTCGTTAAATACGATATCTTTCCATTTTCATGCGTTGCTGAGGCAAATCGCAAGGTAAACTATTAATATGGCTATTCTTCATATATCAATAGACCAAATCCCCTTCCCCACTGACAAGTTTCTACTAAATACTGGTAAAGTTGTATTTTTTTTTGAAATGACAAGGTACATTTGTGATATATTTGCATATTTTTGACACACCAAAGTTTAAAATTCTCAGAAGAGAATATGAGTATAGGTTCATCTGAAGGTGAAGAAAGTGGTTTCAAAAACAGTTTTTTTGTGTTTTAAAATTAATTATGGGCCCCATTTTACCTTTTTTTTTTGGTTGGTTTTGTTTGCTTTTTTGTTTTTTTTTTGGTGTTTTTTTTTTTTAAAACATGCGTATCTTTTTCTTTACCCTGCGGATTGCTACACGAGAGAAGATGGATGCATTAGTAGCACAGTATTCTGCTTAAAGAGTTTCCAGATTATGCACTAGCCCCTGCACAGCTGAGAGTGCCTGTAAGGCAGGCTTCTATAAAGTCATGATAAGTGAAAAGCGTATGTCCTAATGCACACTGTAGTCTCTTCATCATTCTCTATTACAGAGAGGTACACTCTATCATTGCGCAGTGCACAGCAACTGCGTGTGTAGGTGGGAAACAGAGTGTGGATTTCCCTTAACAAAATATTCTGTGTTGATATTTAGCTGTCGCAGCTATATCCTTCATCATAGTGTCTATGTAGGTGAGAGTTGGAAGGACTCTTGGAAAAAGGAGAATGTTACAGTTTTACTATGGCACTGACATTTTGCTTAAACACTTTTTCCTTCCAACAGAAAGACTAAACTGAAACATTTGAGTATGCTGTTTTCTTCTAATAAACAAGAGGGACAAAGAGGGACTTACTTAAAGAAGTGATACATTCCCTCTGGTCAAGCTACTTTAGTCAAAGGAACAGTCCGAGGCAGGAGAAAATGTGGATGTCATATGCTGAAGCAAATCCTGCTTGGCTGCAAATACACAGGGAGCGTTCAACAACGTGCCCGCTGTGAGATGTCGTAACCGCAGAGGTCCGTGAGAACCAGGGACCTGATGGCCAATATTGGCTGCGTAAGATCAGTCGACTTCTGAACAGTCCTTTAATGGATGATCTCTCTAAGAGTTTTAAATCTGTGAGAGAAGGGAGTAATCTTTACAAGAGGCATGTTTGTGCCAATCCCTCCCTTTAACTCTCCCTACTGCTTCCGCAAATATTCACCTGCACTCACGTAACTGACAGCCGTTAGAGCTGTACATCCAATTCTGACAGGCAGAATACCAGCTTCATTAATGAGAAAGGGCCAAGTTATG
Organism: Strix uralensis; assembly: GCF_047716275.1. Taxonomy (NCBI): domain Eukaryota; kingdom Metazoa; phylum Chordata; class Aves; order Strigiformes; family Strigidae; genus Strix; species Strix uralensis. Next base: position 4,203,571 of record NC_134012.1, on the reverse strand, counting down.
CCACTTTGTCACTTAACCCATGGAAAACTACAAGATACGCAGGACATGAAGTAATAGAAGGGCCCTTATCTTGTTACAATGCACAAAACAGCATGAAAGAACTAATCAGTATATACAATGGTTCGCAGTTCACCCAACTGATTGTAAAATGCTGTATTAAAATGATTTAAGTTGTTACACCATGGGTAAATTCTAACTTTTTACAGATCAGTCTTTCAACAGCTGACTTCGATCTGTAAAATGTATACCCAGTAAAAGAAAACTGAAAGAAAATAGTTAAATGTGCAACTGCACAAATATAATTCCCCACTATTAAGATAACAAAAACTTTTGCTATTACCATAATTATTATATATATTAGAAAGCTATACACAAGCATGTTAATTTCACAGATTTTTTTAAAAGATTCTTAATATTTTATATAATTAGAAATACACATTTCAAAAACAAAACTTCTGCAAAGAGAAAACAGTTATGTTGGTTAGCAAAGCATGGAGTTCTTCATGGCTTAGGGTAGTGCTTTCTATACAAAAAGTCCTTTTTGTTTGTTTCATCAGGACTGTTTAAAAGATTAGCGAAGCTATCAAGGAAAAAAGAACACATTTTGGCTTAAGGAAACTACAAAAGCCACAAATGCTTTGCAAACTCTGTCTTACTTTTTAATATGAAAATAAGCAAAATGTAATGTACATATTTTTATATTTTTTTTTTATTTAATAAGTGATGCAGACCCAGAATTTTTAAAATTAAATATGTCAGCCCTCGAACTCAACAATTTTACTAGTATGGTCCTCTTTAAATGTTTTGATCCTTCTTAACTGAGTGCCATACTCTGATGATACGCCTGCATGTCTGTGAGCATTTTCGGTATGGTAGGTGACCCAGTCTCTTTCTAGCATCAATTCAGGGCCACCCAACCGCTGGGTCTGTCAAAACATCTGTACACTTTCTATATGTTGCATAACAGCTGCTTTCTCTCTCAGTAAAGATCTGCCGCTTCTGGCAAATGTTTTCCTTTTGTCTATTTACATGTAAATAACGTTGAACCTGCAACATGACACTATCTATTGTAACATACATTTTGCAAGGGAGCACAACAGTGAAAAGAAGTTAGCCTTAAAATCTATTTTGTACAAGTGTTCTGTTGTACAACTCAAGTGCTAAGCTTATCTCAGCATTTCTGTTTATCCTTATACTGTATCACTGAGGCAATTTAAAAGTACTTTTACAAAACAGAGTACCTGACTTTTTTTTTTTTTCCACACACAGCACATATAATGCATATCGACCCCCCCTCCCCCATTAAGGTATAGCACACACACACTGCAAGAAAAAAAACTAATAGGTAATAATGTTATCATGTCGCCCATCCTTCAGAGAGCCGCATGCGCTTGACAGAGGGGCTTTCCCTTTCGTCCGGCGAAGGTCTGGTGAGTCCAATGGGGGAGTGGAATTCGTTCCGGTGATCTTCTCGGTCACTTCCATCGTAGGAACTGCTACAGCTGCTCAAACTGTCAACAGGAGATCTCCCCGCCTCATGGCGCGTGTGCTGTGGGTATCTCGAGGGTGTGGTGGTACGGTCTCTAGGAGGAGAAACAGGTTCTGACTTGATGTTGAGGCTTTGAGTAGAAGGCAGGGAGAGATTTGTACTCTGAGATAAATGAGTGCTAGTGCAAGCTCTGTAGGAGGAAAGGAAACCCAGTTACAGACGGAGGAGGCATGGAGCCCCCAGATATGCACAAACACTCACACAAAACACCAGTGTAAAGGCTCGCGCAGGACCAGCGCATGCAGAGAGCACAAGGACTGCTTTCAGGGCAGGATTCACAAATTCAAAGAGATGAAAGCATCACAACAAACGTGGTCGGCTTGGGCGGGACATGCCCTGGGTTTGAAAGGAGGTCTCGCTTTCAATCTCTCTCTCTCTCTCCTTTTTTTGACTCAAGTGTCACAACAAATTTTGGAAGGCGAGCCTTTGCACTGTTGGAACCACCTGCAGGTTTCTTTATAACTAATGCTTGTGTGTGTGTATGCACCGGCTGAGACAGGGGAGGCACGGACTTTCTGCTGGGATTAATCCAATTAGTTTCAAGGCACTCAACTATTTTATCGCTGTTCAGTTTGACATGCGACTTCAGATGCAAAACAGAAACAAAACTTAGGGCCAGGTACATTTTATACCTTTCAGAACAGGGTTGAAATTACCGGTCCTAGGATTGACATTAATAAAACAGCACAGGCAGGCGAGGATTTAGATATGATTTTATGCCTTAAATCTATAACTTCATAGCTCAGTTCAGAATGCTTTTGAATAAACTACCAAAGAGAAGCTGAAGAGTAGTGGAAGATGTCAGAGGATTGTAGTGTTTGCCTGTAGGAGAGCCCAGCTCAGAGGATGCTCCTAGCATCAAGAGAAACTGCTACGCTAAAACTCTGTCAAAGGCAAGCTATATATATTCTAAGTTCACTTTCTTTCCGTGCATTTTTGTGGGCAGGCAGTGGCAGAGGAAAGCTGAAACAAGCAGGGAGGAGAGTGAATACTGAGAATGCGTTTTATCTCTACGGGAGAAATGAGATCACTTGCATCTGCAGGATGTTTTGTACAAAAGCACCACCTCCTGGTAAAACCTGGCTTTTCTCGTCGTTATTAAAATAGAGTTCTCAACATGCAGTTCCCACTATGTTCCACTTCAGGGACCATTTGCTAGTCTGAAGCTGGTGTTTAACCCCAGAAACACAGTTTCAAGGTTTCTACTCGTATTTATTTATACAGGGAGAGACTGAAGGCATGGGGGCAACGACCACTTGGCCTCACAAGATTTTAAACCCTAAGTGATATGCAGGCATTTTTACTGCAAGCAGAAGAAATACTGGGATTTGGAAGTAATTTTTAAGCATGTAGAAGAAACAATTAAGTTTAGATGTGGTCTTTTCATTTCTTGAAATATTCCACTTTTCCTGATATCTCATCAACTGGGAACTGAGCTTTACTGCAGCAACATTTACTACAACTTTGATGAAAGATAAAATGTTGTTTTCTTTTCTTCTGACAGATTTAAAATAGAATTTTTTTTTTTTTAATATGGCTTCAATATTGGATGATATCAGCTGCTTTCATCAGGAATTATTGCAATCTTTAATAACAGGTGGATCTTGTTAGAAAACAGAGAAAACAGGGTGTTCTACCTCCAATTGCTTTTATCTACACTTCATTCCTATACAGATGAATGTGCCAAATTTGCAGCGATCCCTTTCATAAGTCACAGTTCATGAGTAACAGCCCTCACAGCAGCAAATGTGGCTTTTTTTTGGCAAAGAGGACATTTTCTTTGCTTTTGTCACTATTAAATTAACACATACAAGAAACTCTAAAAGACTCTGTCATTCCAATTTAGTGAAATATTTCACTCTTTTCCTGAAAACTTGTTGAAATGAATCCAACAAGAATCAAAAATACATTCCTTTTTTGTTGTTGTTGTTTTGTTTTGCTTTTCATTTCCAGTGACTTTATTTTTCTGTTGCTTAGGAGGCGCTAGGACTTCACCTGGGAAAACAGGCTGTCAGTTTAGCATGTATAATAAAATTACATATGATTTTAGATGCCAAGCTTACAGCTTACAGCTAAACCTGAAAGTCCCATAATAAAAGATGATGGAGCCTGGGGATTTGATTTAGAAGTGTTTGATATGAGCAGATGATATGTCACTTTGCAAAGCTGGGGACAGCTAAAAAACCCATGTTAGTTAAAAACAACCATATTCAGTCCAATTTGTTCACATGGAACATACCTGCATTCTATTGTGTGACAGCCCAGAAAGGAAAATATCTAGAGGAATAAGCTGCATTTTCAGTGAAAAAGAGCTGGGATTGCTATACTGCAATGTTGCTTTTTTAATAGTGTTTCAGAAGTGAGTATAAGAATGCATCTCTATAGACTTCTCTTTAGATTCCTTGTGAATCATCAGCAGGGTTATGTAAATACTTGGCATACAAATTTGTGGCAGTTTAAAAAATGGTTGATCTGTATTTTGAACACTTTTCTGTAAATTGAAAAAAGGTTAAGAAGTAATTTTGGCAGCTCAGGACTAAATTTTTGAGGTTTAAAACTATAAATAAATGAATTATTGTGAGTAATCATTCAACAATTTTTTCTTTCTACATATAGTGTTTTTCTGCTAACCTATTTCTGAATTTTAATAGCTGGTTTTTGGTGACTACAATTTACATTATTTCATTAAAATTTTCTGAAACATTTTAATGAGAATCTCATGTAAGCTAAAATGGCCAATTACAAGGGAAACCTACTGTTACACATAGATGTGAATGGTGAAATGGTACATACTTAGGTGCAGTCTTTAGACCCATATTCTAAACAGAGGATTGATCTCTATTTAGAATAGAAGCTGTATTATAAAAAATAAGAATTCTGTCTGCTACAAAATGATTTATTTTCGTGCATGCATGTGTGTGAGTGTAGAAACAGCTGTTTGTATCTATATCTATCATTGTATATTTTGCACTGTTTCTTCATATAATTATGTAATTTTGGTCCAGGCATGCCCTATTTTCATCATTTGAAACTTACACTAAGTTCACTGGAAGACAAACATGTTTTGAATACGGAAAATCCACAGAGAAAATAAAGCAAATGACTTCAAAGGATTGTGTGTAATTATAAGCACTCAATAACTGCCATGCAGTCCACTCATGTTGACGTAACCGCCTTTTTCCATATATTGTATGAAAACATTTCATTTCATGGGGACAATGAAGTAAATTAATGTTTTAATTTTATACAGCAGTTCCTATTGAGACCAGTATAGTCAAAATGTGATGTTTATTTAGAAAACAACAGCCACATGGCAGAAATGCTGGTTCCTATCTGGGTTCAACACTGAACAACCACACAGCTCTGCTGTGTAAGAGGTGGGAAGCAAGTCGGGATGCAATGAGCTTGCAAGTGGGTTTGGTCCTTGCTGATGCCAGTGAGATCAGTTCTGTGTGTGTCTCCATCTATTCCAGCCTCCAACTGGTACGAAGCTCAGCATGCACAGGCAGAAGTGCAGGTCTGAGTAGGGGATGAGTGAGGACATGAACATGCACCAGAGAGGTTTTTACAGAGGGAAAAAGTGGTCTGTTGAAGGAAGAAAGAGCCTCACATACCTTTTCTTTTATGCCCACACTTGCTTCTCTAAATTAGTTTACTTCCTCACTTCATATAATTTTCCCCCATAAATATATATAAGGAACCACTGAAAATTCACCGCAAAATTTAGTCATGTAACTTTAGTTATATGTTAATCTGCAACTAGGAGAACAGAGGATATTTTTGACTTGCTAGCAATGAAACCTACCTCCCTCCCCTCTGTTTTTCTTTTAGGTAAAGGCAAAGTTGTTTTTTCATATTTTTTGATCAATGTAAAAGCAGAATAAAAATTTCTGCGTCAAGATATTTTGATTAGCTCTCCCACCTTAAAGTCTACACTTTAAAAATAAATTTCTAAGCAAAGAATAATATGAAACTGAATCACTGGAACATCTTATTTACAATGGTGGCATAAGAAAAAAGGCTCAATCCTAAATATATAAGGCTTTTATTGAAAACAAGGAAGTTGGCAGAACTGATACAAAGTCACAAAACATGATGTCACTGCATCTAAATTTTTCATTAAAAATGATCAATGGAGAATATTTGCCCATAGCTAGCTATGGCTATTACCTAATGAAAATTAATTGTTGCTAAACAATAAGCTTGCTATGTAAGAGTCACAGAACAAGTCAACAGTATGCATAAATTTGGACAATTTTTTGTTCAGGTGGGTAGAAATTTGGAGAAACTTCTTTTATGTAAACAAATCTATACTGAAGATTCTTCAGACAAAATACTGTTTCTGTTTGCACTTAAATTTTAGGAAAGCCAAAATTTCACTGTGGATGATACTTAAGGAAGAAAAGATTCTCTCTTAGACTGGGAAATATGGATGAAAGAGAACATTTGCCGTATAATGTACTTGTACCTAAAAAATTTAGATAATTTATTTTGAAGTTTGGAATCAACTTCCCTTCTGGTTAGCAGCAATTAACTTCTGGTAGACTCTTTGGTCCATGTTAAATAAGCAGTAACCCTCTCTGTACGAGACATTGCAGCAATATTCGGACAAAATCTCAAGGTTTTGGAAGGGATTGATTTTCAATAGAATGTGTATTTTTTCCAGATGTAGACCGTGAAAGTACTATTTTGCTTTTTAACCTAAAAAGTTGAAAAGTCTGACTTGTTTTAATGTCCCAGTCATGTCAAAACAGGCTCTACATCGTTATTCTATTCACCAGCCTCAGTAAAAGGCCAAAAGCTGCACAGACAGGGAAAGTGAACTACTCCCATGTCTTCAGGTATTTGCCCCCAAGCCCACTGGTGCTACTATGGTCACTAATTGCAGAGGCAACATGAAGAGTTAAGAGTTAGGTTGCAGAGATCTTCTCCAATTATCTTAAAGATGTTTCTGACAGTGCTGCTGAAATTGTTGGGGGCTTATCTGGAGCAAGTTAATACATGTAGCCATAGCCTGTTCTATTACTAACCATATTCTTCTGCCATGCACTGAGGAAGCAGAGCTGGTTTTCACCTTTAGGCTTCAGTGAAAAACAAAACCTGCTGGAGAACTAGGATGTCTCTTGAAGTAACTCTGTCTTTACAGCCTACTGTTACCAACAAACATCTCACAGTTGCCAAATCTTTCCAGTACTCAGCACAGGGATTTGGGTTGTCAAACCATTTCTAGGCGTATTTTCTCAAATACATAGGGATGACTATAATTTTGCGTGATAGTTTTAATCTCCCTGTAAATTCTAGCTCAGGTTGACATGGACTGAATATGTTCTGTATAATTTCAAGTTTTTCAAATAATCCAAAAGTTAGCACAGGTGCTTTTGTGTGTAGGACTCAGAGACTAAAATAAAATAAAGAAGTGCTAATGATTTTCTACAGAGATAGAAGACTTCTCCAGAACTGTCAGTGAAGCAGCTTTCATAGCTGAATTCATTTACAAATCACTGAAAGAATAATAATAAAAGTAGCAACTCAGAATGTATTCCACCAGCCACAGCCATTACACTTTGACATTCTGTGATATGAATTAGAAACAGATGACGATGTGTGACATATCTGAAAAGGCATGTAGTTAGTTTAGGATTTAATTTATACTTTTTTGGTTAACCAAATAGCCTTATTACATTCTTTGGTACACCACTGAAAACAATCAGCTTATTGTAAGGTTATACATTGATACCTAACATGAGAGTTTTCAATTTATTTGAGACTTTATGTCTTTAGCTGTACAGTTAAAGTTGAATGTTGTCCCAGAAAGAGTGCAAACTCAAAAAGAAAATAGAATAAGCGTTAAGAGAAAGGTATTAAGACTATTTTTTCTAGCACAGCAACTATTTCAGTTGTATGTTTTTATGTAGTTAGTATCTATATATGCTTATTTATATAGAAATGAGGTTTAAAAATGTTTGTTTCCTCTGAAACATTTGTATAGCTGTCCTTTAAAAACCCAAACCATCTGTGCATAGTAAAGAAATTACAGTAAGTTACAAAAAGTGGTCAGATAAATTAGAAGGAGAATTTTGAAGTTTAAGCCACATTTATAGTATTAAATAGTTTCATATTATGGCAACCATCTTGAAAAAAACTTAATGCATATGTGTAGCACCTCTTTCTGGAAAAAAAAAAAAAGGAGTTTACTTTTCAAATGCATGTGAATTAAATTTCTCCTCATAAATACACTCCAGCTGTTTTCAGCTTCTATTTTTACAATGAAATCTTTTAAAATTCAAACGTGTCTAGCCATACCTTGGGCTATGTGTGGTGTGCTGGTGAGTGCCTATGGTCTTACTCAATAGAAACTGCAGATACCAGGATTTTTGAAAATAATACTCTCAAAGTTCACGTCAATGAGCCAATAGGTTGCTTTTTCCAGAATGCATTAGGTGACTTCCCTGTGTGAATTTTCACACTTTTAAATATCCTGAAATGATTTAGCAGTGTGCTTCAACAATATTGAATAAATGTCTTGAAATTAGCCACTAGAGGGCACGAATACCTATCCTCAACACAGGCAAATCACAGCGAGTTTTCTGGGCTTACAGTTCTTAGGCCTAATTATGTTGTTTGCTTGTAGAAAACATTTCCAAAGAAATGCAACTTGAATGTCAGAGCTGAGCAGAAGAGAGTATGTGATTATTATATAAGGGTAAGGCTTAATCTCAAGTCAAATCATTATGTCACTCTTACTTGATTAAAAATATTTAGAAAATTTTCAAGTTTACTGTAAATGTTTGTGCTATAGTAACTGGAAATAAAAAGCATAAATGGCAAAATACAGCAACAGCACAATGTAAGTGTTTAGTTTGTTCTGTAGTAGTGAAATAAAATGCTCTTTAAAGAAATAAAAGAGTAAAACATAAACAGTATACTACACTACTGAGAAAATGTCACGGACAGAGAATATTTCATTGTAGCTACCTAGCAAACTTTTAATGAAATACGTAGTTCCAGTTTTGGGAAATGGAGCTCTTACATATAGTAAATATGTGCTGATATATTTCAGATTTGGGATTACTGGGGAGACTGAAGTCACTGTAGAACAATAAAATAAAGAAAACACTGCTTACCCCAATTGACTGAGGGCAGATGGTGGCATGTTATGTAGGTGTTGCTGTTGCCAGCCAGTCACAGAACCAAGATGAAGAGCACTGGCTGTATTAAACCCAGAGAGAGATGATATGTCTGCACTACTCAGAGAATATTCTAGATTTGAAAACAGAAAAGACAATAATTAAAAGAGAATTAAAGAGGAAGCAATTAAACAATAACTAGCATCGTAATTTTCACATGTCACTTTATAAGCTTTTTAATTTTAATTACATCAATCACATTAAGTTGCAGCAGAAAAAGTAGACCTTCCTCTTCCCTCAACTCATTAACTTGGGAGCAAATAATGCACTAGTAATTATTCTGTAATTTAGGAGGGCTTTTCTGCATCTGGAAGATCCAAAGCATTCTTAGCCTGTGTATCCACCATTACTACAGATGCGTTCTCACAGAGTCAAAGGCTTGAAAAACAATAATATTTTGGTTACAGACTTCCTTGCAGAACCCAGCAGGCAGCCTGTGCCTGAACAAGGCACGTCTTCTCTCAGAGCATTGGATCTGCATGGCAGCACGCTCTGTACAGCAGCACCGTGCGATGGGAACTGGAAGGGATCTCTTGAGGCTTCATTTCTGGTCTCTCCCAGGTTACTGTGTGACAGCCCATAAAGTTACTGAACTCCAGTTCGAAGCCAGGGAAGCTGTTTGCTCCCACTACAGGTGCACTCAACTACATGAAATTACCTGTGGTATTAAGAAATGTCTTTTAAGTTACACTTTTTATTAAAGCCAATGAAAGAAAGCTATCAAAGTAGTTTTCCATTCGAACAAAACAGCTAACTTTTAAATAGATACATCTCAAGTTAGTGACAGATACAGAATAAGTAAATGCCGTGCAAAAGCATATCAGCTATGAATTTTTCATTTCTCCCAACAAACATTAGCTAATTCATTAGTACTGAGATAGACATTTGTCAGCATCTTGCTCCCTCCCCCACCCTTTACATCTTGCACCCATACTTACCAGTACCATATGTTGTTGAGATGGCTGATGGGTATCCTCCCATCCCTTGCCCTGGTAGAGTAGGAGTTGCTACGGAAACCACTGGAGTAGCCAATGACTGAGCAGACTGGGAGTTATTTATCCTCTGATTCTTTTAAAGTAAGTAAAATAAACATATTATTGACTAGTTTTAAGTCAGTTGTGTGTATTAGCTTTCTGGGTATGTTCTGTGAGTGAGAAATACAGGCTGATACAAATTTCTAGAAATTAATCATTTAACATGTGGCTTTTATGAACTCTGCCAACCCTATCATTTACAAGCCTTCAAGAGACCAGTTGTCACCATAGTAACCCATTACATCAGTATCTCCTAGGTAACTGAACTAGTAACAAGTAAGATTGCTTTTATTGTGGGTAGGAGAACAGATCGTGTGAAAAAGTAATGAAATATGTAAACTCTATTCCCATTGTCTTCCTTTTCACTTGGAAAAAAAAAAAAAAAAAAAAAAAAGGTGAAATTAAAAACCCCAAACCCAGCCCTACTGGATTTTATGCTTTGAAAGTGAGGGGCACCCCGAGATTGCTGAACACTGAACTCTTACCAGCAGATGGTGCTCTGACTACTTCGTTTTTGTGCAATAAAACAAACTTCGAGTGTTAGGTAGCACAGCAGTTACACGCTTATCTTTAACTCCAGGGCGCTAGATGTTGCACTGTAAAAATTGCACTAGAGAACTCGAATCCTGTGAGTGGCAGGATAAAATGACCAGAGAGCCACCAAAAAAATCTCATAAGGCTGCACTTTCTTCAACAACACAAGTTTAACACTCTCAAAGCACCAGCATCAAGAAGGCTTGATTCTAGCACGCATAATTTGAATATGTGCAACAACTGCACCTGGCCTTCCATATTGCTGTATTTCAAAAATTATGATGAACTTTTTATTCACAAAACAGTTATGGCAATGTTTTCTGTTTTATTTCAACCAACACTTCACCTACACAAGTATCAGTCATACAAAAGAACTGACTTTCTTTTCCTCATTATTAAGATGAACATCACTACCACTTACCAGAAGCAGATCAACATCCTCAGACTGAGTGCATAGGAAAGGAGCATTAAAAATTAGTGAATATAAATATTTACCAGGATGCAGATTTCTAGCCTAGGGAACAGCTTCATCTGATAAGGGCAGCAAATGAAACACTTTCTGAGCACAGTTTGGAAAAATATCACTTCATAGATCTCTTCTTTGTCCTTCTAATGGGATGTTTGTCTCAGTTGTGAGGACAATCTATCCAGTTTTCAGCACAAGACTTCCTCTAAGAATTCATTATTTCTTCCGCAGCCCCAGTGGCTGCAGACTGTGTTGCTATACCTGGTTTCAGGAGACCTGACCATTCACAGAATCCCTTGGAAAGTATCAGTTTTAAGGACCTTGGAATAAATCATTTGATGCAGACAGCTTGTCACTGCCGTGGTCGACTTTGAGCACAGCCCTGTAGGAGACTATTTGTTACTTATCCTCTCAGAAGGCAGCATCACATACATGGGGGGTTTTAGTTTGATGTTCAAAGTTAATTTATTATGCATCAAGCTGAAGTAGCCAACTTGGAAGTTGTTTTAATAATGTCTGTTACATAATGGAAAAATGTGTTTATAGTGTCACTTAAATTTACCATCAAGATCCTTTTTAAATCAAGCTCACTTTTAAAGTTAAATCACTCATGAAAGATTTACTTGCAACCACTAACCGACTTTCAGAAGGGAACTACACGGTACGCACACAACGCCTTCATGATTCAGCCTTCTAGCATAACAGCCTGCCTAAATTTCGTTAATCCTGGCAGGAGATAGAGCATTTTCATGCTCCTTTCTATCCTGTTCTATCTATTTACCACCTCTTATCATTATAAAATTTGGCCTTTGGAGCTCAAGAGCTAGAGTTCAGATTAATTTATTTGTAGTTAATCTGCCATCTGCTGAGAGTCTGTGTGGTTAAATATTTAAGAAAAACAGTCGGTTAGGAATACTCAGGGTTAAATTCAGCCTTTATAACAAATCCAGGAAAGGCTCTTCTAGCTACTAGGAGAGAGAGTGCAGAAGTTTAGACTGTGCAGAGCACAGTTCCTATTTTGCAACTCAATAGAAAAAAGGGAGGAAGTAAATATGAGTTCATAAAAGCAATCGAACAGGCTCTGCCTACATCCTCAGCTTGATGTCAAGCCTTAAAGTTAGACAGAAAGACCAAACAAGCAAGAATGTGAAATGTTATTCTGCTGATTTTAGTTGCTTGAGCAGACCTTGAAATTCCTAAATACCTCTTATGTGAAGGAGATAAAAAAAAAACTTTGAAAATGCATTACCACTGATGGCATTGTATTCTTGCTGCCAGGTGGAATAAGCACACGGAGATCTGGTTTACGGTTGTTCATTCCCAAATTCATTGGAGGCGGAGATTTTGCTTGCATGTTCTTGTTCAAGTTGCCAGGTGAGACCAGCAGACCTGGTGAGTTGCGGGGGTTGCCATATCCATTTCCTTTTTAGGTAAAAAAAAAAGAAAAAAGGAAAAAAAAAAAAGAGAGAAGCATTATAAACTCCAATGTATTTCTTAAGATTGAATACTAAAAATGTCAAATAAAAAAAACCAAGGTAAATACCTGTGTCATGTAATGTATCTTTACAGGAAAATACAACAAATGCCCTATTTGGAACAACTGGTCTTAAATGCTTTCTCTCATAGCAGCTGACATTTCAGTGATGTGCTGAAATTAACTTGATTATATGACTCTGCTTACAGAACTATGTTATACTGCACAATATACTGTGCACTCAAAGCAGCCAAGATCCAACGTTTGCCTTACAAGAGAATCGGGAAAGCCAGGCAATCCTATGGCTTAAAAAAATGTCAAAGCGATGCTGTGTTTTCTTGACAACTATAGAGGATTCCGCCTGGCCTTACTCAGCCCTTTCCAGGTCATGATTTTGTTTTGTTTTTAAACAAAGGATGAGTATAGCAAGGCTATAATTTCCAGAAAAGGCAGGGGGAGGGCTAGGAAGATTCTTAAATGTTTTTGGCTCTTGTTCACCACACTTTCTGGACCTGATTCTGTCATCACTAAAGTCAATGGGAGCAAGAGCATAACCTTATTTGGAAAATATCACCGTATCTTTCATCTTCATCTCTCTGTTGCTTTCTGCAGGCCCCAGGAACAATTCTGACAGGCAAATGCTTCATTTGCCTTTTTCAGAAAAATGTTTCTTTCCTTCACCGTGTAGTACTGACAACATATGTCCATAAGGTTACTGACCTGTCATTCCACTAAAACTGAGACCTTCCTTTTTCATCCACCTAGTTTCACCTCTCACTCACACAAAGTCTGGGGAAAGAGGTGACTTTTTAGTGTAGCCTTGAAATTCTGCCTGCACAGGCTCAAGAGAGATACAGAAACTTCCCACTCAGATAGAGTGAATAGCATGAAAACTAGTACACAAAGAGAAAACTTTCACGGATAAATACCAAGAAAACATATGCTAGGGAAGACTTTCTGTTCTGTGCTCATCTTTTGTTCACAGCTCATAAGCTGTGACACACAACCTAGAAATAGTGTGGGAGGATGAGCTAGTGAGTGTGGAAGAGCTCTGTGAGTTCGAAGCCCTGGACCTTCAAATTTCCATTGTAGTCCCAAAGTCAGTGACAAACTCCGTATCTCACTTTTTTCCACACGTGAAATGGGGTTTACAGTCCTAAGGGACATAAATGGATTATGGAACTAAATTGATAAAGTCTATGAGGTGGGCATAAAAACTACAGTACATGTGAGTGAATCTGTCTTCCATTTAAGATAATGAAGTGTGTCCAAGCATCACTAACATTAAATCATGTTTTTAATCCGCAAGCACATCAGCTAATTGTATTTATCAGATCAGCAAATCCATGGAAATAACCTTTGTCAAAGGCTATTAAATATAAAAACACCACTCCAGGCCCTGGAAGACCCTAAACTGTGAACATTAGGCTTTAGTACACAGGAAAAGTATCACAAAGTGCTTGACTTCCATATTCGCGAGGTACCTTTAGCCACTGGTCTGGCCTGGCTTGTTTATTCTTGTGCTTTTTATTATCATGATCTCCCAAGCCTTTGCAAAAAGGAATTAAGATGGAAGTTTATAAGCATTCAGATCACTCAGAGATTTTGTATTAAAATATTTTTCATAGTTAATCTTGTTGTTTATTTCCTTAATAATATCTTACAGTTAGTAAGATAAAATGAGTTAATGAATAAAAGTGTATTTTACACTTTATTGAGCTAAAATAGCACAACACTGTCAAGAATTTTCTATTTTGTGTCAGCAGGCTTTTAAAAAAATGAACAATTGCTCTCAACACGGCTTTGCTACATATTATGCTCTAATTAATGCTATGTGTTAATAGAGGCGGAGAAGTCAGAAGTGGCATTTTGAATACACCACGATATTTTTTCTAGAAACTGCAGTGCCTTTTAAAAGTTGATCTTTTACAAACTGACTGCTGAAAAACTAATGATGTGGAGAAGTGATCAACAGAAGAAACTGAAGCAAAAGTAGAGTTTCTCTGATGCTGGTTTCATGCAGGCGCTATTTTACCAACAGGAAGTAAAACTGCCTTGTGAAATCTGCTGCATGACAAGCATTTGTTCAGAGAGTGAAAATGAAGCTGTTTGAAGAAGCAGTGTATCTTTTTTTTTTTTTTGGTTCTACAATGTACAACCTAAGATATTTAACAAAACAGCATGAACTGTAATCTATATGTTTGTTTCTATAGTTGTGATTTTTGGAGAATAGAAACCCTTGTAAGAAAGAACTCCCATTTTCTACGTAAGATTTACTTAATGTAATATACTATTAAAAATCAAGAGAAGGAATGCATCTGTATAAAACTTTACTCTTAAAAAACTTTCATCAGACATTTATATTATTTACCCACTGATGTAAGATATTTTGAAGAGTGATAACACTTCTTACATTTATATTTTTAGAACATCAAATTATTTTTAAGAACTACTGCAATCTTCTCTTTACCAGTAGATTTCTGCTGTTCATGGCATATTATGCCAGCTAGCATTTTGGAGCCATATAATAACCATTCCTCTTTCCAGCCACCAAATTGTTATTCTTTTGGTATAATGTGGATTCAGGAATGTAAGACTGTGGACCTTAAACCAATGATACAGAAACCCATCATTTGAAAATCAATGATGAATGCATGCATGCGGTTTACAGTTAAGAAAAGTCTGCATTTAAACCAGCTCTTAGACCGTATCCTCTTTACTCAGAAAGCTGTGGCCTGCTCTGAGGCAGCTGTCCCACCTTCAGATAAATCCACCGAAGAGAATGGCCTCATTTATATTCAGAGGAAAAAAAATGTATAAGACTTCTAATATACAAATTAAACCTTCCTTCATCCTATACTTTAAAATTACACTCTGCCTGGACAATTATCAATTTAGATGTGACTGTATGCAGAACATCGCATTCCACTATCCACTTGAAAGCGCAAAAATTATATGTCATGTATGAATGGATTTCCTGATTATAGATTATAAGAAAATGAAAAACAGATGGATTTTAGAGCAAGTTGGCTTTACATTTTTATTTGGTTAAAAGCCATATTTTTGCTGGAATAGAACATTTTTAAACATTACGGATATAACTTGTAATGTATAATGAAAATAAAAACAGTAGATGCACAAGTTTTAAAGGGCATATGTCAGAATTTGTAAATTTACAGCATTTTCAATTCAAGAAGTTTTCGGAGAAAATTATTTTTCCTCATGTTGTTTGTTATACTGACTTGAAGGGTAAAAATATTTTACACAGAAAAGAGCTTGTTTCTAGACAGAACTAGTGGAGTGGCATGTGTCATGAAATGCAGTTCCAGACTTTGTATTTGGACTAATGGCAGAATATAAAGATGAATGCTTTCTGAGCATTGAATGCTCTTCTTGGGCATGCTCCCACATTCTGCATTTAGGCACAAGCGCCATTGACTTTAGAAGGAATTCTGTCCAAGTGCAGACCGCATGATTAATCCCTGCAATATCACTTTTTAAAAACATCCAGAAAAGCTATTTTTGTGCACCAGTAGTTAGTCAGTCAAGAAGAACTATTAAAAAAAATTTCAGTTACTCACGGAAAACTACAATTTGAACTATGTTACAAATTCACGTACTTAATATCTTAAATAGTCACTTCCATGTTTTAAGAATTTAAGGGTACTAGTAGGGCGCAAGTTTATTTAGGACAGAACAGAGAGCAAAGTTTACATCTCTTCTTTCACCCTCCATTAGTAACACCTGTACCTTATATGCAGTTTTGGTCATTGGTGTTACAGTGGTTGCAAAGTGGCTGCAATTCATTATATTCTCAGAGTTAGGACAATAATTCTGTACTGAGCATTTATGCCAGGAAACTTTCCACACGTTAAGGTAAAACAAATGAGGAAAGAATAACTTATTTCCCTATCTCTCAGCATTCTTGAACAGCATTGTCATGATAAAAAGTTTTTAAGTCTTGAAAAATTGGAAAATGTTTGTAGTGTGATCTCTTGAAGTTTTAAACCTGTCATGTTCCTGCTTGTTTCTTGTTAACTTGTGATTTCAAAGATACAAAAACATACTGAACGAAAAAACCTCTATGGTAGTCCTAGAAGAATGAAGAACAAGACACATAATTTATATGTCCTTTCTTTGACCTCTCTGTCATTTACTCTAATGCTTTTCACTGACCATATGGGTTGAGAATTTACAAGATCTTTAGGAACTTAGGATATCTACCTCCCATTAATTTTAATAGGAAAAGAACTTTCAAATTCTCAAAGAAGTTTCAATAAATATTAACGGTCATTTCAAGTTTCCAACAAATGCATGCTCTTCCTTTTGGAAATTATCATAATTCTTCCAAGAAGAATATGTACATTTCATTTCATGGAGGATTCCTGCTTCTTACTGGGTTATGTTAAATGCACATCCCATATATATGACATCATGACTGACCACCAAGCCTCTCAAAAAGAATGTTAAATTTAGAATGAATCTATATAAACATGAGAACCAACGATGCTACAATTTACCTCCACTTCAAAATATATGTATATAGAAAAGAAGGCATACAGTAATAGAAATTTTGTTAAATTTACACCCAGTTTTTCACTCTTCACTCATTTCATTTTCCCCACTTTCTGAAGGAATGGTAATTGTTCCTAATAGTAATTAAAAGTCAGTGAAAGGGTTCCTTTTCTATCTTATGTGTAATTTTTTTTTTTTTTTTTAATGCATACACAGTGTTGGAACAGGCTATGTTTTACTACCCAAACAAAATAGATACCGACAATAAAGCACTAATGACAGGAAGCTGTACTGGTTGGTGTTCACCTAAACGTAATTTTAAAAATACCTTCAAGATAATTGAAGGTTCTTACTCACATGTTGCATGCTAGTCATTTCACAGTATGTGACCTCTGCTAACTGCAAGCGGTAGAAGGAAACCAATCTGCAGATATGCTCACCCAAAAAAAGAAAATCTTTATGTTAAAGTAGCTGTCCATTAGTCCCACAACAATGCACTAATGGACCTTTACTGAATTACTGGTTGCCAACTCAGACAGATGTGGTACATAAAACCTACTGATTTTGTGTGAAAGAATTCTCAAGTATCTTGTGAAATGTCAGCTGCATTTTGGGCTGAAATTGGATGAAATTGCTGTGAACACATAGACATTTGTAAAAATGGGAAGAGAATGAGGAGAAACTATCTCAACAACTCTTTGTTATAGTTTTAGAAACCAACCATTTAGAAATAATATAAATGAAAAGGTAGAGATTCACACAACAATATAAGACTAAGTTGATATCCAGGTCTCTCTCTGTTAATGGGAAATCCTTGCTCTTTAGGTCTGAAGCTGTGTAAAGGTCTCTAATGGTACTACAGTTGTCCTATGCTGGGAAAAAACCCAGTATTTGGGAATCACTAAAATACTGCTAATACTGTAGACAATTGAGGGGCACATGGAGGGCCACCTGCACAGGGACTGCCCAAAGCAAGAGGTTACACTGTGCACCCTGTTTCACGATTCCGGGTGTTAGTGAGATCCCATTTTGGAAACCAGGCAAATCTCCACTGCTTCCACTGCAGCAGAGGTAAATGGTCTCATCAAATTTCTCAGGGAAAACTGTGTGTACGATCTACTTATATGTGTAGCATATTATGAAGAAAGTGACTTCTCTGTTTTGTGGCCCATGTTTTTCAGCTCTGCTATGTCCCTGGGTTGGTTCAAGCACTTAGGCTCAGATCTCACATACTCAGACAGTATGGGCCCTACTGCTCAGTCTTGTCTTTAGTGTCATTAACAGTCTTCTAACCAGTCCTATAGTTCCCCTCACCGGGCCTGATCCAGACCCCCACCCGTGGGCTGACATCCCGGCCCATGCCCATCCCCATGGAGGTGCCTGATGCCTGGGGCTGGCTCTGTCCCTGGCTGCCCCCTCGCTGTCCCTCTGGGGCTGTGGGATGGCCCCGCTGCGGCTGGCAGTGGGTGGCTGGGGCAGTGGGATGGGATCTGGCTGCAAAACCCTGCCCTGCCACCCCCAGGAACCTCTGCTCTTCCCAGCCCTCAGCTGCCTCCAGGGTGTCCTGGCAGCATGTTCCTCATCATGAAAGAATTAAAATCCAATTCTTCCTCCTGGAATCTTTAATTCGAGTACCGCCAGCTACCTTATTGAACTGTTTACATGATGAAGCAGTCAAAATTATTTCTAACCCTTGGGCTAGTACCATATAAGATTCGGAACATCCTTATGATCTACTCTACGTGGAGTATTTGCAGGTGCACATAACTATTGCTGAAAAAGGGCATGTGTATCCCATATTGCAGCAACTGGGCTCAGATTTCCTTCAGGACAGAGATGATGCTTCTCAGGCAGAAGCTGAAAGTAAAGAAGTGGCTCTTTGGCCACTTGACAATGCAGAACACATTGCAAAACACGTTTCTGGAAATCTAAGGAGAAACCATGAATCAAGGCGGCTAGAAATCTGAGATGCTTTTTCAGCCAAATGGAGAAATAGATGAGTTTATTTAGATGTAGAATGAAAGACCATGAGAACAGAAACCTGACCTGTGTATCACAGACCATTACACTTCATGCAAATACCTTACTGCTGAGTCAAGTGCGTAACTAAGTACATGGCAAACTAACCTGATCACCAACACCATGGTTATATTTTGTTGCTATAATAAGATCTGTATTTAGATGTTTCTAAAGTAGTTCTTGAACTAAGTATTCTACCACTTTAGCCTAGGAGTTCACACCTTGATAAGATAAATGTAAAGGTGGCACCTGACTGTCTACAGAATTAGCCTGTGGCTACCCACATAAGGAACTGTGAGCAACACTTCAAAACGTTTCTGATTGCAATTAGGTTTCCCAAGCTGCAGGCAGATATTTCAGCACACCTCTGGACTCCCTCCTTTGCAACCTTTGGAACAGGGATATATCACATAGGCAGTGAGGGTCTGTTGCAAATTATACACTGAGAGAAGGGGGAGTGCTCTTCCTTCTTCAGGGATGATCATCCTTATTCCCCCCGTTTTTTGCTCAGCAAAGGAACAGAGCAATAGAAGATCCAAGTCCAGGTCCTGTTTGTGGTTTTTTAATTTTGCGGTACAGTTACTCTTGTCAGTATGCTTATATTCTTATATTGTCTGATCATAGCATCTTACTATTTATTTTCATAATTCTTCAATGGTACCTCATTTCAGGAATCTCAGAGCACATAGATTTAATGCAGAAACACTATCCTTCCTATATCTTTAGTTCTGATTGTATTGATTAATTTATTTCCACTTCCACAACACTATTTTGTTCTAACATGGTTATTTATCAATAGCCATGCTCATCTCAGAACCCATATATTTCAAGTTATCTTGTTTGGCTTGAAGCTTCACCTAATCATCACAGTAACTAAGTTGTAATTATTGAGAAAAATCACTTAGGAAAATTACACGGCAGTCTTTAGCTATGTGCTTTATAAATATTACATGTCTGTAGTTCAAAGCAAGTGCCAGGGTTCAGAGAGTTATTTAAAAGTGTCTTACCGTGGCAAAAGAGCTACCCCGCCACTGGCATTGCAGCTGCTACCACGAGGAGCAGGCACGGTGCAATGTCCCCGACCTTGCATAGCGCTCCCTCCTCACTCACCGTTCACTTTTGCAGAGGTTAGTCCACGCTCTGCACTAGGAATGCGGTGATCTTCCACAATAAGGTTTAGTTTAGTTGGAGAAATCAACACCAAAAATCAAGGGTGGTTTTCAGTGGTGCTCAGCTGAAATTTGGATTGCATAACAGCTTTTCCGGTAACTGGCATACACCTGATCTCTTAACATGTGCAGGATGTACAAACCATGTCTGGTCCAGAGACAGTCCCCTCTCCAAAATATGTTTTCAGGACTTAGTGGACCTCTTACGATTATAAGTTAATTCGTATTCCAGTACAGCAATTAAATAATGTATATTTGGAGCACGTATCTTCCTTCCTCTTGTATGCTAGCTGAAAATGTGCTCCATTCTAGTCCTGTTTATGCAAAAAACGAATAGTATTTTTTCTTTTTTTATATGAGCTTCTGTAGAGTCAGAAGAAAGGAAAAAACCTGACTTATGTCACAGAGAAAACTATACTACTGAAAAATACAATCTTTTCTGAAGGTATGTAGGAGATATAAGCCTGGGAAGAGTAGAGGACTTATCAATTCTCCTCACTGCCTGAGTGAGAACCTTTGACAAATCATCTGCTTTTAACAAATTATTTGCTGATGACAAATAATTTCCTTTTTTTGGGTGCTTGAAATCAATTATCATTTTGGGGAAAAATGTTTTTTTAATGAAAAATATTACAAGACAAGAAGTAATTCCAATTATAGACGTAACACGTTATTTGAAAATGTACTTTCTTGCCTCCCGCAAAAAATTTTGGAAATAACTGCTAACATTTTTTTTTTTCATAAACATATAGCTAAAGTGAAAATGTTGATTTTGTTAAATGCGCAATTACTGAAAAATGAAGAATGCATCACTTAAAATTCAATGTCAGGAAAGTATATGTTCACGACTACATATACTAAACACAAATGATATATATTTATATTTTTAACTTACCAATGTTATTAGAACAGAGATACACACAAGAGAAAAGTGTTTTGCACATAGATAATACTACTTAGATTTGTTCTGAAATTTAAGCAGATGCAAAGAAAAGATCAGTAACTAACCAATCCCTGTCTCTTCTGGCTTTTACTTCTGGGAGACTGTTCGAACTGTTATCAAAGGAAGAATCAGCTTGCAAGAAATTTGGAAAACAGGGAACTTATAGATTGAATATCTTAACTGGGGAATCATATTAAAAGTTAAAGGGCAGGGTTTGCATTAACTTAATACTGCCAGGAGCTTCTACATGTAGCTGCAGTCCCAGCTTCAAGAGGTTAAAATAATTTTTTGCTTTCTTTCTCAGAGCAAAGTCATTGCTGCATTCCAGATCAACCATCTCTTTCAGGACTCAGGATAGGCATGAAATCCAGATGTTTGCTAATTTGCAATGCCTTCTTCTATTTTCTGAATTTGAACAAGAATATGGATTGCAGTGTGCAACAGAAGACAGTGTCAAGAATGTGCAGACAAAAAAAACAGTGAAATCCCTGTCTCACTGAAGTAAAGCATAAAATTCCCCCCGACTTCACTAGGAAAAGTATTTTATCCAAAACATCCAAATTGTTCTTGAGGAACATTTGAAACTGCTTGTCATAAAGGAAAAGAAGTCAATCATGCCTGTCTTTAAAATCCCACTTACAAAGAACCACAGTTTGTATGACTCACTTAATTGTTCATTACATGTGAACTTAGGGCTTTCTCCCTTTCAAGCTGTCTTTTTATAAATACAAATATTGAGCCACTGTTGATTAGAGAGAGGATGACACAGAGAATAACTAAATAAATTACTAAGTCAACACTTACACAACTGATGGAAACCTAATAAAGGCCAAATTTTCAGAGATTTTCATTAAGGTAAGAGGTCATGTGAGTTAGCTGAAAATACATGCATCCAGCCTTTGCTTATGTCACCCATTGCAAGACTTGATTTTTACATGGACAGCAACATCTATCCTTTCAAACTTATTCTCAAAGTTTCACTGATGTGATTTTTACCTGTATGAAAAGAGCCTGAATAAGCTGTATAAAACAGATGGATTGCTGAGGGCAGAAAGAGGACTTAATTTTGAAAAGGCCTGTGATGACTGCCTACATAGGTATGAAATTCAGGTACTGTTACATAGACTATTTCCTTCACACTATGCATGAGAGCTGCCAAACAAGTTCTAGTGTTTCTCCTGTTTTATCACAAATCTCCTACCTGTAGGTATTTCCCTTAAAACATTTGAAAAAAAAAAAGTATATACCCTCCTTACATGGAGGAAAGCTTGGAAAAGGAACACTTAATGGCATAACATGGGTGGAAAAAGAGAAAAGAAAAGGAAAGCTGTTATGTTTTTAATTTCTTATCCCCCTCCATGGTTTTAAGCCAACCTGCCAATTTATGAATTCTTATTGTTTGGATTTGGCACTGTTGCATCACGAACTCTGTTATGAATGACTGCCTGTTCTTTCTTTTGGACTGTAAACTTCATTGGACAGGAATTATTGTTTACTATACTTTTGTACCACATCTTGCCCAATCTTTGGATCAGAGGTCTGTGGGCGACTGCACTCATCAAGTAATAAGGGAAGGGCAATGACTTACCATGCTCTCCCTGGCAAACCCAGTTCTAACAGGTTGCCCATAAACTGTGGTTTGGGAATCATTGTTCCAAGCTCACTTGTTTATTTAACATATTCTTCACTTGTAGCCTAAGAATTATCTTCTCTTGACTATGCCAAGCATCATTTCAGGGCACAGTGGAGAATATTTATGTAGCCTTTTAATTCTTTATTTTTTACTTTTAGTATTTGCTTATTTATATTTATCATTTCAAAAGACACTAATGCAACCAGGTGCCTTTGAAATCCTTGCTTATTTTTGGTACTGCTTGTAGGCTTATTTAGGCAGATTGCTTCTTTTTAGTAAATAACTCTTTTTTTTTTGAGAAGATACAATCCAGATTGCCTCTACCCTGAGGGCTTATAAATTAAAAAACCCTACTATTACATATACTCCCATGTGGCTTGAAATACTAGTAGAATATAAAATACATTCACCCACAGTCAGTACATGACCAAGAAAAGAAAAAGGAGCAGGAAAGCACTAGCAAATTATGATACTGGCTGGCAGATCCGGGACCTCAGCCCTCAGAAGATGAGAAGGCAACTGCTAGCTTGTGGTTAATTTCCAGTAGGAAATGACTAGCTGCTGATTTATAGGTAAATACGGGATTCAGTTATTAAAAAGACATGGGATGAATTTTTCAAAATGCACTACTGATCTTTTCAGTTTCTAATGATTTTAAAGAACAGGTTTAAAGGTAGCTTGAGGATGGCTGATTTAACAAGAACAAGCAATTAGTCCCTCTGACAGCATCTGCAGAGTCCCAAGTACTTTTGAATAACTTGCTCCTTTAGTTTAATGTTAATGTCAAGATAGAGGCAGTACGGAAATCAAATATCAAAACAAACAAATTACAGAAAGTGAGTAAACAATTAGAGCAACTGTATTTTTTATTATACCCATCCTGGATTTAAAATGTGAGATTGAATTTTTCCTTTGATTTTGTTATTTAAAGTGGTTTAAAATATAAACAAATTATATTTTTTTTAGATGGGCTTATTCCAGTCAAAAGAAAACTTAATTATAAAATACAAAATGTCATAATCTGAAAACCATATAAAAAAATGAAAAAATAACTCAAAGTATAACTCAGTTTGAAAACCAAGTTTAAAGTACAGATGTAAAGATACATGTCCCCCAATACTGTTATATTGTCATTTTAAAACTATTAAAATATTTTTAAAGTTTTAATCTTTTATCAGGCTTTCAACATATATGTTGAGCCGCTGAATAAAACTTGAGTTCAGATAACTTACTGTACTAAAAATTCATAGATACTATTTATTTCTGGTGAAGATACTGTTAAGCTGTTTTGTTAAAGACTATGCTCCCTAAAAATTAAAGGATCTTCACACAGTCTGTTATATAAACAGGTAATGTCACTTAGTCTTCGTATTAGTTATAGGGTAAGCTAGAATGGTTTCAGAGCATACCAATTTGGGTCCAAAAATTTCCTGTTCTCTCTTTCAATCAAAAGCCTCTAGTTTGAGAAAATAGTGCCAAAGACATTGCTGTATTTCTAATTTAGCAACTATACTAAATGTGAAGTTCACTCCAATTTTGTTGGCAGTTGCTACTATCACATGATAGAAACTATTCAGTGTTTGGCTAAGAACAAATTTACTTTAACAAACCTGAGATAACCTTGGTTTAACTTAAAAATACCACTGATGGTATTTAGTTGTGTAGGATAATAAAGAAGTAGTCAGCTTTTTTAAGTTCTATTTATGTTTTGGGTTGACTCCCAAGGTAAATTGTGGATGATTTCAGGGTTATTGCTTGAAATAATGAAGACCAACAAAATAACATACTTCTCAAAACACAGGCTTAACTAATCTTTTTCCATTTCTGATATTGCAGTTATAATGCAATTTGTTATAATGTAATTTGTTAAAGCCATGCAGAAACTGAGGCCTGGTGTTAGTGATTAAAAGTAGTTTCATTTTATAATGGCAGAAATGAAACTCTTTAGACTCTTCTTCTCGAAGCATGTTATTTTGAATATATGCTATTTTTGGACACTGCAGAAAAATGCAAATTCATAATGTTCTAATTTGGCCAGAAATATGAACCCCAACAGATTAAACCACATGATCATGCTACCAGCTTCTAAGATGCCAAATAGAAGGAAACACAGAAGTCTCTGTTTCTTGTGAAGAATGATGGACAAAGAGAACTTTTGATGTTTATTCTTCTGCACCCTAAAGAAAGAGGACTGTCCAAAATAGTGCCATTGTGGAATGATGCAACCAAGACAGAAGATTCAACCTTATAGTGACCTTTTAATCTTCCTTCAGCCCTGTATCAAATTCTTCCTACTGCTCTGCATTTAAGAGATTTAGAAAACACTTCTTTAATGGTGTTTAAAGCTATTATTGCCAGATAAAGAACAAAGACTATTCATACGATTAAATATTTATGATGCATTCCTAGCAATGTCCCTCATATATATGCTCCTCAAATCAATTGCCTACTCCAAAGTTACATTGCTTGAGAGCTTAATGCATAACACTGCGTGCAGGAAATACAGATTCTTAATTTGTGTGTAAATAATCAAGCTGTTCCTCTTCCTATGCTTATATATATGCTTTTAACATATTTCCAAGAAAAAAAAAGTGTATTTAGAAAGAATATAAATTTTCAACTGGCGTATTGACATACAGATTTTATTAAGCACAAGGATTATTAAGCCAAATTCGTGTGTAGACGAACTTTTATTTTACTATGCACCCCTTTTAAAAGAAAACATTGCCTTCTTTACTAATTGCTTTCCAGCGTATTTTTAAAGGAACCGGGAAACCAGTAACGAGGCAATGAAATTTCCTAAAAAGCCAGAAGAGGGAGCCCCTTAATAGGGCAATCAATTTCCCATCCGCGTCTCTCCGTTGCCGTTCCTGAAGTTTCTACTATTCACGAGGTTAAAAGATGAAATGCTAACATCGCCAGAATGAATCTTTCTTTAGCTGTGTTTCGCAGGCTTACAAGAGATAATTAACAAAACTATAATTTTCTATCATGCTTTCTTTTTTTGAGAACAAAGGAGACTAATAGCTAAGTTCCCGTGGTCTGCCTTCCCTACTCCTAAATTAATACAAAATGACCCCTCAAAGCTTCAGCATGCGTTTGAAGTGCCTTTCTGATACAATGCTGTGCAGTTTCAATTTTACTACAAATGCATCACACAAACATCTGTGACTCATCTATGCATGAAGATAAAAGGGGGGGGTGGTCTAACACAGGCTGAGAAGAGCCAAGAAAGGAAAGATCACTACATCCAGAATTTCTTTATAAGTAATTTTACGAGACAACGTCAGAATTGGCATGTATATCAGCCTTAGTTTATAGTGCACAAAATGGATCTTCCAACTATTTTTCCATACAGTTCTTTCTGAGAGCAGTTAACCCAGTAAAATTGGATGTGCTCCATGTTTTACCACTCAGCTTATTTTCTTCGAACATATGTGTTTACTTCTCAAACTGAAACAGTAATCTTGCCATTGTCTTTTGTAATCCGTATTTGTAATAATGCAACATTGCTGACATTGCTAACAAACCACTGAGTTTACTGAGCAAAGGGGACTACTCTGACAACATTGCTTTGATAACACAGACCTTAGCGAGTACAGTTCTCATTAGTTCTATGGGAGCAGGACTAAAGGGGCTAATCTTTTTCTCTGCATGGGTATTTTGAAAATCCTTTCCCTGTTGTGTACCAAAGCACTTAAGCAAATACATAAAACTAAGCTTAAGTTAATTACTGATTATTTAAGTAAATGCTAACAGATTTTGCTGACTACAATGGTCTTAGAGCAGGGGCTTGAAATCAAATCTGTACTCAGTAGATTGAAGTCTAATGAGCAACTCAATATTGAAATCTTTGCTCGAGCTTAAATTCGTAAAACAAAACCCCAATTCCACTAAAGTCAGTGGAAAAACTTCCTGTGACTTAAAAAGGATTGGGGTTTCTGACACTGGCCTCAGTAGGAGTTTTGCCTGAACAGGGCTATGCAATGGACCCGGAAAGGCTAATGTGAAGGAAAACAGACATTTGTGCCTGTGGAATTTGTTGAGGTGCAAGATTTTTGGCATTGCTGAAAACAAGCCTCTTCCTACTAATAAGAGAAGCACAAGTATCAACTACCCTTCCCTCAGCTGGAGGAAAAAACCCGATGCCGATCACTTTCTAATATCCCACCTCCAATACGGAGCTATTTTAGGACTCAGCCTTTGAAGGAAGTCCTTTGTTCACTTATAAAAATAAATTCTTTTCTCTTTACCTGCACTGGTGCCTGCACCGGTTGTGAGGTCCCCACCCATCAGGCCACCTAGGGGGTTGAAATGAAATACTACAAATGAGGACAATAATTTATAACAGGCAAACATTCAAAACAGTTTCTCTGACTTCAGATGGGCTGCTCCAGTACCCACCACAGTTCTCCTCTGACTTCAACAGGCATTGGATCAGACCCACAGTCATAAAATTGTAATGTTTAATGTTACCCATACAGGATATTTGTCTTTCAAGGACAAACAAAAATATGTAGTACACGATGTTTTATACTTTCACAACATATGAAAAATCAATTATATTTGTAAGTTTTGTATCATAGTTCTTCAGTTGAAAGCTGTCTTTAGTTCAGCACTAGTCAGAAAAGCAAAGGCTTCCACATAGGATTGGGAGGAAGAGACTGAAAGCTTCTGGATGAGAATATAACTCAGAAGCTATAATACATATTTACATAGCTTTTTATTTTAATTTTCTCAGCCTTTCATAGACATTCACTCTAAAGATTTTTAAAACTTCTCTTTGCACTTGGGGACCTCAAATGGCTCTTTAAACCCAGTATCCTCAAGGATCTTGATGTTGCTTCAGCCAGACAGACTGAACAAACTTAATCCCTATTTATCCTATCCAGAGGTGAGCCCTCATCATCACCAGAGCAAAGCTAGACAAGGCACTCAAGTAGAGAGCTCAACTAACATTTACTCATCAAGGAACTTGTGAATGCATAAATAATAATAAATTCTGCATTTAGCCTCTAGACTGATGATTTAAGTAACGAGTGTCCTATTTTACTTGCTTCAACTTGTTTGTGTTGGCTACATTTTCTCCCTGGCCCCCTTAAGCTTTATGGTATCGTCAGTTCTTGCATGAATTAAGCAGACAAGCTGCCTTTTTATGAAACAGCAAATTGTCTGCCCTTTTATCCTTTATTGATTTCCTTTAATCTTAGTCAATATTCAGCTTTTTCTAGAACTTTTTTTTTTTTTTTTTTTTTTTTTTTTCTAAATTGGGAATAGAAACCCCTTTGGCTCTTCTTTTGATTTTTCAACACAGCAATTTTGGACAAACTGTTATGACTGGTAAAAACAGACTTCTTGTTTCTCAGACTACAGTTTAAAGTGACCTAAGGCACACAAGCAGCTGATAAAAAAGCATTTAAAGGGATGGGATTGAACAGAGCCTACCTGTGTTACCTGCACTTGGAGGCCGATGTGTCACTCCAGGAGACATGCTATTTCTTTGCAAAGAAGGATGAGCCAGCGGCAAAAGATTGGGGTTTCCCAGTGAGCTGACTGGGTTACTGTATACCAAACTGTTGTGGTTGGACACTGGGATAGAAACTGGCATCTCAAAGTTTGGTGGTGGAACAGCCTGTACAAGCAAAAAAGGGAAACAAAGACGAGAATAGTACAGAAGCACAACAGCCTTCAAGTACAGTTACTCTATATTTAGTTCAAATATTTTGTAGTTGGTGGTTAAAATATTTACACTCACCCCCCTCCCCCAAGAGTCAAGAGTTTCAAAAGAGTTATCAAGGTTTTTAAACATGATTTTCCAAATCATGATTCCATCTTCCTTTAATGCAGCTTGCACGTTTACTTTGTAAGAACAGGAAAGATTTTTTTTTCCTTTTTTTCTTTTTTAAAAACAAAAGCCTGCTTCATGAAGCTTAATTTTCTTTTTCTTTCATTCTGTGAAGTCGTAATTGTTCACTTGTGATACCTTAATCTAGTGTCACAGATGACTGCAAGATCAAAGGTACGATTATGATGACTTCATCGCATGGAGAAAAATTAGAAGGGGTGGAATGCAAAAGGGAAAGCTTTAATTTCAGCTTATGTTGCTTTAGCAACCAGAATGATCCCAAATCATGTTAAAGGCACCAACAGACTACATTACTTTTTTTAAAGTTTCTATCTTAGCTTGGAGAGGCTTAAAAGAAACAAAGTTCTACTCAGGGACAAATGTACAAGAAACTTAGATACACACTAGTCTTTGGGTTCTCTGTGTTTTGTTTTGTTTTGTTTTTTGTCTTGTTTTGTTTTGTTTTGGTTTTTTTGGGGGTGTGGTGGTGTTTGGTGATGACTTTTCAATATACTGTTTTCATACTTAAGGCAGGATCCTCTCCTGAGCCACTGTCCTTTGTAAGAATCCCTTTCAAAAAAAGAAGGGGACCACTCTGAAAGAGGGTGTGAGTGTGTGAAAAAATTATGGACCGCTCTGACAGAGGGTGTGAGGAGATGCAGTACCTGATTCTCATTATGCTCTTAGAAAGCCCATCTCAGATTTTCTTGCTTGGTTGGTGGATTTGTTGATTGGGGTTTTCCTGGGCAGCTGTTGCCTGAATTTCTTTAAAATTTATGACGCTCATGGCATTCAAATGCAATAGAACTCCATATTTAATTTACTTTTTAAAAAATAATTTCTTGACTTTATGAGCAGAAAGAAAACTTTTTCAGAGTTACCTGACAGCATTTTAAATATTGAAACATCTACATGCAAATGAAATACCCCTTAATTTGCCATTTAAAAATCTTACAAGCTTCAAGAGTCTAAATCCATCAAAAAATTATTTAAACCAGCCTTGTAACATCTTCAGAGGGAGGAAATCACGGATTTTAATTTTGTGGTTGGCAGCTGATAGTACTGGTAAGTCTTCAAGGACCTAGAGGGAGTACATTGAGAGCTGGACACATAATCTGCTGTGTCAGGCAATGGAGGCAGCCTGACCTTGTGCCTCCCACATGTCTCTTCTCTGTCTGGCCAGAGTGTTGGCTGTGCCCTGTGTATTACAGCACTGGCCATCAAATTACAGTTATCCCTTAATTTTTTTCTTTTTTTTTGTCCTCTCCCCTTTCTAGGGGCAGACATAATTTTGCTCTAAATATAGAGGAATCATTTTGCTTAACCACTGAAACACACAGCAAGGTTTTAGTTCAGGGTATGATGTGAAGGATACATTACACAAACGCTTTGGGACTTATTTCAAGGTGTTAATTTAGCACTGAAACCCTCTACGTAGCCTGTGGCCTGGTTTTGTGAGAGATGGCCATAGCATAACGGTTGAGATCAGGTAGGGCACTCGAGCAGATGGACCTGCTGGCATCGCTCCCCAGTCGGGGAGCTGCACGCTGGGGCTCACTTCCCTTTGCCAAGAAGCTGAAGTGCACCCCAAGGGCCGTGTTTGCCATAGAGCTGATTGGCTTAAGTAGAGGTGGGAAGGGGAGGAGAGGTGTCCGGGGAAATCTACGTGTCCAGTGCGTAAGGAGCAAAACTACACATGTTACTACATCTGGGCAGGGATCCTGAAACATGCTAATGTTTGTGTCTCCCAAACAGAAAAAAGAGAATAATTTATTACATGATGAAAAATGTAATTGCTGAAGTATGTTCTTTATTTCTTTCAGGACCAACCTTTATTTTTGGCCTGC
Organism: Strix uralensis; assembly: GCF_047716275.1. Classification (NCBI taxonomy): domain Eukaryota; kingdom Metazoa; phylum Chordata; class Aves; order Strigiformes; family Strigidae; genus Strix; species Strix uralensis. The sequence continues at coordinate 4,173,356 of NC_134012.1, read as the reverse complement.
CATTGTTCTTACAGCTAAAGTCCATCTTGCTAGCTGCATGTGTGACCTGCCTTTCCAAGGAAAATTTGCAAAGTACATAGCACAAGGAGTACCAGTGTATGTCACAGCTGAGGTCTAGGCTCCTTGGAAACTGGTTCACACAGCATAATCTGAAATATTTTGTCAGCCTGAAGGTATGTTCTGAAGCAAGGTAGTCTCTTCACTGGCCACAGAAGGGCTCAAGAGGTTCCCAAATCCCCTGTAAATCAGAAGTGCGTGGCTGCACCTTGTGCTCAATGTCAGCTGCTGCTGCTGGTTTCTGACTTTTCCAAAGGTTTTAGCCAGTGAATTCACATGAAGATAGATGTCTTAGCTCCACCTCCAGCCTGACTTGAGACAGGAATTAGCCAGCACGAACTCTCTTGTTACTGCAACATTCGGGGCTGTGGTGGAGGTCTCTCTGCTTGGTAGCTTCCAGCACGTGATCCTGCCTGCTTGTGTGTCAGCCCATGTCAGATTGAGTGTCACCCACTGGGGAGGACTTTGCACAATGTCTCCTTCACCTCTGTCATGAGATCTGTGAAATCTGCCCTCTGAGCCTGAGTAGATACCAGTATTGCCTCTATCTTTTAACTTATTTTCCTAATCCCAATTTCTGTTGAGTTATCTGAACTAAAACATGGGTACGAATTCAAATCTGAAGGTTTTGCCAATCATCAGCAGGCCTGTCTGCTTTCATCATTATGTTTTGTATTTCTTCCATGTACAAACCAAACCCTTCAAGGGCTGGAATCTTCTTTTTCTACATTAGAACAGCACAAAAGAGCTCCAGTCTTGGTTGCTCTTGCGGCTCTCAGTCTCACTAGTCATCACTGAAACATACAAACATTGCTGAAAGAGTTAATGTTGTAATTTAAAAAATATTTTTAAAAACTATTGAAACTATTTTCTTAATTTCTGTAGTAACAGTTCCATTTTTACCATTTTACCTAGTGTCTGGATATACTTATATCTATTCGCAGAGTACTTCACAGGCAATTTTATCAGGGCAAAGTCAGTTTACTCTCTGCTTTGCAGCACAATACACGCTATATCTGGAATGTGTGGTTTTTATTTCTTCTCCTTAGTAGTCAAAAGTTAGAGGGAGAAGTTTGTCTGGATTACTACCAGTATTAAACAGCAAGTCCCTAGCTACAGTTTTGCTCTGGTTGCCCAAATTTTGTTACAGTCTTGTATGTCCTTCACCAAGAACTGCAACCCCCTGCAAGTCATTCTTGGTGGTAAGTCACGGGGCGTATCTATTCCATCTAGGCCTGATGGACATTAAAGCTTATGATGCACTTGTGTAATATATATATTAGTAAATTAAACTTGCCTAGGAGCTGAGGCCATCTGAGGCCACAGAGCAGTCCATGTCCATACTATTAAGCTTTCTCAACCTCAGAACCATCATGACTACATATAAACTGACAATTGGGAATTGTTCCTGGCCTGGGCTAACTACCAAGCAGAGCTAAGAAAATGTCTGGGAGAGTGTTATTTGGCTGGTGCCAAAAGCATGCCAGAGACTGTTCAAACAATTCAGGGCAGAGATAAGCACCTCCCGCTGCCTCGGTATGTTCTTTGCCATTTGCTAATTTACTAGCATAGACCGAGCCTTATTCTAACCTCTATGCAGCTTGCCACATTTTGCCTTTTTTTTCCCCTCTGTCTTTTCTCCTTTGGAGACAATTGCCAACGAGGGCAGATGGCTCACCTGAGAGGGTACCGCCAGTGTGCAGCACACACTGTGTTATTTGTGCACTCCACAGGCTGTGGTACATTGGGCAAAGCAAAATGGTGGGGACTCAAAACCCTTGGAAATTAATGGACCAAACATTCTGTGTTAAATATTGTTTTTATCCCTCCCATGTTCAACCAGGCCTTCATTTATTTAGAGACAGAGATACTTATAGCTCCCTTCTAGTGGACTATTTCTGTCTCCTCTGCTTTCATCACTCTTATGAAAACTACAAATAAATGTCTAATTATTATCAGATGTTTTAGAACAATGTAAATACTTATCCCCAGAAAATTATCTGAGGAAACATTATTGGCCTTAGCTGTTAGGAGCAAAAGCCAATTTTGTTTTCATTTGGCAGCAGCTTTATTCTGTTACAAGACCAGGCACAGGCGTTGCATTGTTTTATATATTTTGTAAGTAGTGATTTAATGACTTGACTTGGTGACTTTTTGTTCAATTTTGTTTTCTTCCCCCCAACTTTCTTGGCTACTTTTGATAATCACAAATAAGTGAATATAACTTCCCTGAAGTTATACTGATTTGTGCAGTTAAGGCTATTATTGTATACAATATATCACATGTATATATAAAAATATATATTATATTTACAAATTTCCATTTTGTACTAGCTTTGAGCTTCGTTTTGGCCGTTACATCTTGGCTTATGCCAAGAGAAGGAGCTCCTGTTGCATTAGGGGAGAACATATACTGATTCTTCCTGTGTGTGAGGTATTCAAAGAAGGATATCCTGTCTTATGTGAAAAGAAACGCTAAAGTTTTGCAATTCTGTATCTCTGAAGCATCTCTGAAGTAATTTCACAAAAAGATAATACACCGTACCTTGTAACATCCCTGCAAGGTAGCAAGTTACATTACACCCAAAATACAGCTCAGGAAACCGAGTTAATCACCACGTTAATAGCTGAAGTAGGACTATATTTGACATCAAAAGATTAAATTTAATGAAAGCAACCAGAGGGAAAGTCCATTAATTTTTGGGAGGACAGAGTGGTGTACCGTGTTCAGACTGTGTTGTCTCTAATTCCTAGAACTTTCCTAGTTTTATAGAAAAGATGATTTTCCCAAATGCTTATGGAGGTAAAGAAAGTGATAGAACTCACTACCACAGGAACGAGTTTTTTTTCAAGGTTTTTTTTTTTAATGTCTTAAGATTTCAAAAGGTTATAGCATGTGCTGATTTGTTGGAACAAAAACAGGTAGCATGAGAGAAACAGAGGATCTGAAGGACCATCCCAAACACAATTTTTAAGGTGAAAAAGTAGCTCAGTTAAATACTATCTGATTGAAAATTCCGTCACTTTGATTTGAACAAGCCAAAGGTCATCCTAAAAAGCGGAAAGGAATGGCAATTGGTAACATTTTGATGTGAAAAAGGGTTAAGCATTCCAGCTTGTAACAGTCAGCCTAAATGTTGCAGTCATCGTTTGTCAAACTGAGTTACATCCTGAGAAACCAAATTAATGGTGACAGCTTCAGAGCTTTTTCCTCTGAGAAAAACAGCCATGCAAAAGAAGCAAATAAAAAGGGAGGTAAAAAAAAGATAGAATATATATGTATTCCTCCCTGGTATTTTATCTACATGTTGGGCATCCTTAACCAGCCATTCCAAATACTAATTTATAAAATTTGGTGCCATGCTAGTTTCTGGGAAATTTTTTTTTTTTTTTTTTTTTTTTCAGAAACACATTTGCCATGATGTGAGAACTTCTTCAAATTTTAATTAACCTGTGTGAAAATCTTTCTGCTGAGAATTAATGGAAAGAACACTCACACTGCATGAGACAGTAATCTGAGCATCCTTAAGAGGTATCCTCAGCTTAGGTATCAGATCTTGTATGCACAATTGACTAGCAGTACAGAAGAGACTTTGCTCATTCTGGGTATACAGACATTCTTTTTGGCAGGTAACCATCCAACCTACATGTGGGAATGAGGAACGAACACATCCAAATGATCTCTTTTAGAGGCAAGCAGTCACTTATGCAAATTTGGATGCTTCTGTGGACCTGGGCAAATCTTTGGTTTGCTACTTTCTCCTCCACACACATTTAGAGGAAGGGCCAATTATAACCTGCAAACCTCCACGTTCTTTTTGTCGGCTTTATAAACAGAATATTAAACATAATGACAAATTATTCTCCCCTTGTATGTCTTGTGCAAACAAAACAGCACATGCAGAGTTATTTCTCTTAGATATCTGGCAAGGCATATCACTGATGGTTAGAAATTTTGACTTGGTTAAAACAAAATTTAGCTCATGTTAAAGCATTAAAGAAATGCTGATGAGGTCAAAGCAAATTCTCTGATAAAGCTGTAAAATCACCCCAACACACAAACATGTCTGAATCCTGCCATTAGGCTCTCATGCAGTCTGTTTCTCTGCAGCGAGCAAGTAGCTGTAACCCTTCAGTGCTGCAACTGAGTTTAGCAGAGACACTTGAGAACTGAAGTGACACGCACAGAATGCACTAATTACTATATATAAAGGAATTTCAGTTCTACATAATTTTTTCTATACCACCACAGAAAGTATTCTGTGGGTTTGTTAGCCTGTCCACAAAGAAAGATTTCCATCGTTATTTTTTAGATACAATTTGGGTGAGTGGTGTGGTAAAACAGTTCTGTAAATCAAGTGAATATAATGTATATATGTATATTTCACTTCCTTCTGTAGGTTTCACCTATAGTAGGCTTTGTCTGTGTGTCAGAGGTAGAGACTTGGAAAAAAAATATGTCGTGTGAACTTTTCTGACCACAGTGTTTAATTATATATTGGGCTATTAAAGCCTGTTTCCAGCTGAAATGTTTTCCTTAAGAAGCCAGAACTGAAAGGGTTATGGTTTGTTACTGCAGCAGTTATCAGCAGACAGCCATCTAACCTTTGGTACTTACAGGTATTTTATGGCTCTTGATCATATTATCAAATTCTTCATTAATTTTTTTGTATTTTTCTTCAGTGCGTGGGGTGAGAGCGTAAGAGGAGTCAGGATCGGGGCTTTCACAACCTTTGTTTTCTTTCTTGTTCAATGCCTGCCAGGTTCAGAGAAATATCAAAGAGTAAAAAAAATGAAAGGGAGCTCAGAGTACTTACACATAATCTTTGCCTGCTGATCATTAGATCAATATCTTCATTAATTTTTCTGTACTTGTCCTCAGACTCAGGGCTGTGACCTACTGAATCGTCTGCATCGGGGTCTGGACTGTCACAGCCATTAAGTCCTTTCTTTCTCAATGTCTGAAATACATAATTTGGAAAGTTCAATCCTTGACACAGGCTGCAAGAAAGACTCAGCAGTGTTACAGTATTACAAACTGCCCAGCAGTGGAAGGTTTTACATTATGCTTTAGGGAAAGAAAGTGACTAGAGATCCATCACGCTGATGCTGTAGGTCTCCAATTACGAGTGGCAAGAGAGGACAATACAGACCTCTTTCTTCTGAAACTGGAATCAGTCAATAAAGAATTAAGCTGGCAATCTGGCAAAGTGCCTGTGCTAGTACCCCCCTCCCCCTCCCATATCTGATAGCATCAAGGGGTTAAGATACCCACCCACAATGCAATTTATTTTAACATATTTATCCATTTGAAATGAATGAACGTTAAAAGCAAAGGGTGCATACTGTTTACAGTGGAATACCCTGGTGTTTTTCTTTCCTCTAAAGAAAGATACAGGGGGAACACAGGAAAAAAAAACCTGCAACAAATTTGGGAATTCATGTTCTTCACAGAAGAAGAAGGGGGAATACCTAAATGGAAGTCTTCCTTTGAATGGGATGTCAGGGATGACATTAGCAATGCCCTGCCATTCCTAAGCATATGCTTTTGACAGCACAAGGAGGAGGACAGAGTTGCTAATGTGGCTGTGAAATACTGATTAAGAGCTTCTAGACATGGTGTTTACTTTTTATTGACTCCAGTTACAGTGCTACAAATGCACAGTGCTGAAGCTTAATGTACAGGAAAAAGCGCTGCTAAAACAGATGCTTAGTGAAAAGTCAAAACAGATGAATTTCAGGTTCAGCAGCTCAAATCAACCCTCACAACCATGATCATCATCACTGAGATAAATAGCGGAGATGAAAAAGCTTAAAACCAGAATGAAATCAGTAGCTAACAATTCAGAATGGTTGCCTGGCCTCACATAGGTTTTAACTGATCTACCTTGACAGATCACCAAAGAACAGTCATGGGCTTCATTAAGGTAAAAGAATATGAGAAGCAAGTCTTTGTGGACTCCCCAAGTACAAGCAACAGTACACAAAGTCAATATTTGTAAGATATCTCAAATTTAGCTTCAGGAATGTCTCAGTCAAAAATTCTTCAAAGAGTCCATTTGGCTGCCTACAAACTTTATTAGACAGCCTGCAGTTAATTCTGAGTTGAAACCCGGCTAAGCAATCTCAGTTACACCATACAGATCACATAGCACTCTTGTGTTAATAAGTGGCTACGCTTGTGCTGTGTATTAGTGTGGGATGCTCTAACTGGTTTCTTTTCGCCTTCTCAGAACGGCTGCCTCTCGTCTGAGCTTTTTGTTCCTTTTAGAAAAGTACATTTCCTAATTATTTTCTTTATGGCAATGCCCAGTTTACCACCGTTAATCCCCTCAAGTATTATAATGTCATACCTTGCTTCTGTGCTATTGTATTTATTTATTACAAATTAGACTTCATTTTCTGCATTTTACCTGGGACTTAAGAACAGAGCCCTCTTATTCCTGAAAGAACTATAAAACTGTTCTCCTTGTGGAGACACACCCCCTGAACCTCACATTTTCATCTAGTCGGCAAAATGATCTGCCCTAAGAGATCTGAGCCTTCCAAACTCATGTTCTGGACCTCTGAAGGCTGCCTCAGTGTAGATCTTTCTTTTCAGACTTCATATCTATACAGACTTCACGTCTAATCCCATGAGCGACTACTGACTCACAGACAAAATTATAAAACCATTGGAATCAAACCTTAAGAAGCTAAAACAACCCGAATGATTCTCTACACTTCCTCTCCACTCCCTCTTATCTCTCTTTTATCTTTTAAATGTTAAGTAGCAGAACAGACGTAGCCATGTATGATTTCTACTGCTACTGCTTGAAACAAGCCAATTATAAAGAGGGCTTTTGCAATCAGCTTTGTTTGATAGATTTAATAGGTACAATACAATATATTAAATGTGAAATTTCTCTTTTACATCTGAATAACTAGTGTCAACTAAAGTTCTCTTCTCATAAGTACAAAAGAGTTGCCCTCTGAATAAATAAAATATTCTGTTTTCGAGATCCATTAGATCAAGCTGTCCAGACATGAAACCCACATCAGCACTCTTGGGAACTCTTCTTGAGCCCACGTGAGTCACCGATGGAGTCCTGCTGATTCGCATGGAGTGTCTGAGGAATGACGCTGATGGGAGTTGGATTGGATGCCATCCTCAACTTCAAGCTTTGAGGTTACAGTCCAGCTCCTCTATTTACAAATGGCAATGACATCCTTTTTCCCCAGAGGTCAACACAGCTACAACTGAATGGGCATAGGTGAGGGCAGGGAGCTGCCCAATTGTTATCCTACCAGAAAACCCAGACAAAGAGCAATATGAAAAGACAAGAGGGAAGATGTTTTGCAGCCTCTTTGACCGTCTTCCTCTCCCAGCATTCCCAAATCCTTGTCTGCTGCATTCACAAGACTGCGTCTGGGTGAAAGAAGACCCATCTTGTACTCAGCACACTCACAATGCCCTAAAGCTCTGCAACTGTCTGCTTAGCACCCATGTGAAGCAGTCACTTCTGTGGTTTGTAGAGGTTCGAGAATGCACTGCCATCTTTCAGATGTTCAGAGGAGGAAAGGCAATGTAACCCAATGAATGCCTTGCAGCAGTCTCCAAAGAGACCAGATTCCCTCCCAACATGGTAATGTTTTTATTTTCACACATATTTATTTTTATTTCCATATCCTTAGAAAGCAGGTTGCTGCCACAGAGAAGAAGCAATCTCTGTTTTCACCAGAAAAGCCAAAGACCAAATTTAGTAAAATCATGTTGGTATTCCACCCAAAATTAACTTTAGCCCTAAAGAGTAGAGGCAAACCTTTCCCTTGCAAACCCCATCAATTAGTGTGTTTGGCTGGAACCCTGGCTGACATGGCTAATCAAGCTCACTAATGCAGTGCGCTTCTTCCCTGGGCACCCCACCCACCACCACCCCTGCCACCCCTCCAAAAAAAAAAAAGAAAAGAAAAAAAGAACATGCTTCAATGACTTGGGGTGAGTTCAGGCAACAGAAATTTCTACAAGTGTGATGCAGTCAGAGGCACAGCTCCTAGCTTTGTGAGTACTGGAACAAATGCCTGGTTCCCTGTGAATTGCATTTTGGGGTAAAGTGCAATATCCAGAGGAGCTTTTCTGTGGCTGGGTCTTGGGACTTCTCTTGTCCCCTACCCATCCTTCTGCTGATTCTTTGTGGCTTCAGTGTGTAAGAACTCATGCTGCAATGCTGCCTTCGCAGCTGGGAGCCTTTCTGGGAGTAATTTCTGGTTCTCTTTTTCTTCACAAGAACATAGAATTTTCATGAAACTTGCTGGAATTTCATTCTCTATGAGACCCTTTTGTGCCAGATTTGCTTGGCACTGAATAAAAAATGAAAAAGCTATAAGGGAAAAGACAGAAGAACAGACTGATAGGCTGCACAGGCATATGAACACACACACCACACGGACACAGAGCCTTCCTCTGGAGAGGAGAGCAGGCTGAAAGTGACATACTTATCCTCTGCACTAAGGTACTGAGTAGCATTCAGGACAAATATACTGATCTCTGGCTTCTCAACACGCAGGCTATGGTTTTGCCTGTTCTATTGCCTTGTTTGTTACTTTACTCTCCTCCACACCATTGCCTGCTACAGCATACCTTTCATAAAGGTCCTTTATTGTTGTGCTTCAGTACAGCACAACTGAAGTTGGCACGGCACAACTGAAAATGGCACTGATCAGTATCTAGCTGATCCATCCTTATTCACAAGCCCTCTGGACTCCATGCCATTTTTTCCTCTTCTCTGCTCTGTGTCACCTCCTGAAAGCAGAGGCTGGTTCTGGACATCAGGGAAGGCTGGAGTCATTAAGAAGACCAACTGGGTTTCAGCAGGCTACAGTCTTTGACCCAGTCTTGCAGTGATTTAGAAACCATTTTTCTTACCATGTTAAGCTGTCACAGCCTCTTGCAAACCCTGGAAAATAGCCAGACCTATCGCATCCTCCTGGAGATTAGCTAGTTTCCAAAGATGTAATGACTATTCAGGGAATTTTTAAGAGGATAAAATTACACAATTGTATAGTGCATTGCATTCTAGAGAACCCCAAGCCAGATTTCAGTTATTTTTAAAGAAAATAAGCCATTTTTGAACTACGGAAGCTCCACTTCTTCCAAGCAATTAAACAAGTAATTATATTGGACTCCAATAACCTAAAATCAGCCAAGGCATTTGAAAAACAAAATGGTTAAAGGAAAACAACCTTTGGCTGAAATCTCATATGCCAGCAATTTAGCCTAAATCCTGCTCTATAAATCTCAGAGGAGAAGTGCTGACTTAGTGACATACTGGCTGCTGTAAAATGAAGTATAAACAACTATTTACTTTCATTTCATGCAAAATTTATCATCACTACAAAAGCACAAAAGAAAATATGGCACTAACAGCCAGGTCTGATTTTATCAAGGCAGTGGAAATCATCGCAATTTGAAGGCTTTTGAGGAGGAAAAGCCTTTTATTTTCCTAATCCAGTCTCTGTTTCTGCAGTATTATCCTCTTCTTTTAGCATTTCTTTAACAGAAAGAGTGGAAAAGGTTAGAAATTAACTTTTTTTTTCATCCTATCCTTCAGTTTGCTCATCTTTGTAGAGGGGTATCTCCTTTCTTTTTATCTGACGTGGAACTGCTCCCCACAGCACTCCACGGCTTGAGAAGCCACAGATATTTGGCTTGGAAATGCTCACAGTACAGCTGCCAAATTAAAAAGACCAGGTTGGTCGATAAGGTCCCCAAAAGGTTCAGACCAGCCCACTCTGTCTGTTCCATTCTGATATCCTCTGCAACAAAGACCTAACTACTGCAAGGTTAATCACTATCTTCATTTGTGTAACAAAAAGTGTGTTCTCACTGGCTCTTCATCCACAATCAAAATTTACAGTATGGAAAAATTCAGAATTACAGGTCTACTTCTACAAATTCCCGTATCTGTTATGTTGTCTAGGAGCCACCACAATGATCTCTAACTGATAACCCCACTAGCGACCATGACAATCCAGAGAGTTGTAATTTGGTAAATTATATTCCACTGTCAGAAGACAAAAACCACAAGTGCCTTCCATTTTCCACTATCACTTTCTTTCCTGTATCTGGATGGGATAAATCTCTTAGCCACAAATGAAAAATGATTTGGTCTCTTTTTTGCTCACTGGAGGCCCATATCTACGTGGCAAGACAGACAATAGCCAATTACAAAGGAATGATATGCTATTGTGTTCAACTGCTTTATTATTTATAGACATTCCAAAGAACCTGGCCAAACTGTGGAGGTCCCCCCAAAAAGCAGAAAAATTTAGATCATAGGCCTGGTTCATTTAAGCATCAGTTTCCTCCCTGTGCAACAGAAACATTAAAGTTAGAAAGTGTTGAGTGAAGACAACCTTCACTTTCTTCTCTTGCACAGTTATATAATGATGAAATTTTATGATGAAGTTGCACGATACAATGTATGGTGCAATCAAGTAATGAAAGGTTCTAGTGAAATGAAAAACACAAAGAGGAAGAGATAGGTTGCTATGGGAACCATCCATCTGAATTCCGTGACTTCTGTGTAACTAAAATCTCAAATTTTATGTTCCATTAATGTAGAGTTCTTAGATTTTTACATTTAATAATGAACATAAACTAGTATGCTGGTACTAATGTACTTTAATTGCATGTTTAGGAGAATCAGATAAAACATTATTATACTTACCATTATCTAACAAGCGCCAGACAAAAAAAAATGTATACCAGTGTCACAGAAAAATGGAACATTTCTTACCTCTTTTGTATAAATCATAAAATGCTTTTGTGGTTTATACCCTTTTGAAAATAGCTACAGGGCTTATATAATAGCTGAACTTCTATAACCACATGTTAACCTTCTTGTTACTATTTTATTTTCACCGAACTTTCAAAGAAAAAAAAAATTTCCATTGTCTGGTCTCTCTTCTTCAAATGAATACGCATAAGCGTGCTTTTCACAACAATACACCAAACCCTCTGCTTGCATTTGCCTCTCATTTTTGCATGCCAACTGATTATTCTCTCCTCCTTCAAGTACCTTCTCTAATCATACCTCTTGTGAAACCAAACAATGCCGACACCCTTTGCCAGTTAACATCTGCTTCTCTGCTTACGAAGGATCGACCAGCGTGGTATGAATGTTTATGTGCGTGTGCTGCAAGCTCATCAGGGCACGAGGTTTCTACCTGCTTACAGAGTTCAGCCTGTTCTCTTCCACTCATGCTCTTGACATGTGCCAACGCATATCTACAATGTTTTGTAATACTGGTATAAAACCAAAAGAGTCGGTGGTTTTTTTTTTTGAAAGGGCACTGGGATTTTTGCTGCTTTGTTCCCTGTGGCTGTGGGCACGGGGGAGCTTTGCAAGGCAGGGCAGCCGGTGCACCCCAGAGCCAGGGTAACGCACAGCTCTCAGGAGGTACAGCCTGTTCCCTCTGACCTTGCAGCCTGTGGCAGACTGGTCAGCCCGGCCCCATCTCCAGCTGCCTCTCTGCAGCACATCTCCTGCTTCCATACGAGAGAGCACACCTTGCCGTCGCTGCTGTGCTGGGTTACCCCTCTGGAGAGGAGAGATGGTGGGGACATGGCAGAGGTTTGCTCTTTAAAAGACGCCAAGCACAATCCCCCCTTTCTTTAATGTTCAATTTTACCCACTTGCCACTGATTTCCTATTTAGTGTTGACTTAAATTACACAGGGCAACTTTGGCTTTGTAAGTATAAATAGAAGAAGGATATGTCAGATTCAGAGATCTCATAGCAGTTAATCTAAACCATGTACCTGTCCGGATTTTCTCAGAAAGAAACAAAAGCAAATCATATGAAGAGTCCAGCATTAAAGCTTTGTATTAAAATTTCTATTAATGCATGCAACTAACTTTACACCCTCCTATGTTCACAATTATTTCATGGGACACGCAAAAGACTTCTGTCTATCACTACACTTGTAAACTGTTTTTTTTAAAAGAACTTAGATCTGAGTAATTCCCAAGGTTCTAAGTACGGATGTTTACTCATCCTTCAGGCTTACTGCCATCCGTCGTCGTGGTGCAAAAGGTCTCAAACCCCCACAAATCCCCCTCGGCAGCTGACGTAGGATTCCTACGCCAACCCTCAATGGAGGGGATCGCGTTTCCCCCGGCCTTGACAGAGGAGACGGTCGGCAGCACCGGCTGAGCCCAGCCGCCCGGGAATCTGCGGCGGGGGGGAGCAGAGCATCAAGTGTCCGTCGGCGCTGGCCGTCGCGATGTGGCCACAGCCTGTCGGGGAGCGGGTCGCTGTCCCGGCCGCAGCAATGCCACGCATCCCCGCCATCCCCACCTGTCAGCGCCGGCGCCTGCTGCCCCATGGCCATAGATGGCTGTCCCTGGGGCCGCGGCGCTGATTGGGGACGCTCTGCTGCTCCCGGCCCCCACCACAGACCAGCTTGGGTTTGGTGTTTTTTTTTTTTTTATTGGTTTTTCTTCACCCGTGCTGCTGTCACATTTCTCGGCTCTCATGTGGTCGCAGCCTACAGGAACGCAGCATTTGCGCTTCACAGATATATATACATAAATACATGTGTATATATATCTATACACATATTTTTATATATGCATACACACCCTCTACGAGATCGCTTCTCAGCGTGTTTTTATTCAAATCTAGAGGAATTTTTTAGAAGTCTTCACACATACGCATGACCAGCCTCCGTTTGCTATGATGCATAATAACGGCTTAATATTGCTGGTGTGTTGGATTAGCAGAGATAAAAAAAGGGATGTGCTTTTCCAGACAAGATTGGCATTTCCTAAATAATGAATTCACATGTGAGATTAACTGGAGGTGTTAAGATTAGTGACATAAATGCAATGCTGACCTAGTTGTGATTACTGCTTCTGATAAAATCACCTCTACAGATATTTGAGTTTTAAAAAGAAAAGAGAAATCAGCCTTGGACAAACAAAATTCCTTTTAAACGTTAGCCAAAGTTGATTCTACTGTCAAATGCCCCCTTTACACCCACTCTGCTAAAATGAAACTTTTCTGCAGCTGTTCTTTAAACCTGTACTTTGAAAAGACAGTCAAATTCTCCTCTGTTGTGTTAAATAAAACTGACAACTTTCCAGAGACTGTCTGTCAGTGATTCATGCACAAAATTCGCAGATTATTTACTTAGATCAGAGGTATTCTCAGGATATTTGTGTTTTAGGGATGGGATAGTTATCACCCCTCTTGGAGCACTCCAGTGATTATAACTCCTTACTGAGGGTTCAAAGGCCTGTCACAGGCACTGTTTTTGAGTAATGGGAATACAGAAGATGTAGGTAAGGGCAGAAAACTTCAGCTTGCTGCCCTGTTTTTACCACCACTCTTTATACATGCTGCCCTGCCCACAAATATGTGCCTTCTCCTACAGAATGAAGGCTAGTGCCAGAGCCTAGTGGCAAATACCCCATTTTCCATCCTTTATCTTGGAAGGTGGAATTACAGAAGATAGACTTCCACTATTTTTCATGGTTCAGTATTTGTGGAACGACTCCATGAAGACAAAACTTCGATATTCTGGCTACTTCCACTAGTTCACTGGCAGGAGCACCACCAGTCTGCAAGCAGACCCGGTCTGCCAAGGGGTGCAAAGATGGCCTAAAGCCAGAGTAGGTGCATCTTTGACCTGCCTTTTGTCCCTTGTCCACAGTGCAATATCATTCCATTACATCCTTTACTGATTTTTCAAAACCGTTAAAGTGTGTGAGGCATTTAAATGGCCAGGTTTTCTCTAAGCTTTATTGACCATATTTAAAAGAGAAGAAGATATTGGTGAGACACAGCGTATTTGAATTGTACTAGGTTTTGCTGCCAGACACAGAAAGTATATGAATGGAAAAATAAACTTTACAGTAGTTCAGCAGAATCATCTCAGCTTCTTTAGGGAATATGAGGCCACTTAAAAATAAACACTGTAATCAGCAACAGGTTGTTATTTCCCTCCTTCTTTTTATGTTCGTCTATCTATAATCCTTCTCCACTGACTCCTGCCCTTCCAGATGGAGCACTGCCCTCAGCATTTTCATTTGTGTCTAATTTAGTCAGACATATATACAAATACAAGGCTGAAGTCAGATCTCATTTACACTAGCGTAAATCTGTAGCTGGATTTGGAACAGCTGTAAAGACACCAGTTGAGTTATTCTAGATGTACAGTGGTGTTACCAAGTCTGTTACATCAGTGTTACTATCTCTTCAAACATACAGTATTTGAAATATGCAGGGCTTAATATAAATGACTGCAGAAACAATTAACTATTTCAAAGGCAGCTGGTGTTTTTCCATGATATAAATGGGAATCTTTAATACTAAATGCCATATTCAAAATACTTGAGAAATGTGACATACAGAGTAACACATATATTTTACAGAATCTTTTGTCACAAAAATGTATTACAGAAAGAATGGCAGCTGACAGGAATGATACTTTGCATATATTTTGAGCATTATCTATGTTCTAAAAGATCCAAAAAAGATTCTGAAATTATATGTTTAAGGGCTGCTTCACACATCATTAAAATGCAGCCATGCTGGGGTGAATATATCGTCAACTTGTGTAGCTATGCTAGCCAAGGAAGTTTTCAGGAGCAGAAATTATATATACCTCAGACAAATAAAATGGTAACATACGATATAAGTTACTTGGGATGGAACATTTCCTAGACCATGGGGCAAACACCTTCACCCTTACCCATGGGGCCAGGGAATCTCTGATGACCACAACATTTTGCTTTTCCATTTCATCTGAAACAGCACCTCCAGCAGCACTGAACTGGTGCAGTACTGACTCAGCAGTGAAAATGCCACCCACTGAGACAAGAACACCACTTCCTTCAGCACCTGGGTTTTCTTTGGAGGTCTCCCATAAAAATCTTGAATGTATCAATGTTCTGAACAGATTTTTTTTTTTTTTTTTTTTTTTAGAATTTAAACATTTATTTTACAGCAGATCAAATTACAGGGTATTACAAAAAATGGTACCAATATGACAATGAGCAAATGTTGCTGAATAGCAGTTCCTTTTAAAGGAAAAAGAACATTCCCTTTTATTTTTGTAGTACCATAATTGTTTTATCCATTGGTAAAAATGCCCAAATCAATATATTTTTAAAAAATGGTGAATTATAATAGAGGTTAGATCTCTGAAACTCTAGCCTCCTGTTTCTTTGCAGGACAGAGGCCTTAAATAGCAACAAAGCAATAACCATCAACTCACTGTTCTGCTGATAGAGTCAAGTTTTCACCAAGGAGAAAGAGAAGGAAGTCTCTCCGCTAAGTTTGGAGTGAGCAAGCACTATTTGAGAAGAAAAATTGGCCCATGATTTTAACTATGAAAACAGATGACTCAAATGATGCAGACTTTCATACTTGATTTAAGATGGCTTTGTTTTTTCTGTTAGACCAACAATTTATATAAGTTCTGTTATTTACCAGAAACATTTGTGCAAACTGTATCTATCTGTAAACAGCTGCTAAAATCTCTAGACTATGATATGCATTTGTCTGCTTACCGAAGTGTCATCTGCTAGAAACAAAGAACTGGGATTTGTTTTCCCATGGAAAACCCTACAGGAGCGGCAAGCTTCAGACAGAAACTTTGCAAGTTGAAACTTGCAGATAACTCAACAAAACACTAGCCAAAAAAGGAGTGAGAAAGTACAGTCGGGAGTTGTATGAAGGAGCTGGATGAAGGAGCTGGATGAAACTCCAGAACTGCATGATTATCCTAGAAAGCTGGTCCTTCAAGCAACTCTTATTTTTCTGAACTGTAACTTCTTCAAAAGTCATACTGCTCTTATCACTGCTCTTCCCTTGAGAGGAATAAGCACTTCTCTCAAAAGGAAAGAATCAGACATGACAGAATTAGCAAAAACTGGTTAGATTTGGAAAGATTTATGAGAACTTAGGAAGCTTTCCAGGCAAGGGAATTCTAAATTTCCATTACTGCAAATTGTGCCATCATGGAGACAAAAGATTAGCCCCTTCACATAAGATTATCCAAGGGTTAAGTAGCTACCACATAGCCCAAGAAGCTGCAGTTAGGTCCCACTTCTGTTGTTAACTTCCTGCATGGGATTTGTTAATTCACTTTTCTATAGTTCTTCCTGTATAAAAAATTGAATGATAGTAACTACAAGTGTAATTGGGGTGCTATAAGAAGGAAAAACACAAGCAAAAATATAGACAGACAGACTCTCAGATACACCTGCAAAAAAATGGCTTACATGCTGCCCTCTGTATGTTAAATTAACAGCAAAATGGTCAGTTTCAGTGCTCTGTTTGGGAAGGAAGTAAACTTGAGAAACAGAGCAGCTTATAGTTTTACCACTGCTTGAAAAAGCAGAAGTGTCAGAAGCAGACTCAAGATCTAGTTGGAAAAGTTTGACCAGAATTGAGCACAGAGTTTACAGAGATACTAGAAAATTTGTGGTTGAAAAGGGAAAAGAAAAGTAAAAAGAAAAGAAAAAAGAAAAGAAGAGAAAAGAAAAGAAAAGAAAAGAAAAGAAAAGAAAAGAAAAGAAAAGAAAAGAAAAGAAAAGAAAAGAAAAGAAAAGAAAAGAAAAGAAAAGAAAAGAAAAGAAAAGAAAAGAAAAGAAGAAGAGAAAAGAGAAAATAAAAGAGAAAAGAGAAAATCTTCATTCAGAAACTAAGCATCTTTTTGTGAAAATTTCAGCTTCCTCCAGAACCAGCTAAAACATACTTTAAATGTTAGGGTTTTTCATTGTAAAACTGGATTTCTTTTTTTGGACAAAATTATAGTTTTGTAATGAAGAATTGGTATATTGGCCTGCCAAAGCCCTACTGTCTGAAATCTTCAAACCTTTAATCATATGGTATTCCCACACAGAGAATCCTGTGGGCTACAAAAGACATTTCTGCTTGGGTAATTCTGCAGGAGAGTTGGACAAATGGAGCAAGATTCCAGCCTATTTCATTTCTTCCAAGACTTGGTAGAGGTGGAATGAAGGATGCTGTGAACATGTGCATGACCGGTACTGTCTCACTCCGTGAAGGCTTAGCTGTGGGCTCTGACCAGCTTTGGTGGCTCTGGCCGCTGCAGTAGGGCTGCCTGCTCTGCCCTGCCGTCTGAGATTACTCACCCCATACCAGAGCTGCGGAGGTGGAACGGCCGAGGGGTGGGCTCGCATTCCCTTCCTCTGACTCTACTGCGAAGGTGGTAACCTCCAGCAGGGAAAAAAGGCAATAAATAGCTTGGGGGTACTCACATCTCCAGACACCACAGCTGTTTCCTCGGACAGCCTCAGTCAGAATCTCACACAGACGTGTTACATATAAGAAAGAAGAATTCTCTAATTGGGAATCCCAAACCCAGAACAGCCCGAAGGGCTATGGTTATTTTGAAGAACTGACTTCCTTCGTGATTTATCACTTTGGAGTGTTTTGCAACATGGACACAGGTAGTGTTTTGGGGACTGTGTTCCTGAGAAAAAGGTAAATCTTCTGGCCGTCCAAGAAAAATGTTCAGAAGTCAGGAACATTCTGACTTGTTTCTAGCACACTCAGCTTGAGTACAAGGAAGAGACATACTGAATCCCTACCTAACAAGGAGCTGAAATCCGCAGGTGCACAACCACTACTCCTAGTCCCAAAATCTAGCCATGCTGGAGATACTTGGACCAACTACAGACTGAACCTGAAAACCATTATGCTGAGAGATGGAACAATAGTATTCCCTATCGACATTACTGTGGCAAGATAACCGACCTCATTTACTTATTCCATTATCTTGGCTATCTTCTAAGCTGTTTGCAGCCATCAGCCTGCTGCCACGGTAGCAAGAGCTCTTTCCTGAGCTCTGCAGAGCATTTACAATGCAATAAGACAATCTAGAGGAAAGGCAGAGAGTATTACATGTAATGATAAAGGAATACTCCAGGTTCTCTAACATTTATTTTATGTTTGAATATGAAAATGCAATTTTAAAATCAATCAGGAGCTGCCTGTGCCAAAGAAATCAGAGACTCTGATAAGACTGAAGATCAGATTACCTCAGAATACATGTGCCTTTGCCTCTTAAAATTGATATATTAAAATCAAAGATCTGGAAAAGAGATCATGACTGATTTCAATGGCCCCAGGCTTTCACACAGCACTTACAGTAGCAAAAGGGACCAGCAATGTCCTAAATAACCAAAATTTCAATGAAAATCAGTAACGCTACAAGATCCTTTCCATGAAGAGGCCAATGAGCATATAAGCAATGAGTATTTAAGAATTTCTCCAGTTCAGAAGTGCACAATTTCGTTCCTGGAATCTGCAGAGAGGTTCACAGTTCTGAGGCTTGCCTGGAGTTTCTCAGCAATGTGAAACTTTCAAATAAACTGCAGCAAAGCTTACTTACACTGATTCCAAAGTTTGGCAGGATTCCTGTTTCTGCCTGGGGTATGCTAGATCACAAGACCCCAGAATAAAATAGTGTTAGCAGGAATGGATGAGTACTTCTTTTATTCCTGCCACTGAATTGGTCATGGAGATCAGTAGGAAGCAGACTATACTGCAGAACGTTTAGTCAGCTCTTTTGCTCCATCACTCTTCGTGAAGGAGGAGGTGGAATTAAGAACATTTCTCCCATGAAAAAGACTTTACAGAAGGAGTAGGAGGATTTCTCAGACTCCTTAATGGGAAGGGAATGAAAAATTTAGTCTGTGGGAGAGACAAGAGAGGTTTCTATAGCCCTTGGAGATGCAGCGTTTCACCTCAAGTCCAAGCCTAGAAGCAACTTCTGTTCAGGCTATAGTTGTGAATCCCTCATGGGCATTACTGTTAGGTGAGTTTTGTCCTACTAAACAAACTCATCACTATTGATGCAGATCAAGTCAGAATTGTCAAATATAGTTATTTACCAGGGTCTTAAGAGTTCTAGGGTTCTGCTAAGGAAGCCAATTAGGCAGAACCCCCTATACCTGTTAGTGTTTTAAAGCTATAAATGAAGACATCTCCAGGACAGAGAAACGAGAGCACACCTTTCTAAGAATCCTTTGGAATAGAAGCATTTTCTAAAGTGACAGGGTAGGAAAATAGTCAATGAGGAGTGTTCCCTTTTAGCCACATTGCTTTGAGCTTACACTGAATCCATAAAGAGCACTCCACACCCTGCTGCAATTCCCTTACTGCAAGGAAGGGCCTTGTGACAGGAAAGAGCTATGGAATAGGTCCAATAAAGGATTTAGGGACATAGAAAGCTCGATGTGGCAATACTTGCTATTTAGGCACCTGACCTCCAGAGTGGAATTCACACTGTGTTGGGATCTGAGGCTTTCCTATGCAGGGCACCGGAAGAGTTTGGTGCTACAGAACAGGATCCAAACCTAGCAGCATTTGTGCAGTTGTGAGTGACCCTGACCAAGCAAATGGGGGTTCAGAAATCCTATCCCTCATCAGAAGTTACACTGCTTACCCAGGGCTGCAGAGACACCGTCACCCACGAAGCTTTACTGAGCATTCAGGCATTGAGTCGGGTATATTGTCCCCTCCTACAGATAATCTTTCAAAGACTTGAGGAAGAGTCACTCTTCCCTTTTAAGAGAAGGCTGCTGTTGCAGATTTTCTGTATAACAACTAGCAGTTAGAAACCTGCTACAAAACTGGAAACACAGGTTCTGTTTCTTCTTTGATCTGAATGGGCTCAGATCTGTTGTCCCCTATATTGCTATAAGGGATGGGGTTTACCCAGCTTCCCATGCTCTATGCAGTTCTAGATAGGTTAAACCTCTGCACCTGCCTGTAATATTTTGCTTTTGTGCATTAACAAATGCAACATTTGTTGGGTCAGAGAAACCGAACTCAACAGGGGACAGAGCTCGGGGGCTTGTTACAGCACTTTTGTTTGAGGGACGAGTCTGTTGAAATCTGAATTCTGCTCCAGAGCTGGTGTTTGCATTTTACGTTGAATAGACTCTCAGTAAAAGGCAGAAAGAATCCTTTAAGAAAGGAATTAAACTGCAGTCTCTGTCCCTTTGATAGCACACAAACACCAGCAATATTTCTGATTCTCTTTTGTGAAAAGCTTGATCCTATACTTGCGCATCACATTAAGAATTGCTTGCCAGGGATA
The DNA here is from genome assembly GCF_047716275.1 of Strix uralensis. Classification (NCBI taxonomy): domain Eukaryota; kingdom Metazoa; phylum Chordata; class Aves; order Strigiformes; family Strigidae; genus Strix; species Strix uralensis. Next base: position 4,153,175 of record NC_134012.1, on the reverse strand, counting down.
TTTTGTTTTTGGAGGACTGAGAGTTCCTCGATCTTTTGGGGTTTAAACTGGGAAAAGACTCTCCATTTTGGCCCGGATTAATACTCAGTAAGCATAGTACAGGCCCCCATGAATCTTCAAGATCAAATAATAAGATCTCTCACAAAGTTCATGTACCTCCAGATTTGGCTTTTGGATAAACGACCTTAGTTGCCATATTTTATAGTTTATGTTTAGTCACTTCTGTGAAACACTTTCGATATAGGACAGAAAGTACTGAGCATAATTATGAATTTTTATTCATGAGTTAAACAATATATGTGGGTTGTGCCAAAATTTACATCTGAGAAGGCAAGCTTCTTTTCACACAGGTTACAAAAATACAGATTAAATGCTAAGGCACATGCTGGTAACTCCTGGAGACAAAAGTGTAAAGCTTCCATTTTACTGATATATGTTTGAACATGCTAGAAGTATGCGATAACCAGGCCTTGGATTATAACAATGAAAGGAAAAATTATGTGTTTTTCTGTTTTTCATGTTATAGTCATGACTCTGTTGTAGTAAGCTTTTATACTTTTAACACCATACTCTCCATTAAGAACTGCTTCTCTGTCAAGATTTTGATTTCTTTTGAATCAATCTATAGCAGCTGTGTGTTGTTTAAAGTACTCTTATTGACTCTTCTATAATTTGCTTTCTTTGAACAGCCCATGTGCTGTAACATTTGATCAAAGAAATAAATGTATACTTTAACAACCCAAAGGGAAGTGCATGCACATTTTTATAACTCTGCACTATAAAATGTAATTATAGTTGTCTGTAGATCACACAGGATGATATAAATAAATGGGTTTGAGATTTTTTTTAATGAAAGTCTATCCAATGTATCATGGACTCTTCCCTTTAACACCACTGCCTATCATGCAAAAGCATTAATGAACTGTTTAGAATACAGAGGATGCAACTTCTTTTAATATAAGTTTTTACTCCTCTGTTAACTGGTAGCCATATATAAAAACACTCGGAGCAAAATTAAGTAAGGAAAACACAACAACCTAAAGTTGTGGATTTATAAATTACCACATAAATAAAATGTTGATTGAAACTTTGTTTTAAGGGCTCTTTCTTAATTCCAAGAACAATGGCTATTTAAGATTTAACTACATTCAACAGTTCTGGAATATATGGACATTAATTCACAGCTGACCACTAGACTTGTGATTATTAAAAATGTAGAACAATAAAGCATATGTGTTTGAGGTTTTATAGCCCTGCAAATTTGGTAAGTTACATTAATTTCAATCGTCTTTTATATAAACAAACACATAGGGGCCTCCCTGAATTCAGGGCAAATGGAGTCTAATCAATATGAACTACATAATACATAAAGGATGGATGCAAATTTTATAGTACACAAATAAATAATTAATTTGTACCTTCTTACTGTAACAAGGAAGAATAGTCAGCAGATTTTGAAGTTTAACAGAACTTTTGCCAGAACTATGAAAACTCTTGGAAAGGCATCTCAAGAACAGGGAGTGTTATCTGTGTGCAGTGCAGGGAAGGAAAGGTATGGAGATATTTTGCTTCATGCTAAAGAGAAGGGTAAGGTGCTCTGGCCTGAGCAGAGCATTTAAAATGCCAGCTCCCTAGCAGGTGGAGTGAAGTAGGCAAAAAGCCAGGATTAGACTGACTTTTTGTATCCCCATCCTCTCTGGTGGTGAAGCTCCCATTGCCTTTGTTACTCAGGCAGTGGGGTTCACTTATTGCCAACTCATCTGTGGCGTGGAAGAGAAGTGGACGTTTTTACTTCTCAGTATAGAGATATAGATGCTACTCCTGGTATGAACTATTTATGTCCCAATTCTGCCACCCTTACTGACACTAGAACTGCTTCAGAAATAAATCCATGATTCTGCAGATATTTTCAGGAGCATTGAACCTCTTGTGGGTAGTTTCACTGTCTGAAACAAGACTTCTATGAATCTTTGTAGAAATAAGACCTATTCTAGTATTGCTTACTACAAAAGGCATCAGAGTCTGTAGAAATTCGTGTCTGTGCTGGGAACCATTACCAGACAGTTTTGAAGTTAGTCAGAAGGCTCTCATTGACAATTCTAGGCTTTAAATCAGGGGTCTAATTAAACCTGAATGATGGACTTTATATATCAGAGTTTTTTGGTTTTTGATAGTGTAGGGCTCTTTTTACCTAATACGACTCTGAGCCGAGGCTAAAGGCCCACATCTGGAAACACTTATGCACTAAAAAACCTTTGCTCATGTGTAAGCATATGAAGAACTGTACATCACTTGCTGATTTCGCTAGAAGCTCAGTACTGCATAATCTTCAACATTGGTTTGACAGAGAACAGTTGACAGCTTATGGGAGTCCAATAAAACAAAAAGTCTTGAGGGAAAAGAGGGCAAGATCAGTAGTTTGCATTAAAGATAGTTGTGAGGTATGGGAAGATGTGGTATTTCTACACTTGTGATTACTACTACGGTGTAAGAATCCAGGTAAATAGCCACATTTTGTATTTACCTTACAAAGCAGGGATGTCTCAATGATGAAAATGAAAAATGGGTTTGCTCATAAAAGCCTTTGTGTCTGGAACACAGCTATAAGTAGCTCACTATCTAGGTTGAAAATGGTAATGCAGGGTAGTGTGTCCTATTTTTCCATGCTTGCAGTGAAGATACAATACGGGAATTCAGTCTTGGCAATTACTAATACACCACACAGACACAATTACACCCTGTGTACTGCATAAAGGAATCACTTGTGGTCTGCCTCCATTACAAAGAGCAGTAGGGGGCCAACATGCAAGAAGACAAAATGCTTTACAAGGAGGAAGGAGACCAGAAGAGTTGATGTACCCAAATACAAGGACCTTGATTCTTTTTGGAGTGATTTAAGTCCCTTTCCATCAATTATCGTCCTTTGTCTTCAGAGTCTTATCACAAGCAGCATTACAGGAACTGAACACAAAACAATACTCAGGCTCGAATAACCCTGTGAACTGTGCTGACATTTCCACACCCTGTTGCTGTGTTTGACCAGGTTACTCAGATTTAAAAAAAAAACCCAAATCCCAAAACAGTCCATACGGAACAACAACAAATATTCCTGTTTTAAATAACATGCTCTACACTTCCTGGTGTCTTTTCTGCCATTTAGTATTACTGATATCTTGCACTGCAATACCACAGTGGTGATGTGATATATAAACCTCTGTAACACAAAACAAGATTGGCTTTCTCTAATACGACAGCTTTTCAGATTAAAAGTTCCTGCTTTGTGAGGTTCTCAACACGTCTATTTTTAAGTTAATTAGATCCTGCCCCTTGGCATTCCCATCTCCTCCACCCTCTTGGTAAAATCTGAGTTTCAGATAAATGAAGAATTACAAATAAAAAATTTAGCTTACATATATGCAAAAGTGCTCTGCAGCTAAATTTTGATTTCTCAGTGAAATAAATCAGCTGTCTACTCATTCACTTTTACTGCTCAGAATCAGAGTAATAAATTTTTCTTTCTTATTGATATGTGAAGTTTTGAGGGCACAATTTTAAGTATGAAATCAATGAAAAGCATCTATTTTTTTCATTCATTCACGCTAGATATGTGACATTTCATGGTAATTCTTGACAGAACATTGCAGTCATTGCTCATCTGAAAATAAATTAAAAAACATGTGGAAAGTCAAAAAAAAAGGACCTTAGGAAAGTCAGCTATTTTTGACAGTAAGTTAGCTTCTGTGAAACAAAGCCTTGTCTTTCAGAAAGTGTTTACGATCTATGAGGAAAAAAAAAATATATCCTTGGGCTAAAATGTTTATTGGCACCTAGGAGTCTGAAGAGAGCAAGTCAGGCCTGTGGTTTTTTGAGGGCACTTTATCATCGCCTGCATTCTCAAAGGGATCTGTGAATGAATAGAGCTGGATTACTCAGCCTTCTATTCCACGCCTATTCCTCTCCATTTTCCTTGGCAAGGCTGAGAGCCAAGCTATTTTTAGTCAGGCAGTTTTCTATTTTTAGACAAATATCAGTTAAGAGACATTGTTAGGAAAAATTTAAAAAAAGAAAAACACAAAAGGGGGAGGGGATGAGGCTTCCCATCTCATATTGTGAAGCAAGCCCTTCAACCTGTAACTCCAGGCGTTTCAGCTGCTTCCAATCTTGGAAAAATAAAGAAAATTCAGAGTTCAGGGATTTAAAAATAAACCTACCCTCTGGCAAACAGACCAAAATACAACAAGCTGTTACTATGTGAAACAGTGACTACAAAAACAAAGAACATTCTCCAATGACTAGATTGGGATAAAACTTTGGAGCTATTAAGTTATAAGAATGTTACACAGACATGTAAGATTTTTCCAGCTTCTCAGCCAGATATATCATGTTTTGGAGAAAGAAACAGTGATCTGTGAAATAGACCTTGCTCTGAGAAATACAGATTTAAGTTCTCAGTTTGACAAAGAAAGGAACTATGAACAGAGTTTGAAAGACATTTATGTTCTGCACGTATTTTTCACCTTTGTCATCACAGCATTTTTACAACAATCTGTCCAAAACATTTCCTAAATTATTAAAATATTTTAAAAATCATTACTAAGAACAAAAGAATAAAAGGAAAATAATGTAGAGACATGACCAATAACAAGGACTGATCCTCAGTAAGTAGAAATCAGGAGAACCAGGGCTCCCTCAAAATATACTCAAAAGTGGCTTTTGCTCTGCCATGTGCTTCAGAGTAACTAACCTTGTACCCATTTTACTTTTCTCTATCCCAATTCTCTTCTTCCAGGTATGGAAAAACAAGCTATCAGGTGAGCTACTTCACTTTCATTTGAGATACATTAGGATTACAAACTATGTTTCATGTCAACCAAATCCTCATTGCAAATAAATCATAGTGGAAAAGTTTTTTTTTTTCTTTTCAGAGAAAGCCAAACAGAACAACTCATTATGCGAATTTCCCTTAGCCGCATTTTTCACATAGTGGATTAATTTGAACTATGATAGAAAAAAAAAATAGTTTCAACACTTGACCCTCTACCTTTCTTCTTCTAGGCTGAAAAGCATCAAAGATCTATCACTTATTAGATGCACATCAACAGGATGCTGTGGAGTTATCAAGGAGAGCTTAAACAATAGCCTGTGATGGAAAGAAAAAGAGTCAAAAGTCTCATGTGGAAGGAAGAGAATAAATTGCTATCTATTGGATGTAGTAGAGGGACTAATTTGGACAGGCCCATTGACTGGATGAGCAGTCCCATTGAGGGACTACTTCGGACAGAATAGAATTGCCTTCCACAGTTTTCCAGCTTTGAAGTTTTTCTTCTGGTCTTGCAATAGCTAATATTTACCTGAAGCCCAAATTGATAGAGTAATAAGATCAGGTAAGAATATCAGCTCTTGACTGAAAAAAAAATATTTCTAAATTAATTGCTTGAAAAAATGAAATTAAGATTGATAAAGAGCAGAGTTTTTTAGTATTTTTGAAAATGAGATATTTTCCCCTCTAAGATCTTTTTGTAGTAATCATGGTTAGGAAAAACATAGAAAAAACTCATATGAGGATATTAGGTTAAAAACACATTTTCCAAAGGCTCAAAACTCAGAAGGCAAACAAAGACCAAAGGAATATTACAAAAATGCTGAAGATCTTGAAGTCAATCCCATGATTTTGTCATACATGAGGTTAGCAATAATGATTTGGCTCATATTTACTAAAAATGAAACAAGAAGTAAGCATTTAAAAAGCTGAAATCATCATCCAAAGGAAATTCTTTGGCCAGTTGACCCTGTCCAATCATCTCCTGGCCTGTGTAAACTGGTAAAAGTAGCCGTTTTTTTAACAAGCTGGTCTTCAACCAATTTACAAAGGAAATCAATAATACTATCCCCATTTTACAGATCGGGAAACTGAAGCATTAGGAGGAAATGTGACTTGTCCAAGGTCACACAACAGTATTTGGCAAAGCTATTAATAAAATCCAAGTCTCATGAGTCCTAGTCCAGGGCAGTATCCAATAGACTGCACTGTCTTTAGATCACCCTGAATAACCTTTCTTACATAGAGGCTTACTTTCTATACTGTCCCAGATCTTCAGCCCATGGTAGCTGAAATAATTCCCCTGATTTCCACAGCTGAAGAGCTGAATTGATGTGTATTTCACAGATTGTTTATATGCAGTATTATGTTATGATGACAAGAAAAGAAAATACACTTATTACATTAAACAAGCTCCAACGGTTGCCTTACTTTTCCTAAAAAGAGCACATTTAGAGAGTTATATGGGCTTATTTACTACAAATATACAGATAAGAGTCTTAATTGATATGAAGAGGCTTTCAGAATCTAATTAACCTCCCAGCTAGTCATTAGCTCTGTGACCTTTAGAAATAATTGACAGAAGGAATTTTTTTTCCTCTTCATCTCATTCAGAACTTCCAAACCAAGTGACTAATTCTACATCTGCTATAGGACCCACAGCACACCTGTAAGTACTGATGGGATGATGCACAGTAAGTCCATCAGCAAAACCAGACAATATACTGCCCAAGCAGCACATCACATGCGTGCACCTTTTTCTGCCTGAGTGCCATCCTCACCAACTCCAGCCTTCCAGTGTCTTAAAGCTGTGCTTTTAAGTCTCAAGTCCCTCATGCCTGTAGGAGATTTAGTAGTATTTCATGCCTATTAACACTGTTTCTGGTCATACTAAAAGCGATTGGATTTTCAATTCAAGTTAGTTCTTCTAACCTGTGGAAGTATTATCTATCATTACTTGCATGTTTTCATTATCCACATTTTTTCAGAGCAAAATGCCTTTTTAACAAGCGGTAACACATACACACAAAAGCAAAATTCTGAATTCCACCACTCTGCAGGTCTTGGTATTACTTTGTTCCCTGCCATCTTAACATTAAGGTCTGTAAAGATGTCTCTGTGTGTTGTAAAACACAAAGGATGTGCAATCTGCAGGGAGGATTTCACATGTCCACCAGCTCACTTCCCCTTGGGGGAAAATGCTGCTGCAAATGGCCCTCATCTCTCTTGCTACGTTCGGTTCATTCTCCCTCACTAAATACAGGAGTCCACCGGGGAAGGGAAAATACTCTGCAAAAGGTCAATTCATCAGCAGTTAGTAGAGGAATGAAGATGTATGACCCTGTGCAAAACAAGTTAAAAATACGATGCTAGATGCTGATTATCTATGAAAAAGAATCTATAATTTGTAAATTATTTAAAAATCTGACATATTATTGCAGATTAGAACTACTGTTTTTCCCCATGGCCAACCAGAAACCCCACCACAATGGTGCTAGGATAATTAATGTCTCCTAGAGTAGCCCAGACTAATTCTTGACGAAGGCTTCAGTATCACTAAAAGCAGGAGTTCACCCAATGTGAGTTTCTCCAAACACACCTAATTTCAGTGAGAAAGAGGGAAAAGAGGATCGAGGGGCATCAAGTGTAATGGAAGAGCGATCCCTAACAGGCAGACTGAAGGAGCAGCTGATGAGACAAGGAACAAAGGAAAGCACAACTTAATGACACTCTCAGGGACAGGAAGACAGGAAAAGAAGTATGTACTGGAGTGCAACTGGCGAGAGATTAAGAAGGATGAAACTGAGGATGAGTTGAAGATGAGGAGACTCTCAGAGATGGTCAAAAGATGGTCCTTAGTATGAGAGGTATAAACATTGTTTGATGGAAACAGGATTGATGTATCTTACACGGAGAATCATGTTACCGTATCATCATCACCTTATTTTGCTACCTGTTCTTACTGTGCCATGTCTGAATTCTGGCGATAAACACTTCAAGGTAGGATCTGTTAGTGTGCATTAGAATACAGCAGAATTGCAAGAGTGGAGAGGTGGGTGAAAGGGCATAGTATGCTTGATAAATATTCCAGTGAAAAAACCCCTCACAGAGTAAGACAAAGAATAGCTGAGAAGTGAAATGAGGATAAGGTTTCATTGAAGCAGAAAGATATGACAGTGTATTGCAGGAGCTGACATCTTCCTATATGTAAAAGTCTATGTCGAGGACCCTTAAATCTTTCTAAGTGTAGAAAAAAGAAAAAAATAAAAGGAGAGAGAAAAAAAAGGAGTAGTTAAAGCCAGATGCCAGTAAAAGATAGAGCCAAAGGAAGATAGCAAGAGAGATATTTCAGAAAAGGAAAAGGCACTGAGGTCATGGAAGAGTTTCTTGTAAGATAAAAGACAGCTGCAAAGATCAGACAGATGTGTGTGCATGCATGCAAAGTAGCAGTTTTAAGTAGTGAACTTTACAAAATTCAGAGATTTGGTGGGTAATCAGCACTGATAACAGAGAACCTCTGTTAGCAAAGAGAAAAATGGAGGAAGTTTGCGTTGTTCCTCTTTCCTCTCTACCAGTGATTAGCGGTATGGCAGAGGGGAACTGAGGTGGATGTATGTTGGTCAGAAAACGGAAGGTATGTTTAATGGGATGAATTTGAAAGGGCTGACCTACTAGGAGATCTTGAGTTAAAGGTAGTGGCCACTGAATCAGCAGAGGAATAGAAGCCAGCTGGAGAAAGAGGGACAATAAGAGCAGCAGGGTCAACAAAATTGATGGATTGGGGGCTTAAAAAGAGCTGAAAGATGAAGTGGTTAGTGATTGGTGGAGGAATGATTTATGTGCACACAGAGCAAGGATCAGTGTATTAGACTCAGAAACAGAATCAAAACCAGGACTTAGTGAAAACTCACTAGAGGTCTGCTGAAGCTGAGACAGTAGCTGATGATCTGACATGAAAGAAGTGACACGGAAGGGACAGTGAGAGAAAAAACAGGCAGGAAGTTTCATCTTAAATCAGCAAAGGCTTGATGGCTTAGCTGAAGAACCACAGCAGATTTCTGTAATATGGTTAGGGTTGTAATTACATTTGCAGCCAAGATGCAAAACATCTCCCTGTATTCCTGCTCTGAAATATGTCCCCTACAGTCTAAGGGCGATGTCCTTTCTGAGCTCCTAAGCTGTGGGCTTACAGTGCTTTTGGCACTGGGTTCTCATTACTCGCAGTAGCGTGGCAGTGAAATAGCACTGTAATGAGTGGTGTTACATCCAATCCTGTTTTACAGAAACAAGGAAAGGGTCTGGCCCCATTTTAAATAAATGCAAAAAATGCATAATGGACATACTTGCTTGTTGTAAAACTCTGACATTTACTCTTCCCCATTTTCTCATTGCCATAAGAAAATTATTGCCTAGTCCTATACAATTGTGCTGATAATGTTCAACAACAAGCTCATAAGGTAAGTTTTTTCTGATAGAGCATATAGGAACCAGTTGTATTGACAAGCTTCTAAGGACAGATGGAACTCTAGTTCTAAAAACACTACTTCTGTACCAAAGATTGTGTACCAAATGCCACAGGATTTTGTAATGAGAGAAAATGTAATCCCATTTTAAAGTAAAGAATGACAAATCTTCTAGTAATTATATCATGGAATTTTAAATGACAGCTCCTGAATATATTGTTGTTGGTATTTACATACACCACTTGGAATTTAGCATAAAGATGAAATTAATCTTTTCTTTCCTTGGTGTTGAGGGAACTCTGCACAGGTTCTCCTATTCCTTAAAATAAGTTACTATACCCAGCAACAAACATGCACTTTTTAACTGAAGCAAAATTGAGTGAACGGCTGTGGTGTGAGTGGTTTGGTGGGTGAGGACATAAAGGCTTCAGTTTTAAGAATCCATTTAACTCTAAACTGAAGTCTCGGAATGAACATTTTTTTTGCAGAACTAATACGTATCATAAAACCTCCACGTAGGTTTTGGTAAGAATCACAATAATTGTCAGTGTTGCTTAAAATGGATAGGCTTGTGTGTTGAATGCAAATACCTTCTCCTTCATGAGTACACACTGACTTTTAGTTACCTGTGGATGTTGTAAGTATATTTGCTGTGTAATAACTAAAACACATTCAGCTGGTAGATAATTTTTGTGATCTAAAGAACTCAGATATACCAAATTGCATGTTAATCAACTCCATTTTGAATGAGGCAACTGGAAAAGACCATCTCAGTTATATTCATTACATGTAAATAAACGTAAATAAAATAAAATAAAATTTACATGCGTAAAGAAAGTATAAGCTATTTGCTTAAAGCATTAAACCAAAAGAGCTCAAAGAATAACAGTAACTGAACTTTACAGTTCTCTTAATATTAGCCACTCCATTTTACATCATGACAGATGTAATCAGATCACATACCTATAACTTGGGTAGGATCAAATTGCTTGATTTGCAGTAATACAAGTATTAAAATGAATGTCAAATAATTTTTCCCTTGAAAAACAGTGTAATGTTTGTTAGATGTGTGATACTTGGTGTCTTATGATACTTCAAATAACAAATTATGGCCTGAAGACTAATTCAGAAAAGCTAAATATAATTAATACCAGTAATTAAACTGAAAACATTTGATTAATAAAATTAACAGCTTTAGCCAGACCTACATGAAAATTCATGTAATTTTTCAATTTGAATAGCAGTGCTTTAACTTAAAAGTAATTAACTACATATTAGAGACCTACTCTTTTGATTTTCATTGAATATAGATTGTTCAAAGAAGTTATACCACATTCTAATGACTGATAACACAGTTCTATCACAACCAAAAAGTAACTATATAGTTAATATTATGCTGAATGAGAACAGAAATTGGATCCTAAATTAAAGACCTTAATAGGGTTGACAGTTATATTTCAAATTTTTGTAAGTCTACCTAAAAAAGTTTTCTTTCTCTAGTACTGTGCAGAAATCTGTGAGCACAGCTACGCCCTTTTCTTCCACTGAAATACAGTTACTGAATAGTCATTTAGATGAAAATGATCAGCTTTAATAATACTGTCTGATTCTCAGCTGCTGTTGATTGCTCTGGAAGAACAAGATTGAAAACTTCTAAGTGTGAAATCTAGCTGTCTGAAAGTGAAAAAAAAAATGGACTCCTTACGAGGAAAATATGTGTAATGTAGTCAGTTTAATTGATCAATTTAAATATTTAAATGTGTGGCAGATTTATATCCTGTACCTAAAAATATATCCAGACTACACTGAGAGTCAAGCCATTTCTCAGATTGCATACTTTCATGGGCTCTATCCCTCTATTGTACTCATAACTGTGATGTTAATTATCAAGTAAAGGTACGATAATATGAAACCCTTGTTCAAAACCTACACCCTGCAAAAGTACTCCTTTGATCCTGAAACAGTACTGGCATTGGTGTGGCTTCAGTATTTTGCATTACAGGCAGAACACTGAAAAACATAACAGCAAAACGATCAAAAGACTGAATTGAGAGCTGACAGAACATATGGAAAAACTATAAACATTCACTTAATTTGGCCTTTTCTGCCTATTCTTAGATTACTCAATTTAAATAAGTTTTATTTCAATTACCTACTTTTATTTGGCTTCTTTTAGAGGAGTGAAGAGGGTTGCCCACCAGATTTTGGGTATAGCCAGAAAATTACATGTCTGAATGCAAAATTGCCTATCAGCCTATCCAAACCGCTCCACTATTTTTGCAGGAACGGGACTTTGCTGGTGCAGAGACTGCTTTTTCTGTTAATCTCAAAGTTACAACAGAATAAACATTATTTTAAATTTTACATTTTCACTCAAGTTTCTTGAAAACCCATAGTCTTCATGATCAAAAGTATTCATTCATTGTGAAACAAGTAATAAATCCCTAACTACTGGCTTACTCACCTATTCCCACAAGAAATCCTGCAGGAAGAAGTAAAGATATCACAGGAAACTTGTCCTGCTAAGAATATTCTGGCTTTTTGCCACTAGCAGAGGACAGGGCATTATATTTTAGGGATAGGATTTCAATTCTGCTGGACAGGACATGGGCTTCCCAGAGCTAGGTGACAGGAAAGGCTTCATGTCTATATAGGAGATTTGAAGGAAGAGAGGAAAAGAGGTGATGGAGAGGAGGAAGAAATTATGTACTTTCCCCTTAGTCTTAACTCACATAAATTTTTGTTCTGCTGTCAGAACCTCATCCTCTCCTAATGAGGGAGAAAATCTGCTGCGAGATCATGAAGGAAGCAAAACAGTGTCATCCTGTATGTTGACATAAGGATAGACAGAAAAGCGATATATATTCCTGGGTTGCAGTCTTTGCCAATCTATGGTGGTGTGACTGTGGCATCTTGTAACAAGTGTAATGACGTCTATTATACAGTACTTTTTCTCCATCAAAAACATTTTATATGTAATTCACACACTTACTTTCTTCCATTGCTAGTCCTAAATACGTGACTAGCCCAGATGAAGACTCCAAAAAGCACCAAAGTCTCATTTTTGACAACATCCAGATTATTTTAAAATCTGAAACTAACACCTTTAAAAAGATCTGAAGTAATCTAAGTGTACAGGCCAAGGTATTCAGTAGCATTTATGAATAAACTGTCACTGATCTTTAAGACAGAACCTCATCCATCCAATACTTTTTAGAATTATACCGTTAGATACCGAATCACTTAGGTGTTTTGAAAACAGGAGTTGCATAAGTCACGTAACTAATTCTTTTGATATCACTCAGAGTGTTTTGCTATCACAACAAAAAATGAAAGATTCATTTATTTTGCATGGCTTGAATCCTAATGTGATTATAAAGTAAACTGACTTTTCTGCAAATATTAGCAGCTTAAAATCGAAAATCTTAATTTTTAGTTAACAATTCTCAGTTTAGTTAACAATTTTCAGTATTGTAAATAAAACTTGACCTAACCAGTGTTTTTTTAAAAATAATTACAAGCTTTTAAAAATAATTACTAGCATTCTGATAGTACTGCTTTGATGCTGTTATTATTATATTACGGTAACAGCATTCTGTGTGAGGTAGCTGACACATTTGTTATTGTGCAGCTTCCTCTGTAAATAACCAAAAAGCTAAACAAGTCAATCGAATGCCTTAAAGTAGTAATTTAAAATCTTTTTCTTCCACATCTTTTGCAATGTATTTTTCAGTTCCTTCTGGACGGAGGACATTATGACTTTTGGAGTTAGGAGCCAAGGCACACAGTGTTTGCTGGAGAGCAGGTCACCAGGAGTGACTAGGAGACAAGTGGGAGGTTCAGCTGGGAGGTAGTGGTCAAGGCGTGGAGAGGACCGACAGGACAAAGGGACAAAGCAACACAGAAAGCTGGATGACAGGGAGCCAGAGATCCCATCGCAGGAGTTTCTGCTGAGCATGCAGGACTCAGCAGGATAAAACTACGAGCTCACACATGGATTCCCTCCAGTCTCTGCTGCGCCATCTCCAGCCCCAAACCAATACTCTGTGGTCCCTGTTCTGCTCTCCCATCACTGTATCACCTCCAGCATATGTTCTACAACCCTCGGGAAAGGGGATCAGGCCTCTCGCTTTGAGTGCCTCTGTCTCAGAGCAAAGTAAAAAAAAAAAAATCCTCACAGAAAAACAAAATCTTACCTCAACAATATCCGAATTCGTTCGACTCTCATGCGGCTCATTGTACTCGGTATATTTCAGCAACACTTTGTCCATATCGGTGCTGGCATACTGGAACAGTTTGTTGGTGCTGTTGAAGATGATCAGAGCAATCTCACAGTCACACAGAACACTCAGCTCATAAGCCTTCTTCATTAACCCAAATTTCCTCTTTGTAAATGTCACCTGGAAAAAGAAAGAAAGACCCGTCAAAAATCCCCAAGCTGGTCTTTGTAGTCCTCCTTCTTTCTTTTGGAAATATGATGTGTGACTGCTGTAGCCTTTGAATTGAACGCATGCAGAAGGCAAAGGCATAAATACAAATATAGCTCCAAAATAGACTATATGTATATTTTACGTGAGAAAATACACCTAATTCTCACTGCAAAAAACTTGAGGTACAGGTAAAGAGCATGGGACATTTTCATTAAGTAGCACTATGACGTCTTGATACTGCATCTTTCTCTGTAACTGTTTAATGAATATATTTTTATACTGCATACATCTTTCCCATCAATATTTTCAAACCGCACCTCAGATTTTCACTTGTAAATAGTTTGAACATGTGCAGTCAATTCTTATTTTTAATAGTGATTGACTTTGATTCCATGCCCCAGCTTGTGCTAGATTTTTAGTGATTATTTCATACAGCATCTAAGTTGTGCAAAAGAGGTACATTGTTCATATAAACACACTCACAATGGTTCTGAAGAAATATCTAGTGTTAAAAATTCAAATACTTTTTGAGAAATGAGAATTATAAAGCACAAAGAACAAACAATAGCTGACCAGCAACATATACCACCTTTGACACAATGTCTTTTCTAAACACAGAAGTAGCATACTTTATTTTATTTCAAATGACATGCTTAGAAATACAAACTGGAATTTTTTAGTACAAAGGACTTTGGGTCACATTATATAGGAAAAATAGGGATGTGCTTATAAGTTCTCAGGGGGCCAGCTAATGTCCTGACATCATGCAAAACCTAGGAAAAATATATGAAAAATATCTTAAATATGAAAAATATCTTTACTCTGTACAAAACCATAATTTTCCACAGGGACTGTTTTGACAATGAAAGACCTGCATATCATACCTGGTTTGGTTTTTTTTTTTTTTTCTCTTCTTTTCTGCACTAGCTTACAAGTTCCAGTAAGACATGTGACTCAGAATAAGAAACTACCATGGGCTGTTTAAGCTAATTGTATGGTCGAATTTTTCTCCTTCTTCAGTTTCTTCATATATGCGATTTCCATTAAGTGTATACGACTGATTTTTTTTACATGGTTTCTTCTCTGATAACTTTCAGTTACAAGAATTTTTAAGATGAAAATACAGTTTTGCTAAGTCTATTATTAATCAAATGTAACATGTAGTCAAGGTATTTGATATGTTAAGGACAGCCACGCAACCAAGTGTATAGGTCTGCCTAATCCTGCACTTGTTGCTGCCATTCCTTAATACCCATAAGCAGCAGCACCTCTGCACTTTAATGCTGAGGCAAGAAGATTCATCTGTACGTGGTTCATATGGCTGCTGTTCTATCTTGTCATATTCCTAATGCAAGTTAATGCTAACTGCGACCCCAGACTACCTTAAAATCCCAGCACATCAGGCCGTGGAAAACGTGACCTTTAAGTATTGCTAATCCCTATTTGCTAGTCCATCTCAGAAGGATGAGGAGGCTCTGTGCCAATACTTTTATTCTCCCAAATATATACTGAATGTTACTCCTCTTGTCATTTCAATCTCTTTAGCCTCTGTCAACATACTGTTAAGAAAAGATGGATTGCCTTTAAATACAATTATTCAAGCATTTTAAAAACACACTTTCCACAGCACTGGTCCCAGGTATGCATAATTGATAGTAAATTCTTTCTAAATTTCTCTGTCTCAATGGCTTTTGATATTTGGAATGAATAATGAGATAGGTAACAAAACTTCATCCAAATTCGGGAAAAAACCTAGTCTTTCAAATACTCCTTTAATGTATTCTCTGATTACAGAAAATTGCAATGCATTTGTTAAAACATATATATATATATGTATATAAGCGCATGTTTTAGAAAAAGCTAAACACACAGAAAATAAAATGTACTAACTCAACATATTTTTCTGCATCTAAAATGCCTTTCAATCAACTTTTTGACCACAGTGCTGTAGGTGGAGTGTCTCTATACAGTATGGTTTCTGTTGCACAGAAACCTCAGAATTTAGCATGTTACAGCTTCTTACCATCAAAGTACACCCCAGTACAGAAATATCTTTAAAGCCACTGTTTGTGTTTACTGTTAGGTGCTCCTGAACATTTAGAATAACCACACAGCTATGCTGCACAGCACATACTTATTTCATAATACTTATCACCAGAATGATACTGGTTAGAGTTCCTTTTTGTGGAAAGTGAAAAAAAGAACAACAAACCAGCTAGATCTTATTTTGCTTTCTTTAAAATATAATCTTAATTGCTCTGAATTTGATTTGTTTTTAACTCCTTGATCTTTCTAACAATTTCTAAATTTATCAGATAACGCTGTTGCTGCTGATAAATGCATTAAAAGCAATTGTATTTACTACTGTTTCTATGGTGACCTGGAATATTACTTTTCTTTTTAAATATGCATTGTGGCTTATCTTTTTTTATATATATATAAATAAAACATATATATATGTAAATTTATTATGCTTTTACAACAGTTTATAGTAGGGGTGAGCTAGTATTTTCAAATGTACAGTGAAAGGTCAACCTCTGAAAAGATTAAGAATACTCTTCAAGCCATTTAAAAAGAAATGATCTTTTTGCATAGTTTTTTGCTATGTGGCTACATAAGGAAGATGAATATGCTTATCTTCCAAAGTATTTTTGTGAGCAATGTAAGGAGACAGCATCTTTATTACTGAACCTTTTTCGGGTCTCAATTTGTTAACCATTTGTTCTGTTAACTATATTCACCCAAACTAAAAGTATCTAATAAATATTGTCTAAGGTAACAGAAAATATTCTAGTATTGCAGAAATTTTGCTGAGAGGTAAAAATTAGCATAAATTATTTAAAACATTTGGTCTCTTTTGTCTAGGTGGAAGGAGTGTGCAACCTACACTTAAGAAGCTCTGACTACAGTTGTACTGACAGTGCTGAGAATGAACAAGACACACACAATCCGCATGAACACAAGTTTTTGAGTAGCTGTAGCTGCAGTATCAAAAAAATCCATGTGGTCACATAGTCTTATTATTATATACTGTGTTTAAAGTTGTCAGTCATGATAGCATCATATAACAATGGAAAACGTCACTTTGACATTTGGCATAAAGAATGTTAGTGAGACTGGAAGGAAACACACATACAGTGAGACAATTCATCAAAATATTTAAAAAAGGACATTCAAAAGTACATGCATTTCAATATCTGTTTAATATTTAACTTCTTTTCAGCAGCAAGAATGAAATCACTACATGTTCTTTCCTGACAATATTAGGCAAGATATGATTAATTATCCCTGCTGTCTAAACCACTGCTAATCTGTAGGTGTTTTTCAGTTCACAACTTTTCTCCTCTTTAGGAGAATGTTAGCCAATTTAGAAAGTTCTTTTCTTTTGGGGATATAATATTTTATAATGACAGTGTGAGAACTGGGGAGAATGAAAGTGGAGTGGAGGGAGGAAGTGCAACAGATAAGAGGGCAGTCAGCATTCAACTGTCTTTAAACCCTTTTTAAGCATGTATATATAAAACACAAGGTTTGAAACACCAACACAATTTCTAAATACTGTTATGAGGTGCTTTTATTCATAGTTTTATATGTATTGCAAAAAGAGCAGTGTGCAGGGAGTACTACATTTACCTCTAAAACATACCAAAAATTAACCTGATTCCATCCTTTCATATTAACTGAAACTCTATTACGTTTGTCTTAGCCTTATGGTTATTTTACTTATTTAAAAGTTATTTTTAAAAATCCAAGAGCCAAACTGCCCTCATAACAGGAACAGCGATACCAAGAAGGTAGGTTACTAAAGCCTGCAGCATTTTTGTATATGAAGAAGTATAAATGCTGATGACTTTAAAGGCTCTGAGCAAATCAGAAGCTGCTTTCAAGTACTGGGAAAACTAAAAAAAACCCAGGTGAAGTAGTCAGCTTCCAACTGTCTTGACATAAATCAAGGCAAACTTTTTATGCATTTTGGATAAAATTCTAACTAAAGGTGAAACCCACTTTATGTGTTAAAGGCATTGACAAAAGAGGACTGTTAAAAAGGACGTTTTTCCACTTCAACTCTGTCTCTTGTTCAATACCATGGAAACACCTCTCAACTAGCGCTTCATGCATAATGCTGCAAGAGTCTTCTGAGAGACGGGTCATGGACTAGTCATTGCAATATCTGTAAGTGGGGCCGCAGGCAGCCTGAATTCAAGTCTGCATATCACACACTGTGATATGCTCCCTTTAGAAGGCAATTTGGCCCAGAGCAGACTTTCTTGTTTACTTGCTAGTAATTAAAATTTATTTAAACTAAATAAACTAGAAGGTAATGTTTCTTGGTTGCGAGTATAAATTCTTTCATATGCTGAAATTTAAATGTGTGTGTGTAAATGGTGATACTGGCCACTGGTAATAGTCTTTATTTAGCTAAATTTGTAACAATTATATGTTTCTTATAGATGTTAATGCATCTAGAGGAACAGAAGCAGTCAAAAATACTCCCATATAATGAATACAGCCTTCAGGATACTTCATTTATCTCTGTCGCAATGTTGTCTTTGTTTCTTTCTGTATTTTTTGGTGGGAGTTGGTTTGGGATTATTTTATTTTATTTTTGTTTTTAATTCAGGCCCTTCTAGTACTCTTTCTGAAATCTCACATACCCCAAGAGGCTGAGCCGTAACAGACTCTGCATTTGTCACTAACACTCACAGCATATGTGCTAACATTTTATGTTTTCAAAGTATCAGTCCTGGGATCTTTAAAGCAATTCAGTCCAGCCAGTGGCAAAATATCAGCATTCCCCTTACTTCTTCCTATCCTGATTATAAAAATATATAGCTGCTGACATAGGAAAATGAGGGAAACAGGGAATTTGCACATAATCCTTCCCATATACATTTCCTGCCATTAAACCTGTATGAGTGACTAGTGAAAACCAGGGACCACTGGTGCACAGAAGTATCTGATACAGACACTGACTGGTCAGGAAATAGTTTCGTTCTGTTTGTCCTTATTTCATCTGGAGTGTCTACATTTCTGACACAGGGACTAGAGCAAGCATGGTAGATACGATGTCTGTGACAAATAGGAGGTACTACACGAGCAACTTGCCTAACTTCAAACATAATAAAGTCAAGTTGGCGATATGTAAACCAAGGGGCTCTTGATTAAAATGTCATAATCCTATCATATGTTGAAACCCCAAACTACTGGAGAGGCAACAGCTCTTGTCATATTCTCTCTTCCCCTTGCTCCTATTTGATTTTCACTTAGATTTGTTTGTCATATGAAGAGGCCTGGCTGCAACAATCTTTACAGTAACCCTCAGTGGGACTGGGAAGCAGCACCAGTGCAGGGTTTCCTCTAGACAAACCCTCCTTTATGCAAAAGCTGGGCATGCCATATTAAATGAAAGACCCTTTAAAGAGCAGTGAAGGACCTTCAGCAGCCTGCTTCCATGTTCTTATAACCCTCCAGCGTAACTTATAGGGATGAGACAGCAGTGATTTATGCTGGTAAAAGAGCTATTGTCCCAGAAAGCCTCAAGCATATTGAGCTACGACTCGCTGAATAGTCCAGATAAAGAGGAGTTCTAAGCAGGATGCCCTAAAATTATAGCTATAACAAATAAAATGTTCATGATTAATGCGTATAAAAAAGAAGGTTTTGTACTTGTGTGTTACGCCCCATTTTTAGTATGTTAGTACATAAATAACAGATCAAATACTTAAAATAGTGATATTATTCAGTCTGCTCAGATCCAACGCATGATGGTGGATCTCTCATACGAATTTTTTCTTTGTAAGTAAAGAGAGGAGGGATAATTGAAAGATGTGTTAATTAACAGATGATATGGCAAGTCAGAAATTAGTAGGTTAGGCAGTATCAATATGCTTCCCACTTTAATTTACAAATTAAGATCTAAAAACAGACAGGGATGGAAGAATAATAATGGTTAATCTCTGATACTTCATTTCCTTCTGTTGAATCAGAGAGATAACATTAAGTCCATTATATATGGATGTACAGATACATATGTATTTTAGGCAAAAAGCATCACCTCTATCAAAACCACAGTACCTAATACAATATATGAGAAAGCTGACTTTTTTTTTTCGGTATGCTATTGCCAGTTCTGGTAGGTACAAATAGATGTTTAGGGTAAAAAACATGTTTACTAGTTCTGTGCTACTAAAATGTTCATAAGGTAAAGGTCAAAGAATATTTCATTCCCTGCTGAGCAAATGGTCAGGAAGCACATTTGTCTGCATTTCCTGTCATAACAGGAAGAGTGTAACTTCTTCCTCTCCACAATGGCTTCAGTTCTGCTTCCCACCTCCAGCTCTTTCTCCCCCAGGGCTTTCCAAACCATTCCTTGCAAGACAGCAAGGCTGTGCCTGTGTCTGCACTGGTTTTCAGCTCTGCTCATGCAGGTGCCTCATTCACTACTGCATTCTCTTTACTTAGGCTTCTTGCTCACACTTCAAATTAAAAGTAATTTGACCTAAATATTTACCTTATGCTAATTCACTCTAAATTATGCTCAGAACATATATTTGAAATACAAGCACACTTTATCTTAAATATAATACATTCTAGAAATTCACGGTTCAGTTCAGCAGCTCTCTTAAAACTTCACTTCTCAGGTAGTGTGGCATTAACGTGAAAAGTGCAGCCAGCGTTGTACAGATCACTACAATTTAGGAGTCATGAAAACCTAAGGTGTATCCTTTGCTTACAGAAACATAACTTTCCCTCTGAAAAAAACAGGACCAAGGCCTAAATGTAATGCTATATTCCAAGTATATGTCATTTGGGGAAATTTAATGTAAGCAAGAGAAGGAATTCAAATATGTAAAAGGTAAAAACCGTGTGATGTTTAAGACAAAGGTTCATTGATCAGAATGATGCTTATTTGCATAGTTAAGCAGGGATGTTTTCATAGGAAAACATCTCCCTGGGGGAAAAAAATCATAAAATCTCAGATCTTGAATAAAATTAAGACACCCCATGAGAGAAGACTGAAATTATCAGGAAATTGGTGGAAAAAAGTTTTCTATCTAACTTGTGCTCATGTTAGCATTAATATGCAAGGCTCTTTTCTCTTTCTACAGGGGAGCTTCTGATTCAGCCGATAGTCTCTTACTCTTTCCTTTTAAATAGAGCTGAAACACAGATAAAAATAGATACAGGAGGCTGAAATTAGTTTTGAAACTAGCAGCATTAGGTATCGAAGTCAGTAGACCAAATCTAGGTCTTCCTGCAAACGGTCACTTCCCTCCAGGATATTCTTCCCCTGCCCCATAACCTCACTTTACTTATCTGCTTTAATTTATTCTCTGTTGAGCTGATAACTGCAGTAAGTCTTGGTTTATAGCTTTACAGATTTGCTGGAATCAAAGAATGATAAAAGGTCTATGCATGAAAAAGTTAAGCAGCAAGTTTTTTTTACTGTCATGCCCCATAGAATCACACAGACATAATACTTTAAAAAGGGTATTTTACTATTTAAGCACCTTAATATAGAAGTGTACACTTCCTATGGTATTTAGTAACACTTAAGCTCCCAGCAGCTCATTACAAATTGAGAGATATTTTAAACAGTGTGCAAAATCATTAGCTAAGCTCAACTCAGTTTTAATGGTGACTCTGACAACTGCATGCTTCACAAGCAGCAAAAAAAATGCGGAACTAAGGAGCAAGATGATCAGAGGGATAAAAAATGGTGGATTGCCATATAAGACCGTTAAGATATTTCTTAATATTAACTAGAAGAACTAGTGGATTAAAAGAAAGAGTGTGTTCCAGACCTGATACCAGAATGTCATCAGGTCAATTTGCCCTCTTTCCTGGATTTAGCTCACAGACCGTGGATTTCATGAGATATTTTGTAAGTGACCTTGTACAACAGTAATACAATATCATTTACGTCACTGCACCTATTTATTTTAGGCCTGGGCAGCCCTGCCTGGACTGTTGCAAAGAGAGTTTCAGTCTACAGCAGAGCACAAAAGGCCCTCATCAAAACTAACAAAATATTTCAAACTGATGAAAAACAAATAGATAAAAAGCAAGGCAGATGAATACAATTCTTCCTTCATGTGTTGACCATAACAGAGCTAGCTGCATTATTTCTTTCAATTAAGAAAACACATGAAAATAAAGTTCACCCATGTTTTTGCAAATGCCCTTCCTCTTTTCCTTTTTCTTTTTAAACAACCCAGAATTCTTCATAGCAGCCTTCCCCAATCTGCCTGACTGAAATTTCTGCACAAAGGACTCGTAGCAGTCAGGAGCTTCCAACATCAGATGTGAGTGCTAATATTTTTGGCAATCAGTTCTGTTGGTGCTGCAACTAATATCATGTATGCAGTCTACCCAAATGGGCTGTTGACAAGGCTACCACCATCTCATGAGCCTGAGCACCACCACCAGAGATTCATTCCACGTTTATGAAGGCTATATTATCCAGTGTTGCAATAATAAAAAAATCTCTGGTCACACTGGCTGCTTATAACAGGATTCTCTTTGAAAGTTTTCATTTCCATTTAATATCATGATGGTAACTAAACTGTACAGGTCAATACACACTTATTCTAGTCTTGGCAATTATTCATACTCCTTCTCCCTGTGGCTAAAAGCAGAGTGAAAGGAATTTTTTCAGATGGGCTTTTCTGAAACTTTCACAACCAAAGAGAATTTGTGATCACTCACAGAAGATTCAAACATCCTTGTCACCTTTGTCACCACATGGTAACTATGAGGGCCAGGAAAATACAGCCAACTGGCAGCCCACATGAAACATTACAATAATGGCTCCTCCTAGTTAAAAGCCTGCATTCTGCACTCACCGAAGTCAATGACAGATCTCTTATGCAGTCGAGGGTAAAAGGACTGGGTCTCTAATGTCTAAGTTGCAGTAGTTTTCCTTTAACTTGTCCCAAAATGACAAAGTTTCAAATAGGCTTTGGAAAAGTGCAGATTATGTCATCATATTGCACATTTCTATGAGATTTGCAGCCAGACATCTGACTCGGGACAGTTTCAATTTACCAGTACGGTCACTACCGTATTCAAATTACCAGTATGGTCACTAAAGTACACATATCCAACTGACTAGACTTGCTCAGAAGAAATCCTCTTGAAGGGAGGTCAGCAACTATTTTTGTCCTTCCCAAGCCACTCATGCAAGCACTTTGAACAGTAGGGGAGTCTCCCACCATAGCAGACAGTAGTGTGGAAGAAAACAGCTGTTATGCTGATGAAACAAATACTCCATTCATTGTTTAATGTAAATAGCTAGTCAGGACACTGGACAAATGAGTGGAAAAGCAAGGACAGAAATCACCTTCCATAGGCCTTGTAACAACTTAAACCCTTTCACAAAAACTCTGTTATCCAAAGAGATTCACCTTTGCATCGGGAGAGGGCAGAATTAAACTATTGCTATATCCCCTTGTTTGATACGCGTTCCACCTATTTTTCCCTGCATATGGTGTCCTGCAGAGAATTTATGTGCTTGAAAACAGCTGAGTGAATACACTATCTGTGTATATCCCATTCACATCTAGCACGCCTTGTATTGTGAAACCACACTGAGTTTGAGTATAAGCAACAATAAGGCGGTTTCAAGTCAACAGATTTGCTGCTGTTCTTGCAAACATCTTTTGGTGAGGTAGTAAGAAGGAAAAGAAAACAGTCTCTGTCCATATCATGGTAAATGGAGCTACAAATAAGCTTTGTGGAACTGTGCTTCAGCTGGGATCTTAATTTTATTAATCAAAAACTTTCAAACTTTTTTTTTCTGGTGCAACCTTTTCAACTTCTCTGTGCATTCAAACATATTTATGTCATCAAAAACAAAAAAAAGGAATATAAACCAATTACTATTTTAAGATTACTGGAATTGTGTAAGTTACAAAATAAATAAACTGGGGCAGCTTCACTGAAGCAGCAATACCTCATGGCATACATTATATTTTAAGAATCAGTAAGGCTTGTGAAAGAGAACATCTCATACAAATGGTTAAAAGATCAATCAGCTATTAATGAAAATCCAGTTGTATTTAATCACATACATATTGCTACAACTGAAAAACCTGGATCCCACAGTCCAAAGGAATCAATGGAAATCTTTTCATTGGCTTCACTGAGGTTTAAATCAAGGCACTAAATGGAAAAAAGATAAAACCAGTAGAAACACTTTCTAAATTATGTTTCAATATATTAGTGGAAATAAGAAGCTGAATCAAGCCAATTATACTATGTCAGGGGTAAAGTAATGTAAATCTATACCTTCTGCCTCAGAGTGACTAATCAACATGATGGATATTATCAAATACTAGCAAGATAAACACTTTCTGCACTAACACTACAGTTGTTAGTATTCTGTAGTTTTATTCATAATTGTTAGTTTTGGAAGCTGGTGATAGAGGTCTTGAAAGTCTACTGTGAATGACTTGAAAGACTAGGTGTCTTCATTTTGTAAAGTAAATGTAGCCTCCTGAAAGATACCTCTTTGACAAAACTGGGTATTAAGTTCTCCATAAATCCTGTATTTGAGTAAGCAAGTTGACACTGAAGCTATTGTATGAACTAATGTTACTAATGGCGAAATTTTGTAGTATCATTTCCAAAATAATTCAGGTTCACTTCAAAAAGAAACAATAGTAGTATGGGAAAGTTCCAGACAACCAGTGTCTTAATGTTTAATGATATATTCAGTTCAATATTTCAAATTCAATTTCGATTCCAAGCTATAAACCAATTAAAATAAATATGGTGATGGTTTTATATTGATAGAATTATTGCTTTTTGGCCTGGCCCATAGCAATAGGCAACCTTTAGGAAAAACACAAAATGTATCCATCATATATATAATTTTGCTTTTATACATGATTTTCTGCCATGGAGAACAAAAGTGACTACTAATTCCAGAAAATTAAAAAATTCTTGGAAAGCATATTTAAAGATTATTATTTGTTGTTATGCCTAGGCTGACTTTTTTATGGCCTTATAAAATCTTTGAAGACTAACAACATAACTTCTTAAAAACCAATCTGAATATATGAAGAAATTTGTAGATCAAATGAATAGAACTAATATATTAACAATAACACAGTATCAAGTTCTTAAAAAACAGCTACTGAAGATTACTCCTAAATTGCAGCCACATGTATCAAGAACACTAATCATAGTGTTAAATAATTTTATGGAGAGTTTCTCACACTTGTGAATCTCCAGTTTCAACAAAACATCCATCCTTTTACATCAAATGTAAACAGAAGCAGCTTTTCACTGATTTTATGTTAAGATGCCAATTGTTGAATTTTATTTTTCTGAAAACAGGAAAGCAGTTTCTCTAATTTATGACCATATTTTAACTAGCAGAGACAGTGTTGATAATATGTGACAGCTACTCAGCCATTTTATCTAAAGCAGTGGTAAAAATTAATTAAGCAGTCCTGCTGGACCTATTTAGCCACAACATCACCAGTTGTTTCATAACTACAACATGACAATATTATTGTATGTGGGTTTTAGAATGTGTTAGGCTACTCAAATTATTTTTAAAATTCAGACAGGAAAAGATGAGATTTTTTATGAAGTAGTGTCACTTTTATATGAGGACGTAAAAATAAGAACACTTCAAACATGTAGAAACATAAATAATTTGCATCTATGAATTTAAATGGAAGTCCTCCTGCAAATAAACTCATATTCTAATAGTTCACAAAACACAGTTCTAAAAGCCTGTGTCCTGTTACAACTTGCAGATGCACTTAACCATGTATGGCACACACTGAAGTGAAAGCAAGTGCAGAGGGGACCCCAAGTAGAGCATACACATCAGTCTTTGTAGATCAAGGCCTCAAGTAATAAATTCCTAACTATGCATGTTACTAAACTTGAAAAAACTGTGTATGAGATTTCTGGTTGTTTCCAAAAGTACATTTTCTTTGATAGTCTTCCATACATTGTGTATATGTATACATATATGTAGGTATATGTATATATATACAAAGTTATCAACTTTTTAATCACCTTTGAGAATAAGTCACCTTAGAAATATAATATGTTCAAATACGGTATTTTTGCTACTCACCTGTCTGTTACGTTCATCCATAATCCTTGTAATCTGAATCTTTTTTCTCCCCATAGTCCCCGTTTTTTTTTCTCTCCTTCTTCCTTAAAATTATGTATTTTTCCCTTCTCTTTTCTTCCTCTTTCCCGTTTCCTCAAAACAAACCTCCTTCTTCAGCACTTGCACTACTCAGTTCACAGTCCCCTGCATCCGTTCCTGCTAAACACAGAAATGAAATCAAATGTTATTACAAAATTGATAGCTAGATGAGAGCTATTATATGGAGCTGACCAAGCATCCTCATTATAATTTAGTGTACAAGGAAATTATAATAAAAATTTACTGCATCTATAAAAAAAGTAATACATAGAGAAATAATAATTTAATTCAAAGTCTTCTTTTTATGAACAAACGCACCAATATATCAAGAAATGAAGAAAAGGACTGAAATACACATTGCCAAAACTTGAATGGAATTAGGTGTCTCTAGTTTTAAATATCACTCACTGCTCTAATATGAAAAATTACCTAAATCAGAGAGTTAATGAACCTTTCTGTACCTATGTATGCTAAGTAGGCCAGCTAATTCATTTCTGAAGGGAAAACAATCTTGTGTTTTGACAGCAGAGGTGATAATGTCCCTCATTATGCAAATAGGATGGACCTTTATTAAAGTGTTACTTGATATATGAGAGGTGTCAGCTACTTTAAATCCAAAATTTTTAACCTTATTCTTTAAGAATATAGACTGGCGCAAGTATTACTCAAGATACCTGAAGAAAACACTGGTGAATTCTCCCTCATTTCATGTAAATTCTAAAATGTTCTGATGAATGATTTATAACGAGCAAACATGTATATCTTTCCTTATAAAAATTCTTGCACCAAAACACAAGCTAATAGCACAGAAAAATAGGGACAGATGATAATTTAAGAATGTCTTGAAAAATATTTTCACAGTTTTAGTAATGCACTGATACTACCTCCCTGAACTTTACAATACTGGTTCCATCGCAAAGCTAAGGACAGTTAGATGCAATATATGAAAATATATGATGCAGTACACATTCCATATTTCACAAAATGTCATAAATCACAAAGTCAATTTCTATCATATGCAAAGCATTTTGAGCAATAAAAGACTCGACAGAAATAGAAGAAAATATACAAATTATGTTGTCTAGTGCTAAAGTAAAAGATGCAATTTTTTTTTCCTTTTTAACCTTAGTTTAAGATATTTTTATATTTACATATTTTGAACAGAGCAGCAGAGTTCTTTTAAATACAGAAGAGAAAAAAAGATCTGAACAAGATTAATTTAAAATGATTTTTCAAAGTTTTTATGTTAGATCCATAGTGTATTAAAAATATTGCCTTGGAAATAAAAACTTAGTAATTTTAAAACAGAGGCTGGTGTTTCCTTAGTTATTTTAAGCTTGTAGTCTCGCTGCCAACCTGATAAATTCTCACAATATGTTACGTAACACTAAGCTGATGTCCTGGCCATTTAATCCATTATTTGGCTCTGATTCAAAGCTACTGAGGTAGAAAAGCTAGACCTCACTCATTCTGTCTTCAATTCTGTCTTGATTTTCTTTGCATACATTAAACTTTAAGCTGCTCAAGTGTTTTATTGCTCTAAGAAAAAAATAAGTTAACAAATAAGCAGTCAGTCTGAGTTTTCTAACTAGCCACTACGATATAATTAATCTGCTGGACAAAACAAATTTTAAAGTATAATACGTATTACCTTTCTGCACATGAAAGTCTTTTTATGTTATTTGCTAGGCATATTTATATATGCCTAAATCATTACCATAATGCAGAACATGGAACAATTCATATCGCCAATTTAACAGTGTAAAGGCTGCAAATTTTTTTTGCTGCTTTTTTACTTGTTTGAAAACAGTTTGACTTCTCACTGCTTAAGAGGACACAAGGGTGCTTGATCAGATTTACAACAAAAATCAGAAGTCCAAAACTTTGAAATAAATGGATTAAATGTATTTATAAAACTTTTTTTTTTTTTCCCCAAACAAAGGTAGGGGACAGTCTTATCTGACACTCGGTGTTGACAAACAAACCCACTCTATTTTTAGAAATGGTTTTAAATTTCCTTGGACTGTGTTTCTTTCCTGTTTTTCCTATAGCTTTACCTCTGATACAAAGAGCAAATTAGAATGGTGTTTTCCATGCACATGCAGACCCAAAGGGCTCTAACAGGCTTTCTCTGTAGCAGTAAGCCAATACGCTAATCCACAGCAAATGCATATGGAACAACTTCCTTCCCTTTCATTCAGCCGAAGCCAGTGGCACGATCGGCTTACAGCACTACGCCTGCCTAAGCTCCTATTCACTGCAAGGTGGAAGGTCAGGGTGGAGAGATTAGAGCAGTGGCGACAGGGTAGCAAGGATGAGAGCTGCTCTGCAGATCAAGATGCTGATGTTGAGTGGGTTCAGAAAAATCACTGAATACCAAGAAAATCTACCAGGAAGGACAAAAATCTTAGTGGAGGAGCAACTGAGTCCTTCCCACACACTTATCAGTTCCACATTCAAGACCAGTCTTCAAACAACAACAGCTTTTATAGACTGTTTAAAGTCAGACACTTAAAATTCCCATAATCCACACAAAATTATTTTACAGTAATTTATGCAACACTTGATGAGCAGAATTTTGTTCTTCATTACCTGTACTAATCCACTAACTACATTAGTTTTAAGTGGAAAAATAGATGTTCAGGAAAATAAAATTGAAAGGGAGCCAGGATGACTTGGTTGCTAAATATTATCATACAACCTGAGAGAACCTGAAGGAGAAGACAAAATGTGTTAGGTCATATTTATCCAATGTACAATTCGCAAAGAAACATAAATTTGCTTCAATAGGCAGCGGGTTAAGTTTTCTTGCACAGATGAAAAACATCTCTCTCCCAATTGCTTTTTGCTTACTAGTCTAATTTCAAATAAAAGCTTTTCAGTTTTTCTAGAGAATTTATTTCCTTTTTAAAAATAATTTCTGTTATTTTTACTGCTACTAGAAACAAATTGGGAATGCTGTGGTATTCTCTATATCTGTCTTACTCTTTTACGCATATACATGTATCAACACATACTGCTTCACGTGCTATTCTTACTATGTGTTTGCCTATAGTTCTGTTCATTTCATTAGCACATATATAAAGCAGATAGCTGGACTGATTACAAATGAATTAGATCCAGATGAGTAACCAAGACATCTGATTCAAGGGCTATAACCTTCAAAGGCTGGTGACTTCTGAGTCAAACAGAATGTAAAGGACTCTGGAGACCAACAAATACCCATGTGCTTTAGGACTTCACCAGTGTTCTCAATAATTTTTGAAAGTTCTTGCAGGATTAAGGTTTACAGTATTAAGTCTTTAAAGTTCCTGTAACTGATAAATTGTATTTCCCTAACACAAATCACACTAGCTAGAAAAGTTGAAGGTACTACAAAAGTCAAATAGTACTACAGACTTTCATTATCCAAGAGAATCTAAAATGGAACATAAAATAACTCCAGAAGCTTTGCTGAAGTAACTGTCCACATAAAAGAAACCTTCCAACTTAATGACATGGTTACATGCAAACAAATTGCACTTAAAGAAACACACAGTTACACGCTATGGTGTTACAGTCTTCAGCATTTTTTCTTTTTGCAAACCCAAACATAAAAAAAAAGATAAATCAGACTGCTTACAAAAAGAGGAACTTCATTTTTGGTGGGCTTCTGTTCACTATATGATTTGGCAGAGGCAGTGGTAGCTGACAGAAGATTGATCTGAGCCTTGAGAAGGGAAAAGAGCTAATGGACAAATGCAGCAGACCACTTGACCGCTGCTGTCTCTCTTTTGCACATTCACACACGGACATATACACACGTGCACACACACACACACACACACACACACACACACACACACATGCACACCCACTATCCCTTCTCTGCAACACAGAAGAATCTTGATAGAATGGCAGGAAACACGCACAGAGCGGTCAGGGAAGGATATGATGTCAGCAACCACGAACAATAAAAGGTGTAAAGGTGCTTCCTTCCCTAAACTGTTCCAGAAGTGCAAAATGGGAACCAAAACTCTCCACTTCCTTCTCCGAGCAGAACTGTCTGAATCTGCTCTGCTGCAACACCCCAGACAGAGAGTTCTTTGAACAGTCACACCAGGGGCAATGCGGAGTATCAAAACAGGAGAGTCAAAATATTTAATTTATAAACAAGAAGCCAGCCAGAGAAAAACTAAGTTAAAATGTGCTAGGGTTTGGCATTTTCATGGTTGCTTTACAAAAGAAACAAACTTGCCATAAAGATGTTCCTGTTCCATTAAGCAGCTTGCATTCTACGTGGATTAATTAGCTTAAAACTAAAGAACCAAACCAATTTATTTTTATTAGCCTGATGTAAGAAAGCAAACAAAAAATGCTGTCCCCATTCTCTTACCACTCTTATCTTGATAAATAAAAGTAACTTCAAAGTTATATGAAATCTTTTCATGCAAGCCTTTCTGTTTACTCAAAAGAGTTTTGAATCAGATTCCAAATAAAAATCTAAATGTACTGGGTAAGAAGACATCAGCTACTTTTCTGATGAAAAATTAACTGCAAAAACTGCAACATAACCATGAAAATCCACAGAGGGGAACACATCTTCAAATAAAATGGTCACTCAAACGTTTTCTGTAAAAGCCCTAGCTGACTATGCTCCATGTACCGACAAAGACAGTGAAGAAACAGCTGGGCTTAGTGCATCAATAAAGACACTGATCATTTTGGGTCTGTCACCTTGAGCTGGATGAAGTTGAAAGAAATACAGAAAAGGGTGAAAGTAATGATCATCTCTCATGTTATCTGACTGAGATCAGCTGACATTAAAGATAGAATTAGTCCACATTCAACATGGTTTGGTTGCATGGTCATTACAGAGGCACAGTTTGGGCCATTAACAGAAAGGTTATGATAAAATTACGTATGTCATCACCACGGCAATACATCAGTAAAGCAGATATGGCACAGTCTACAGTATGGTTATCCAGGCAGAAAGCCATGCAACAACTGAATCTGAGTCATCTTAAGGTTTCAAACATCTGTCCACAACACTTTGATTTAGAAATTAAACATAACCTACATTTATGTGTTTTGATCTTATGGGAAGGCTGCCACAAGGAAAGATTGGAAGGGAGTTCATTTTAATCTACTAAATTTAACTCTCAAGAGATCATGCATTTTGCTACAGGAAGTATAAAACAAACATTTAAGCCATAATGGATATAATGTAACAGATGAAATACTACAGACTACTAGAGAGAGAGTGCTTCAAACTGAAAAAGTCTGTACATAAAGAAAATATTTGTAATCTTTAACTACCAAAGCTTATTAATCTTCTCATTTATCTAACCTGATTCCTGATTTATGGCATAAATTTAATTTATAATGGAGAACAATTCAAGGGCAATGAAATTCTGCATCAAGGCAGGAGTAGAATGTTCATAAACTTGCAAACTGCAAAATCATACCCTATATGTAAGTTGTTATTAAAAGTTTTAGAGAAAGCGTGAATCATTTGAACTGAATTAATATTTCACTAATTTTACTACTGATTTTGAAAGCAGCTGCTGAATTTGTAAGAGTCTCTATTCCAACTGATAATCCACTTATTTATTTAATTGTTTGTTTCTTTGTAAAGGATAGCAGAATGTATTTAGTTTTAAGTCTGAACTTCAGGAGATATACCTTATTTGCTTTTCACATTTATATTTGAACATATTCCTATTACACTAACAATGTAGCAGTGATTTGCAGAAAATTCCTCTCTTTCAGCCAAGTTACTGTCTGGTAATACCATTATTTGTATGCCTAGGAGAAAGAGGCATGAGAATATCTAGCACTACGATTTTTTTGGAATTTGGAGTTAAACAATTCTGAAGGCCAGTTGTAAAAAGACTTCATCTCCCTTGAACCAGAGCACTGTGGTCACTGTAGCTTACAACTCAGATACAGTACCAGGTTATCTCACAGAGTAAGAACTTATGCAATGCGGGTGGAAGAGCTATTGTTTTGCAAAGTTCCCCTGAAGAGGTTTTTTTGGGCAAACTAAGCATCATTGCCAAAATAGTGGAGGAGACGGAACTTCCTGATAGTAGTCCCACTTCATTACGCCACAGACCCTGCTGTTCAAAAGGCTGAGTTATCCAGACACTGAGTATCTAGTCCATAGCACCTATGAATTTAATCTGATCCATGCCTATACGAAAAGGAAAGGACTGACTTCAGCTTACCTTACAGAGGATGTGCTGAGTGTTGTCTACCAGGCGCGGTGAAGGAGGCCTTTCTGAATAGTACATACATGTTATAGCAAACCTGGACATGCTGATAAAGATCCACAACAGGAGGCCAAAGGCCTTCCAATAGATTATGGAATTTGCCACAGATGGTGAGTCATTCCTTGCAGCGGTGCACCAAAAGAGGAAGCAACCGCCGGCAATCTAGATGAAAACTGATTGCCTGCAGCCCACTAAGAAGAGATATGTGCCTGCTACGCTTGATGAAGAAATGAAGACTTGGCTAATTTACAACATTTTTGAAGAATAGATGTAGGAGAATAAATGATTTGCAAAGCAAAGAATGCAGACACTAATGCATATTTTAAGGAAAGCAATTAAGTGAAATGCTAGTAGACTAAAAAATGCCCATGAACAGGTTTATTTTAAATCTACAATGACTAGCAGGTGATACTTCAGTATCTACCCATCACCCAGTAAAAAAAATGGAAAGCAAAAAGTTTGAAGAAAAAGTTTACAGGTTGGTAATTAGGTTCATGATGTATCTTTGGCAGCTAGACAGACATAATGGGAGTTTGACCAATAAATATGGAATAGGATCCTTGAAGTGCTTGGTAGACTGGCTCAAGCATAACGGTTTATTGAATCAGACAAACTAATGATACAAGGGAAAAAATAAAGGACTGAAAACTGAATCACCTAATTGGTCTGAAATGGAGACAGTGACTACGAACAGGAACCTGTCTGAAAATGGAGTAGGAAAATTGGACCACTGCAATTTCAGCTAGGAGTCTCAATCATTTTGAGCTAATAATTTGATTGGATTGCATTATAGTTAATAGATGTGCAATAAGTATCAGAAAAAGTGTTTTACAAATTCAGTCTGCCACTCACTGAGCTGAAGGAGAAGAGGAGGCATTTCAGTGGTCAACAGCCTGTGTGTTGAAAAGCTGTCTTGGAACTACTCTGATCTTGGTCTACCTGTATTTGAAGACATCTTTCATACCAGCTAAGATGATACTGGTCTTATGCACAAAGGACTTTGGAGAGTGTTGGCTTATTACAGGAAAAGTCTAAGATCTCTAGAGTTAAGTCATTGCATCACTTGAAAGCAGTCTCTGGCTGTGGTTAGATCTAGATTTACAGACTTGTTACTAGTGCTTGTATGTGAGGAAGTCTGTGGTGAGGAACATAAATCCCCACACTGTTTTTTAAGATTCAGGGGACAATTCCAGGTATTATTGGAAATGTACTGCAATATCAAATCATAGTCTGAACCTGGGCACAAATGCTTGGTAATGCCAATACCAGTGGCAGACAATTTTAGATTGTTCTCTATTGAAGAAAGTAAGGATTGATTCTCAGGATTCTTTGTTACCAGGAAAGACATTTGATTACTTTCTGCTTATAATTTGCTGAATTAAAGAAATGGAAGGAAGCTTGGTACATGCACTTAGACAAGAGAGCTGGAGACAGCAATGTCTGAACCATGGTCAATGATCAGTCTTGAAGCAATAGGGAGAGTAGATGGAGAAGAGGATTAAATTTTGGGTAAAATGCATGGACTTGTTCAGATCTACACAGATCTGGTCTCCTTCATCTCCATCCAACAAGCTCCAGAGGAATTTTATACATTCTGACCCAGGAACGTCAGAAGACAGCAAAGAACTTTGTGAGGTATTATTTTATGATTTGTGACCATGAAGAGAAGCTGAAAGTGGAGAGACACTGGGAGAGAGCTCAGTTATAGAAAACACAGGGAGCAGACCCCTGAAGTAAAACCCACACAGAGACTTGGCTTTGGAGTTACTGCTGATGGGAGAAGGAGCTTAAAACATTAATACTTGATAATGGACATAAATTTCGAGTCTTGCTACATTTAGAGATACAAGAAATCTTTGTAAACAAACAGTATCAAGGCAATATTTGAGTCACTTGTCAGTTTCCCTGCCCTAATGGAAACATTCTGTAATACCCTGAATTTGACTAGCTATTCAAGCCAAAAGGTGGCAATATCTCTTAAGCATATCCTCTGACATGGTTCAGCTCCCTACCACAGAACTGAAGAAATCAGACTTGAAAGACTTCAGGCAGGTGTCCCTGAGCCACAGAAATTCCTCAAAACCTGACCAAATCTTGGGAGATAGATGAGATGGAAGCTGTGTGTGCCAGTCTCTCAAGCTATATTTGAGTAGCTTGCTGAGTAGTTTGCTATTCTACTCAGGCTTGAAAATTTTGATTCTGTATGGATCGACTAATATGAGATCTATTTATTTATTTATTTTCCACCAAGATCTCTTTATATGATGCAACCAGTCACCCAAAGCAATCACTGACTTGTCAAAGATGGACTGAGTCTCAGGCAGATATGATTTTAAATCCAGGGAATACCACTGATTTCTGTGTAGCTATTCCTTTCTACTAATGTAAACATGAGAACAGATCTGTCATTATTACTGAAAAAGAAGTCAGACAAGCTTTGTAAGCAGAGTTAGTATCTAATGTAGATTAACCAAGTTGGAAAAAATAAATTGCCTTTATGGGGTACAAGCCCTTCCTTGGATGCTCAGGGTACCCAAAACTCATCCTTTTTACCAGCTCTAGAAGCTGGTCTAGTGAGATATATTACCTCTGCCTAGAAACTGTTATTTGTGGTGTTAGACCATCTCAGCTACAACTATACTACCACAGAAAGTTGCTTCTCCTACAACATAGACCTAATCATATAACTTTCATATTTAAGTACCTTTGTTAGTTTTCTACAGCAACCTCAGATCAGTACATTCTTCATCTGGCATCCTTCATTTCTTAGAGGAATGATTAGATATAGAGATGTTCTGCTTCTGACTTTTGTACACCCAGTTCTAGAAACACACCCTTTCCCCTTTAATTCCTGACTTTCCCAGAAATGTCAAGAATTAAATACAGTCTTCTGAACTGTAAAATAGACTGCACAACATGCTGGAGAGCTGCTGAGCCGCTAATTGTTCATTCATTCTGTGCAAATGTTAATATAAATATGAGTATAAAAACTATAACACTCCCTAAACTCAACTGCTTGCCCAGGGACAGCTGCAGGCTTAAAATGAGGAGGAAGAAGGAGGGGGGGGGGGGGGGGGGGGAAGGTAAGGGAAATATATCAATCTTCCCAATGACCATGACAGCTGAAAAGTCTACATTAATGTTTCCAATCCCACTCAGACATTTTTTTTCCCAAGGACAAAAGGAGATGAAATGTATGTCAGGTACATAATAAGGCTAATAAAAAAACCCCACCTGCATTTCACTGAATAGGGGTGAGGAACTGCCTCTGTCTGTGAAATATATGTCTTTTTCTAATGGCAAAGCTCATAAATTAGGACAAGTTGTTGCTTTTAAATATAGAAAATACACATAATTTAAGTGGAAACACATGAACTCACAATACATCTGCTCTAAAAAAAGGAAAAAAGTACAGTGGCAGTATAGCAAAGAAGCACTTACACTGTGATTACAGAGATCTGATACCTCTTATAAGCCACATGATAGGGAATAAACCTTGCACATATATTGTCTGGTGCCTCGTGTCTGGAATTTTGCATGGTCAGGATGAGGCATCTGTTAGAAAAATGGACGGTTCTGACTACCAAGAAATAAAGTACAGGGCCATATCTGCTAGTGCTAGCTCACCATCACTCATTTGCTGAAGCTACCTGCTTTCTACCTCCTGGCTGTATCTTGACAAGAGGCATCTCTCTACGCTGGAAGATCCAAACTGGATTCCCACTGGTTTGGAACTAGAAAAAATGCATAAATGGACAAGTCTGTAAGAAAGGAAAGATAACATGGAATTATCTATGAGGGAGAAAATACAAAAAGATGCCTTGTGGGAGAAGAAACAGGCAAGGTGCCTGAAACAACTGACTGTTGAGGAAGGAATTTTCTGTTGTTCTGGCTTAGCTGGGATATTCTACAGATTTTTCTTCTCCTTGGTGGTGGACAAAGGGGCAAGCAATAGATATATTTCTGTTAACAATATTCAAATGAAAAAAGAGAAAGAGAATGGAGAAACGTAAGATATACAGCACACCGAGGAGTTATGCTTTGATATGATACAGAGCTAAAAGAGCTGCACTTTAGATACTAAAGATCTATCTTGAATCAGTTACAAAGACATAAATAGCCCCATCTAATTTAGTGTGCTCTTCAACCACATCATAGTTCACAGTTTTTGAAAACTGTATTAGGTAACTAATTCATACTTTCCACATGAGGATTTGTTCTTCTAATTTTTCACAGAATTGGAGTCTAACAGCTCTCACCTCAAGACCTGTAAAAGCAAATTTTCTACTGAAACGGAAAGTGTTTACCACAGAGGTGCACCTACCACTGTCTATATCTACAAAAGCCACAAGTGAGCATCACACTCTGCCTACTGAACCTCAGCTGTAACCACTCCATTAGCACATGCAGCTGGATTTATTTATTTTATTTCTTACACATACAAAAGACATTGCATTTGGCAGTAGCCAATACAAAAAGTCCACATCCTTGACAAATATCAGAAGAAAACAGACATATAAAATGTGCTTAATCTGCAGATGGAAATACAATGCAATTTGCTTGATACTTTCCATTCTATCTTGAATGAGCATTTTTTTTTCCTAAACAGATCATTGCCAGCATTGCTCATTTTATTATTGTCCTAGAAGCATGCTGAAAAAACAAAACATAATCAATACAAAGATACATTAGCTAAATCTTTTTGTGGCCTTGAACGTACATTATGTTTTCTCAGAAGTGGCACTTTTCGAGCTCTATTGATATGTAAGGTGATTTCTGACAAAAAACATTCTCAGAAACAGCTGCGGCAAAAGTCGCAGTCAGCATAGTGAAAGGAATTGAATCTAAGGTTGGGATGCAAATATGGCTGACTTCTGGTTCCTTTTCTGCCAAAAATATTTCATGCCACTTTCATTTTTTACTCAGTCTCACTGTTGGAAACCTGGGGATAAGAAACCTGGGGATTTGTGCATGCAAATGTTCTGTGAAGTAAGTATGGTGAATATTTATTACACAACTGAGAAATTCTGAAGGCTTTTGGTAAATATGCTGTAATTCTCACCTGGCACAGTGAGTGAGTATGTAAACAAATAGAGAAGATAATTTAGCAGATTTTAAAAAGTATGAAAATAATGTTATGAGAAGATTATGATCATAAAATATTAATATCTGTGTTTAAAATAACTGATTTCAGAAGTTTATAATTATCTTGTATATCTAAAGCATTTATATACACGTTGTTCTAGCACTATAGCCCTGTATGTTAATGTATATCTTCTTGAAATAAAGATATTTGACAGTACTGTCATATAAGGTCCAACATGGTACACAGCAGATTCATCAATTTCCTGTTTCTTACCCTCGCTCTCTTACAGCATCCTAATCAACCTAATTAAAGCTTCGTTCATTTGAAACCTCAGATGACAATTTGTTTAACTCTATCCCACTGTGGTCTTTTTATAAAGAGAATTAAATTTGATCTTCTGACAGCAATTATTAAATGATCCCAACTGGCCCCAATTAAGACACATGGCTCACAGGCCTCAAAATCCAATAAAGTGCCAAGCCCTCTCTTTCACTAGTACATCTTCCTTTACCTTGCTTTATTTTCTTAAAGCTAATTAAGCTCATTTTATGA
This sequence comes from Strix uralensis, assembly GCF_047716275.1. Lineage (NCBI taxonomy): Eukaryota > Metazoa > Chordata > Aves > Strigiformes > Strigidae > Strix > Strix uralensis. The sequence continues at coordinate 4,115,393 of NC_134012.1, read as the reverse complement.
AGTGGAACTGAATGTTGTTGTGTGGACTAATTCCAGATACAATGCATCAATTTACTTTTACAGACATACCGAAGTAGGGACAACATGCACAAAATCACCCTTTTGAAACCCCTCCCTGATTCAATTCACCTAGCTTTAATGCCTCTCACTGTGCTGCACATGACCTACATATGCTTACTTTTAAAACACTGCCTACAATGAGCAGTGATTGGAGAAATATATTAAATATCTGTGGTATGAGTTTTGCACTGCTTACAATCCTCCTTACAGTAATACATCTCTTCTTCAAACATTTCCACTTAGTTATCATCTCTCCATTTCAGAAGCTCAGAGAGATGTGCCACTTGTGTAACTTCTGAGGTTAACCTTTTTTTTACCTTTAACTTCTGCTCTAATTTTTCCACACATGTTCAGTAGTATGCTGTGAAGAAATGTTCACATGATTTCATGTAAAGGCAGGTAGCCCCAGGATTTGGAACTCATTGATTGTGTGGTACTCCAGGGAAACAGCTGAATTAAAACCAGCCTCATGAGACTGAAGTAGCTTCCATACACATCTGGCTCTTCTTATTCTAAACTCTAACACCTGCCTGGAAATTTAACCCCCCATCTTTTCTCTGAAGAACAAATGGGACAGATTTATCTACTGCCATTTGGTTTAGGTCAACGCTGAGCTGTGTGGTGTTCTGCTAAATTAATTGCGATGTAATTGATATTGTTTGACACAGTTTTTGAAAAGATGATGCTCCACCCATTTTAAGATCAGACTGCTCTCTCTATATTAAAATACATAAGATTTCATATTTCTGCACATTCACCCTGAGTACAGCTTTGAGTAAAAACATTAAAATACAGCACATATTTTCTATCTCCATATTTCTAATGAATTGCTGTACAAAATAAGATTATGTGCACAACCATCATCAAGAGAGTAAGTAACAAGTAAAAACAGCTCAAAGCAATACTACTTCCGTTGTGGTGAATGTTTCCTATATTTCTTTAATTTACATACTGAAAAACTGTAAGCATGATATTCCTTAAACACAAAAAAAGATAGAAAGACACTAAATTTCAGTGCAACATTTTCTTGACTAGCAGGAAGATGTGCAAGTTTATGTAAAACATAATTAGACACATTTCCTGTCCAGCTGGGAAACATACTTGTCTTTGTAAAAATTTAAAAAAATTAAAGTTATGCCAACCACTTCTCAAAAAGTAAACTAAATTTCTTTTTAAAGAACTTGAAATGCTACATTTAGGAATTAAAAAAATATTGACTTCAAAAGGCAGGCAACAGTTTTAATCCCAGAAATGCTATATGACTATGGTAAATTTGAACTGTAACATGCAATAACAGTCAACAGAGAATTTCTAATAGCACAATGAAATTTCTGAAGATTACAGAAGATTTCAGTGTACTGTGCTGCAAATTATCTCTCACTGTATTCTAATAATCCCATACAAAATGTTAATTTTAGATCATTCTTTTGCTAAAAACAGCAAACGCTGTAACAGATTTAGTGCAAAGAGCTGAAAATATCCTCTGGAAAAAAATCTGTACAGAAATCAGATCAACCCAAATCCTGCCATTACTCAGCACTGCAGTGACGTGCAGATGTTTGTAGTGGTTTAAGGAGCCAGCGGGGGCTGGAAACTCTACATACTCAACTCCAACATGATTGCAATTGAACCTCATCAAAGTAAGAGCTCATAATTTGTCACAGAAAACAGCCAATTAACATATGTTAGAAAAAGGCTCCCATAAAGATAATATATGATTAAAGATCCAATGCAGCTGTCACAAATCAAAATTCTGCATTTTAAAAAGAAATATCAGTCTGGGTTTCTGCATGTTTACATTGATAATGGATACTATATTTTTAAAAACTACAGAAAAAAAAGCCCCTAACTGTAGTATTTCCTCCAGGTTTGGAGTTGTATTTCCTCCAGGTTTGGAGTTACAGCTTAGGGAGATCTGGGTACTAAAGCACTATTTACTGTTCTGACTGTTGTGCTGTAAATAGTTAAGACCCTTGCCAAAACACAACTGTTATTTTGTTTTAGTGCTATTTTAAAAGACAGACCTTCATTGTGAGTGAGGTGGCCTTCATTGATGCACTTTGTTGTCAAGACATTCCTCTGAAAACACAGCATGTCCTTATTGCTACAAAAAATACAGTACTGTAGAACTGTGCACTATAGCCCCAGGGCCAGCGCTGTGATCCCGGCAATTCAAATGCAGGGCCCTAAGTAAAACTGCACCGCAGCCAGTTCCATTATTTCACATTTACATTAGTGAAAATGAGATCTGAACGTAGCCTGCAACCATCCTTTAAATAAATACATTGATTAAAAATAGTTTTCACATATACATGTATGGAAAATTAAGCCTGTTGCTTTATTAACACAGAACCCTGACTGTGATGATTATTCTGTACAATAATCTTTACTCCTTATATTTTGCACAGCAATATTTTAATTACTGAAACACTGCATAATTAAGCTGCTATTTTTTACAAGCATTATGCATTTTTCTTCCTGCTATCATTTAGGATCAGTAAACTGAAGTGATTTGAATAGCACCTTGTTTGTGTGTGTGTGCATGTGTGAGCGTGTGTGTCCTTGTCTTGACATCGTGTTGTAAAAGGAAGTGCTTCCTCTTTTCTGTTTGAAAGAGACCCAAGAAAAACAAAGTTTTGAAATGCAGTAGTCTGACTGGACATTAGTCAACGTATTTTTAAAAATGCTTTAACATCTATTCAGTCAAATATAATCTCATGTTGATGGATAAAAGCAGCGGCAAATTTTAATCAGTGTTAACAGAGAATAATATAATGGAACTGGTATTCTCCAGAAGTGGTATGTGATGATTTTAAAGGGTCTTTGCTCCCCTTTAAAGTCCTTCAATAATTGAGAAATGCTTTTTCCATTAATGCTAGAAGCTGCAGTTTGTGTCATCAGCACAAAGTTAATTCTCTTAAAACAGCACTTATAATATTGGTACTGAAGTATCTGCCGACTTTAAAGCTATGGTTTCAAAAGCCCTGGGAAAGCACAGACTTTTGAACATGCTAAAACTTAATATGCCGAGAGGTCAAAATGAAAACTTAAGTGTTTAAAGCTACTCATGTGGGTAAGACTGTCTCAAAAAGATCAAAAGAGCTGAACATTGCTGGCCCATTTACATGGAGCAAAAATTCCTAATGTTCTTTAATATTCTTCACTATGTTATACTGAGATTAAAAAATAATAATTATGAATCACTGTCCCTTTTAACAAAACACTGTGAATAATGTTAAGGTTATGCTGCGTTTTTTTTTCCTCAGGAGTGTGTTCATTGATTCCCAAGCAATCAGTAACATTTTTGATTAAGATCTCAGAAATAGCTGAAAATCCCAAGGCTTCCCTACTACTGAAACTTCACATGTCTTTGACTGTCCCCAACTAATGACAGTAAACTATGCAGCCTCAAGCTAAAGAGATTAATTTCCATTTTGCAGTGAATAGACAAAAAGACTGGACAAAATCCGTTCCAAATCAACTACGTCGTTATGTCTTACAGAAAATACACTTTTGGCCCTAGAGGCAGATTGAGATGGGAATAATAAAATTCAAGGTGCAAAACAAGTATTACTTAAGAGAATATTCAGATGAGAACTGTATTTTTTTTTCTTATAGGGTTGTTTTTTTTTTTTTTTTTTAGAATAAGACTACATGTTTTGGATAAGCCAGCTTCAACATTTAGTATGTATTCCTGATAATAAATCTTCTTTAAAATACTGCTGCTAAGAGTAAAAGCAGAAAGCAAGTTCTTCATTGTAAGGAAATATTGTGTCAGAGTGATTTCCTATTCTGTAAACTTAAATTTCCTCTCTTCATAGGTAAAATCTGATAATTTTACAATTAGATCATGCATAATGACAAGTATCAGTCCACTGCTATTTTCCAAGCATAATTATCAAATTGGTCTGCTGTTTACTTATCACAATATCTCTAGGTAAGAAATCTCCAGCATCCTTTTTATAAACTTCAGATTTAACAAATTATGCACGATGAAATACTTTAAAGATGTTCTTCCTCATATCTATCCATGTTGTGCTGCAAAAGTGAAAACCATCTGAGTCAGTAACAGCTTCTACTAAATGGAAATGTCAATGGTATGGCATAACCTAATTCTAAATGTTACAGGGTTTTTTACAATTATTTAAAAAATCTGATTGTAGAGCTTGGAAACAGAGTTCCTGAAAACAGTATCCCACTTTCTGATTGCTTCTGTGCATATGGAAGTTAGAAGCAATTTTTCTGTTTACTTTAATAGTAGCACTGAGACTTTGGAAAAAAAGTTGAGGATATGGTATTAAATTTCCAAGACCACTCTAGTATCAAGGCTGTACCTCTATATGGTCTTACCCACACATCTCTATGGCATTATCCTGTTTAAATAAAGGAAAAATATGCTGATGCTTCTCAGTCTCTCTGATGGGTCCAGTGGGTGGTTCTGGAGAGGAGAGATGAGTTACCACGATGTGGAAGGCTCTAAATCCTCACAGGCTACTGCAGTGCTATACAGTAACAGAGCATCATAACAATGAAGCATAAAACTTTCAAAGCAAAATAATAATATTATTGTTAATAATAATTATTATTAATAAAGACTCTGTACAAGCCATGTTAATACAAAGGTGTGAGTCCTGTATGTTACCCAGAGATCACCACTGAGGAATCAAAGGATCCATTTTGCAATTTTGTGTAAAACCATAGAACATGTTGAATATGTCCAAGTATAAATTAGGAACTTTAGCAGCAACTACAGTTTTCGCTGTTAAAATTTCTAAGTTACTGAAAACTTAAGGGATACTTTCAAGTCATTTTAATCATCCAACATTTTCCCATACCAGCTCATGGATTTGCTTTTCAACACCAGCAGCCTAAGACAAGAACAAACTGATTTATAGCCCCTGTTAGAGGAGCTTGCTGCTCAGTTGTCATTTTTTTTCTTGGCTCCAGTAGATGGAAGCAACTCTCTTGCTGGGTTTTAAGTTTAGTGTGGTTTTGGGGCTGCTTTTTAGGCCAAAATCTTTATTTTTATATTTATTTTGTTGTCTGTTGATCCTTTGATGTTAGATTCCCAGATAATTTGTTCCAGTTCCCAGAGCAGTTTCTTCAGATGAGAGCCATGCGTTAGTAAGTTTGTAGCTCCTGCTGAAAACTCTTGCAGGGATAAACAGAGCCTATAGCAAATCTACATGAGCTTGTTTCTGGAAACCCCAGGGCTGCACGGTTCTGTTGAAATAACCACTGCCAAGACACAGGGAAGAAACTGTTTGTGGTATGGATTCAGGTGTGTACAGACTGGTAGTTGTCAGTCATACAGTACAGTACCTTGTCTGATAAAAAAACATGGAAACATGACATCCTGCACTCTTTTGCTATTTTGGTTAAGCCAGTGCATCACTCGTTTTCCTTCACTGATCAAAAAATATGCTGATCGTGACGTTCAGCGTCACGTCCATGGTAGGCAGGTGTTAGAGGATTTCAGGTACAGGGTTTTAGGACCACAGGCCACTCTGCTCAACCTGGCTTGTCTGACAAAAAACAAGAGCAGCAAGAGTAAAGTGTTTGACACTACCTGGAGCAGACCTTAAGGGTTCCTTCAAAATTAAGCAGGCTTTGCACCTGCCACAGAGAAAGCATATTCCATATCAAGGTAGATACGCATACAGGAGAGTAGTAATATTTGCCCCTCCTTCCTCAGTCCGTAAATCAGTGCCATGCTCTTCTGCCCTTAAGAGGCTGAGATTAGACGTTCATCTTTTTAAAGACTTGTCGCCTTCAATTAAAGAGGTGTCATCTACTCCTAACCTGTATGGCAAGAGACACTTCCCTGAGTCGCTGCAGTCAAACCAGCATGTGATGTGATCCTGTTGATTCTCACAAGCTAATCAGGGTCAAGCTGGGTCAGATCTATGTACTGCAAATTCTTTAGGACAGGGACAGTCTCCTCCTATAAGCATCTATGGTACAAAAAGTAACAGGTAAGATAATGGGCCTCCATTCAAAACTGGAACATCAGGATATTACTGAACTCTTTTACGTATTTAACTGTAGTTAACAAAAGACCTCCAAACATGTGCAGGTAATACACGGTTAGAGAGATTTCAACCAATGGTGTTTTGAAGGCACTATGCTAACAGAAAAGAGTGTGTTACAAATGAATTGCAAAATCAAGATCCTGATCACTGAGAACATTAAAGATTTCACGACAATCTTTACAGAATGAATTATGTCTAATTCCCGGCCACATTCCATCTTGGATTGTTATTCTGCCCATATAAATTCTAATGCAGTTGAAGAAGGCTTTCTTTGCTTCTTGGTTTGGACAGATTTGGTGATGTTTTGTTTTTCACCGTGGCTCTGCTTTCAGAATCAGGTGAACTAATCATGTTCCTTGCTTACATTTTGCCTTCAATGGGTTGTATAGAGGCCTATTTCACACTATACAATTGAAAGCTTTTTTATTAATAGGAATTTCATCATGTCTGAAGTGAGCAAAGTCTTTTTCTCTTACCACGTTTTCCACAAAAGTAACGCAGAAAGAAAAATACATAGAAGAACTTCCTTTCAAATTAGTGAAAATTAATGAAGACATGGATATTTTGCATCCAAAAAACCCCAATGAAATTAATATCTACATTTCATCCTCTCAAATATAATTGATTGCAACATGGAGTTTTTGGAAATACCATCTTATGGACTACTGTAGCAATGCCATGAAAGCAAACAACGGACTAAACCTAAAGGACTGATAACACTTAATTCTTGAATGTTGTCTGAATATACCTCACCTAACTGATAATCTTTTCTTAACAATCATATGGTATATGTGGATACAACTAATAAATCAGACAAAGAACAGCTTCATATCACTCAGGGAAGCTCTTCTCATCACAACAGCAGAAACACACGTTCCTGTAAAAGTTGTAATAGCCTACCTATATTTTTCCCTGCATTAGTTTAGATACAGAGAGATAGAGATCAAACTGGTGGACATAAATCAGTCTTAAACAGGCCAAGGGGTGAATTGTGACAGAGTCCTTGGGGTGGGGAGATCCTTCTTCATATAATTTTTAATAAAATTATTATTATTATTTTTAAATAAGGTCAACTTGCCCTTTTTGGAAACTAGTTTTAGTATTCACTGTTTTCAGTAACCCATTTCTAAGTGTGTTACAGTTGTCACAGAAAACAAATATCTTAAGAAAAATTGTATTAGTGGTGGTATTTTCAGCCAGATCTGTGGAAAATTTGATAGACTTTTTGTGCAGTAGCCTGGTTTTTTATTTAATTTTATTAGGGTTATGTCAGTGATTATATTTCATGGCAAACACAGATCTTGATTCTTAACAAAGTGATGCTCCAATTTCATATTAACCTTGGAGATCTCAAATCTCAGTACTTGGTGGAAAATTGTTAGAATGGCCAAATTCCAGTGGCAGAAAGGGGGTGGGGGGGTGGGGAATGTGAGGGGCTTGATTGTGTGACTGGTAAGTTGGATCACCAAAATTTACCAAGAAATACAATTTTTTGACCATAATACCAGATCTACTGCTCAGAAATAGGGAGTGACAGTCTCATGAAAACAGATTCCTGGTAATATAAGAATGCATTAACAAGAAGCACACACAGAGAACGTGAAAGTCCACTCTACACTGCTGACTTGTCATCATGCAAAAGACAGAACAGAAAGTTCTTCACACAAAAAATACTATGTAGGAAGAGAGGAACAAGCCTGTTTCTCCTCAGATACGTTTACAGTTTAACCCAGTCAGCAACGGAGTTTTCTGTATTGTATATAATTTTTTTATGCTACCCAGTTATTACGTTTTATAGGTGAAATCCAAGTTCTCTATACTCTTTTGAGATGAAGAGACAAAAAATTACTGCTAAGTAAGAAACTATCTCTGTTATCAATTCTTCCTACAAGAAGTTTTCACATTGTGATAAATCAGAAATCAGTGATCCACAAAAATGTTGCTAACTAGCAGGAGATAGATACTCTATAATGTGCTATAATATGATATCACATATATATATATGTGTGTGTGTGTGTTAGGGGATAAGGTGATTTAAGTATTGTCCATTTGATTACATAGGTTGAGAAATTCCTATTTCTGAAAACTACAAATTCTATCATTTGAAAATGACAGAAGGAATTTTCTTCTATACATGCATAGCTTCTTACTGAAGTTAGGCAAACCTCTGTGGGTATTAAATTTGCTTGCCTGCTGTCCTGGAATAATGCATGGGTTAATGGCTTTTAGCCTTGTTGATTTGAATACTAACACAAAAAAGAAAAAACAAAACCACAGAAGAATTATTTGTTCCTTCTTACTATGTATTGCGTTAAGGCAATCTATGCGAGGGAACACACTGACACATGAATGGACAGAAAACATCAGAAACTAAGTTTACATGAGGCAGAATGATAGCCATCAGCAACTCTGAACATTTCCTTAAATTCTGGATAGGCAATGCTTTAGCCTAAAGTCAGGTTTTAGAAGGCAGTATCTTCAATGTATGAAACAACTCTGAACAAATCTGACAAGATGTCTAAATGTCTGCCCCAAAACTAGACGACACCACCATGTTTGGATGTGGTCAAATTCTGCCTGGAATTGGACTAAAAGGGTTGAAGAACCTCAAAAATGCCATAGGTTAGAATTGGCAGTTCTGGGACAGACATATCAGTCAGAAATAGTGACTCTCAATGGGTACAGATGTTGAGATTAGTTGAGGCTAATCTGAGGAAAAATTACAGCATATGCACCATTTTAATTTCTATCGAACCATACAAAAAAAAGAAAAACCTTCAATTTTAAAGCAAACTGTATTTTAATGCATTGCTTTTCTTTGGCTGATCGAATTCAACTGTCTTTCAAATGCATTTAAGGAAAAAAAGTAGTTAAGATAAAGGTGGTGCTGCAGCACAAACTTGAATTTCCTAGCATTCTGTTTACAACAGTTCCAAGGGCAAATCCTATTTCCAAGGCTGAGTTTCAGTCCACTTTTGCCAAACACTGACTTGAAATAGATTGTTTAGTGTTTGCTACTGGCAATAACATACTGAAGCCTGAAATAATAGCCTATAATTAAACAAATTAATCTTACATTTTCCAAGGTACAGACGGCAAGATTCACTCATATAAAATAATTTATCATTAAATTTTGGAAGGACATTTTAGATTCCAGTCTGCTGTTAAATCTGCATGAAAGAATATAGTGATACATTTAGTTATATTTTTATGAGGTTCACCCCCTAAATTTTGGCCATATTTCAACTGAAATGCGTGGAGCTTTCCGCTTGACAGGGTAAAAAATCATTGTGGAATATACTAAGAACTAAAATTTGGTGTTAACAAGGTATAATTTGGGCCTAGTCTCACTGAGAGGACCTTGTGAAAAATACGATACAATATACTCAGTACATTAAGATCATTAGCAAGTAATTACATATATTTTAATCAATATCTATTATGAGATTGATTTTTTTATAAGCATTATAAACCTGAATCCTTTGTGAACTACAAAATGAATATTAATGTAAACTGCCACAATGTTTTTGGCTAACTGCATGACTTTTTACATCTTACTGCAGAAAATGGGCTGACTGTGTGGCTGTGGGGTTTGTATCTGTGCAGTGGGATTTCATGTCATGCACATTATGAAACCAAGAAGTATGAAGGGTAAATATATACATTGCATGGTGTCCTGGTTTCGGCTGGGACAGAATTAATTTTTCTCCTTAGTAGGTAGACTAGTGCTGTGTTTTGGATTCAGTATGGGATTTGGTATGAGAAGAGTGCTGGTAATACACTGATGGTTTCAGTTGCTCAGAGATCAACATCTCTCCAACTCCCCGTGTCCTGCCCGTGTGCGGGTGCACAAGAAGCTGGGAGGGAGCACGGCCAGAGCACTGGACCCAAATTAGCCAATGGAATATTCCATATCACGTAACGTCATGCTCAGGATATAGAGGAGGGGAAGGAGGGGGTTCTCTCTCACTTCTGTGGGATTGTGGGATCTTGGTATTTTGGGATCAATGGCCGGGAACGGGTTGGGTATTGGTTGGTGGGTGGTGAGCAATTGCATTGTGCGTTACCTGTTTGTACTTTCTATTATTGTTATTGTTTTATTTTATTACAGTTACTAAACTGTTTTTATCTGAACCTATGAGTCTCCTTTCACACTTCCAATTCACTTCCCCATCCCCTGGCAGGGGAAGGTGAGTGAGCGGCTGCATGGTGTTTGGCTGCCGGCCAGGTTTAAACCACGACACGTGGAAATGGTGGCTCATCTCAGCAATGCTGTGCACCTGTTTCAGGGTGCTGTGACTCCTTTAAATTCTTCCCCATTCATGGAATAATGGTCAGTAACGATAAGTAATTTAGTTCTACATTCTTCCTCTATTCTGACAGCTTGACAATAATGAAAAAATTCCTAGTTTGCATTTTAGAAATGACTGTGTATTCCCTATAACTGAAAATCTGGTAATACTGTAGTATAACAAGTTACCCTTGCTGTCTTCAGTAAATCTAAAATTATTTTTAAAGATGGGCTGTAGCACAGCCCTTCAGAAAATATGTTCTACAACTTCAATTAATTTTTAATCTCTTGCTGTTTATCAGTGATTCAATCTGAGATTATGAAGCAGGTTCCCTTGACTGTATTATAGCCTGAAGTCTCTGTTCTGACTTCTTGCATCCTTGCACATGTATCTTATTTCCCTTTTTCCATCCACTAAAGGTAAATGCATTAGTTATATAAAATGTAAGAGAAAAGGATAACACTGAAAATGTTTAATAATGTCCCAACTTTCACCTATATTTTAAGGCAAACTGCAGTTTAAATGAATGTTATATGCAATACCCTGAAGAGATGAAGCTTCCATTAGAACCAAACACACAGAAATTTAAGTAACAGAAGAGCTCTGATTTGTTCAGTCATCCATCTTAGTATCTGAACTCATGGTAATGCCCATGGCATGACTCTACCTTGTCCATTTGCAGTAGTGCTTCTCCTTTGATGATGGGGAAAAGTTCATCTTTTTAGTTCTTATGCCAATAGACTAAAATTATGTCCCCGCTGACACCTAGGTCATTTTAATGTAATATTCCAGCTTTAGGTCACTATACAACACCATCTGAACTTGTCAAAATTAATGATAGAAAAAGAAGTAACCTTCACTTATGCATTCCATCAAGTCCCAGGGTACTACAGAAAGGACTGAGATCAAATGAGAAACAGAATTGAAGGTCCTGGGCAGCAGCCTGTTTAAATACTTTTGTTCAAGATAAGAAGGAAAAAGAAAATATGCATTCCTTTGTTAAAGGGAAAGGTTTTTGTGTCTAATATATTAGAGAGATTGTTCAAGAACAGTTCATCCTCACACAAAGATTACTTGTGCAATGATGCCAAGGTCAGGGTCAGCCTGGGTTATCAGCTGTGGACTAGTAAGTGCCAGACAAACAAGCTAAGCTGCCTCAGTTCTCATTTCTGCACTGCATAACAGCCAGTTTCTAATTGCATGCTGAGAAACAGGTATGTGAATAGCTGTTTCCCTCAATTTAGAGATAAATGTTGCATTCTGACACACTTCTTTTTTAGTTGTATAAATTCAGACATATGTAGGGCATAAATCCCTGAAGAACAGTGTCCTAAGTATCCAATCAAGAGGCAAAAATCACATAAAATATTGCCATTCTTTAAGGAGAATTTTGAGTCAGCTCACTGTAGGTATTTCTCTAGCATGTATTTGCAACCAGCACTGAAGCACATTATCTATTATTTAATGTAGCAATTTTATGCTTTTGATTTACAACAGTGTTTTGGGTAAACACTCTGAAACAGAAGAATGTATTATTTAGCAATGATCTGTAAAATGTGCTGCATATCTGTACCTGTAATTGATCAATATTCTTACTGTGAGCATCAGGTATAGCATGACTAAGAACAAGTAGTGTGTTCATATTGGTTATTCAATCCCTGAACTGTAACAGAGCTATTTCTGTACTTTGAATAAAAATAGATTAACACATCTCTTTTACAGTTTTGTATCTAGGGAGAATAAATCATAAAGCAAAAGAATGCATGGTATTCCACGATGCCACAATAAAATTTGCTCATAGGAACCAGTGCTATTAAAACCACCACATTCTGCTGGGATTGTGGTTCAAGGCCTAATGATTAAGAGTAAGTTACCCTAAAGACTACTCAGTAATGAGGATTTGTAAATTCCCATCTTAATAATATGCAATAGTTTTGGATTGTTCAAGAATTTGGGCTAAAAAGTTCCTTGCTGTTCTCACTGTCTATAATCTATCAGAAGACTACTAAAAAGACAGAAAAACATGTTAAAAAATCATCTATTTAGCTGACCTAGCAGAACAAGGAGTTTGCACTGAAGTTAAATTTAGAAAGATCTGAATATAATGAAGCTAGCTTCACGTATGTCAACTTCCTCCATTTCCTTCTTTTTTCCGGAAATAATTAAATTGTAAAATTTGATTTAAGAAAAAAACCCCCACACCAACAACCTTTTTTTTTTTTTTTTTCCCCCTTAAGAGTATCTTTCACTTTGTAACAATACATACAGTCTAGAAAATGTTCTGAATTCTATGTTCTGAATTCTGGTCATTTTAATCAGACTATTTAAGCAACTATCAACCACGGACTACTTTGAAATTCAAAGGATTTAAAAAAATTTACAATCACACCAACCAGTCAAGTGAAGGCTTAATGGGGTGACATTTTACTTGACGAAAATAATTGTGACATTGGTACAACATCCAAAAATAGTAAACTTGAACAAATGTGTAAGTCTGCAGTACTATGGCTTGTAGCCCCAAACCCACAAACATGAATGTATATACCTAATTTGAAACACTCGACTAGTTCACTGAAGGCTGCAGAGCTGTTCATGCACCTAAAATTAAGTACATATGTAATGGTTAATATGAATGAAATCACAGGCATTGTTAGTGCATCCCAATGAGTGAAGCAAGCCATTGAATATCTGAAATCAATGAGTACATTAGAGATGCAAAAGCAAATCCTGGATGCCATTCATAAACCTTTGGTGGATACAAGTTGTGTGCATCTAAATACAGGCACTGTATACAGGTGAAAGGTGGTACTATCAGGGCATGGAACAGTATTTAAAGCAATTTGGTAAATGGTGTCCCAACTGATTCCACAACTGAATTCAGGTGTGAAAAATCCAATTAATTATTAGACTGAAAATGCAGACATGGCACTGAAGAAGAAAGCCTTATGTATTGCACAAGTAATTTATGAATGCCCAGAAGTGTAGGATCCATCTGACCTCACTGAAACCACCAACATCTGGCATCTAGTCTAAGCTTCTTCAAATATAGGCTTACTTTATCACCAATGGAGAAAATTAGGGACCATATAATCACAGCTATAGACATCTCAACGTAACTACAGGGACTATAATAGAAGTACAAAGACAAACAGACAGCAAGACAAGCAAATAAAGAAGATTCCTTTGCATCTGAAGCTTTGTACAGATGAAGTCTAGTGACTAAGATTGCACAGTGAGAACAAGAAAGGAATAATTCCTTCCAAGAAAGAGCAATAAAGATTCAAACACTTTTAAAAAATACCTATTAAATGTAATAATGGCCCATATGTCCTATTTAGTAAGCAATTATATTGACAAACTGTGTATGTTAGCATGGAAAAGCTTGTACCCTTACCATGCAGCATGAAACTCATCATGAAGAAGTGACTATCAATACACCACTAACATGCTATTGTTACTCTACAATTAAGAAAATAAGAAAATTTGAAATGACAACTCCAACAAGAATTATTGAGAGCAACCATAATAAATATGGTCTTAATGGGAATTATGCTGAAAAATAATAGTGGAGAAAAAATAAGTAGCCAAAAATGTAAATTTAATTTTAATGTTTTCTGATAAGGATATATGGTTCAAGACAGATTTCCTGGGGGAGTTCCTTAACTGAAGGCCTATCACAGCAAAGGACATAACTTGCCAACCTAAGATGTGATGCTGAGATTCCTAAAATGTGCTATGGGGGTGGTGATATCTGTCAAGATGATATTTGTGGAGGAGTTCTTGAAAATAGCCAGGATCTAAACCATTAAGGATTTGAAAACTAAGAGAGCAAACTTTAAAATCAAACAACTACTTCACAGCAGACAAAGTAAATGAGTTAAGGTACAAGGGGGATGATCATATTTGCTCAAGACAGGACGGGAGTGTGTCACTGCATTCTGAACAGGCTGCAAGTGACAGAGCTGAGCTGCTGGAAGCCTTTCTAGGAGGGAATTACAATAATCCTCTCCATCAAGAGGGCATGTGCTGCTGCTATGAGGTCATCACAGGATAAATAAGGGCACTGTCTGCATCAAGCACACCACTAAAAAGACATTTTTCAATCTCATTCACTGCGGAAATCTCCACAGAGGAGAAGGGAATGAACTGGACATCAGAATTTTTACTACAATTTCCTACTGCACTCAAATCCTTCAAATCAGTCCGTAGTGACATGTAAAAAGAGAGAGCAGTCTCCTAAAGATAACAAATACACACTGGTAAGATTTGTGCTTTCTCTGTGGCTGAGGCAGAGGTAGCTGGCAATCCTGCCTGTGTGAAAACAGAGCTACACTTGTGGAATCCCTGGAGTGAGAGGCACACAGCTCCTTATCGCTCAAACTGGGACGAAGTTTTTGATATTTAGCATTCCTACAGTACCCACGCACCTCATGACATGATTCTGGTGTCTGCCAAACTAACCTTGAGCTTCAGCACTGCTTTGAAGAACCATAAAATATTTTTATCATTAATCTGATAGCCTGCACAGCAAAATAGTTGGCTAATGCAGGCATGAGGTTTAGCACTTGGAATATAAAGTACTTGATCTTCCCATGCTTGTGCAAACTAAGATTTCCTTGCATTTGTCCATGTTGAATTGGCCTATCAACTGAAAATGTACTGCAAGTAATAGCACACAAAACCTCCTTGTGTTCTTAAATAATGAAAATATTAAATATGTATACAATTAAAATGTCCGGGGTTTTTGGTTCATCAAATTGAATTAAGGTAATAAAACATCATTACATACATTTTCTAATACATTTATGTAACAGTTACATCTTGAAAGCATGTCAAATTATTCACATTATCTGTGAATTAAAGTGTGCAAAATTAAGCACTTATCGGCCCCCAATGAACAATAAATAACTTTCTTAAAAGAGAAAGCTTATGTGATGTATACAGTATAGGAAACTTCTAGTAGCATGATTATTAAAAGTAACAGCTTGTAGCCCTACAGCCTGACCGAGTTTGAAAGAAAGTTCAGAATGGAGTGGGGGAATTAGCTGATGAACTTCTGTCAACTATAGCAGTAGCCTTCATGAATAATTCAATATATGCCCCATCCCCTCTATGTCTCAACAGACTAACAGCTGCAGCTCTCAAATGACAAGTGTTATTTTTTCAGAAGCTTCTGAAAATAGTATACTGATTATAAAATAATGTATATAATAAAATAAAGTTTTCCCTCCCCGCTTTTCACTTCTGACTTACAGTAACGAGTGAAGTTTTACAGCAAAAGGAGGAATTTTCAAACGGACTTTTTTTGAGTTATGCAGCAGGTCTACAGAAGCAGTTGGGAAAAGAATTCAGGCCCTCTACTAAAGATTTGGTGCTTTATCTTAACACGACCACAAAATTCGCCCAGATTACTGTGTCCCCAAAACCTCATTCAGAGTAGCTTCGTACATAAAAGCTACAAAATTACACTTTCATGACATGGATCTTTAGCGTGGCTTCATGCAGACAGGAAGAAACATTCTGGTCTGAGGTTTTTGTATCGAACATTTTCTGTAATGTTTCTTACTTCATAGTGAAAATTTGGCATTTCAGGATGTCAGGAAACTGACGGAACGTGTTTGGTGAATATTCTGATGTGGAACAGAGTTTCTCGTGAGCTAACAAGGCCTCAGTAAAAGGGGAGAGAAGCTAAGGAGATAGTAACACAGGTTTCCTTAATGACAGTGCAACGGCCTGTACCATCAGTCCAATTTAGGAGGACAAATGGCTTTCACAGAATGTCTTCTCATACTCTAACAATTCGGAATAGAAACTGTACAAATCTGCTTACATGTTTTTTTATTAAGCAAGGTAGGCAAAGAAACCAAAACTAGGCAAACTCTAATCACTCAGAAAAAGACCTTCAACTGTCACCAGGCCTTTCTGCTTAAAGGAAGGGATCTCTCAGATAAGTTTGTTTAAACAATCTGAGTATTTCTCAGTTTTGTGAAAATATTTTTCAGTAGCATTATGTAACAGTGGGTATTTAGGGAAGGAAAACATTAGCTTAATGTAATGCTGAAATAGCTACAGACGTAGCTGTTTCCTGATTTACTGAGAAGCTACTGTGTGCAGCACTTCTGACTGAAAGCAGTAGTGGACAAAATCTTTTCGATGATACAGACTGAGAGATCAGCTTGCCGCTTTGCCTTTTTTTTTTTTTTTTTTTAAATATAACTATATAATCTTTTTGTCCATGAGCCAGCTTCTGTTTACAGGAGGTGTGCTCTATGCATAAGAGAAGAAAAACTCTTTGCCTTGGATACCCTATATGGATATATGCCATAAAATTAAGCAAATATTTCAGATTTGAAGGTGATCTTGTTGCCAAGAGATAAGCTGAAATGTTTCTTAAACATCTGCTTTACCTTCTTGTAATGTACTGTTTCTCTTCTCAGCTCCAGAAATGCCCTGGCTCTTCTTGTTCACCGTAACAGCAAGATCCTTCAGTGCTTGAGTTGCCCAATAGGTCTGGTCTAGGTATGACTTCAATTGGAATGCAAATTATTTAACTGACCATTTGAATAAGAGCTTTCTTGCACTTACATTTTTTCAGAATTGGAGTTCTATCTCCTACTGCTGCCTTGTCATAGAAACATAAACAAAGTAAATTTGTATGATGGATTGCAATTTATACTGCTAATTCTAATACAAAATACTGAGGAGAGAGGTTTCATTTTATCCCATCAAATGGACGTTTTCTATATAGTAGGAATCTGCACAATCAGACAGCTATAATGCACATTATATTTTCAGCTGCTTACATTTCATATTTTAACAGATAAGTTTTCAAACAAACTCAAACAGAATTATAAGACTTTGGAAACAACAAAGCTATCTGTCTGTTCTTATTTTCACATTTTTTAGCTAACAGAAATGAAAAATTGGAACAGTTATTGAGATAGTGTATTTGAAAGCTTAATAACACTGACGATTAAAAAAAAAAAAAGTTAATATGGTATTAGATAGCTTTGTCAGTTGAGCTGTTTTCAAGATAACTTAGAAGTGCTACTACCAAAGGGCTGCTCCAGCCTCAGCCATCTTAACACAGTTAACATGGTTAATTCTTCTGAATACTGTGAAAAGTACATTCAAAAATACAGTATTTTTCTCAAAATAATAAATTCCTAGTTAAAGCACTGTCTGTATTTTTGCCAAGGACAAATTGTAACAGAAATGGAAAGTCATAACTGGATTGACCATAGAACTGATTAGTGACATTTTTGTTTGTTGAATATAGTGATTGGATTAAAAATGAATAATTTGTCAGGTATCTCCTGCACTGTATAAATACATGCAACTTCTACTTATAAGATTTATGCAGGTGGAGCATGACTGCATACCACAGCCAAATCTGTGTGCTGTTTAAGAGTCAGTGGTCAACTCTGACTCCAACCAGACAGTCCCCTTCTCTCTTAGATTGTGGATAAGTATAGTTTCTTCTTGAGTAATGTGTTGGTCCCGCATCCTGGGGCAAACAGATAAAAAAGGATAAGTATATTTTTAAAAAGAAAAAATTCCCCAAACAAACAGTGCTTTCACTAGGGGCAGTACTAGCCCAAGAAATCCAAGCTGTTATTACTGGTGAAGAGCCCTGCTCCATGAATAATACATTTCTGGGGCCAGCCCACATCACAAAAATACGTTGTCTCTGCTCATGAATGGTCCACATCTAGGCTGATACAGGGAAAAAGTCTGCTTCAAACCATTATGGAGGGTGCTTCCCCCATCAGAAACAGGCTACTGGCAAGGCACTAGAAAGTATTTTCAAGTGAAAAAGCCCGTACTGTTCCACCTTGTGAACAGCAAGAAAATGTTAGTACTGATTTTACCTTAATTTTCCAGTGTATAATCATACATCCAACTAATCCCTTTCATGAGATATTCTAGTTTTTTAAGTTACTGTTAACAGTGCTAGAAAGAATAAAATGCAAACATACACAGGACTTACTGAACGATTCTATATATTATTTATCTGAAGATACACAGATATCTTCATACTATCAGTTAAGTAACTACCAATATTTATTCCTGAAACATTACTGGGAGACTGAAAATACTAGTCCCTATTCAGCAGACATGAAAGTAAGGGGAATACAAAGCTAAGTGCCCTACTCTGTGTAAACTAAACCCAGCAGTGTCTATGGAAAAGCAACCTATTGTTTTTCTGCTAATCACTTGATCAGCTTTTCTTACAGATTTTTTTCAGATGGAAGTTATCAGCTCTGTATAAAATGAAAAAAAAAATCTTGACTTTACATCTTCTCACTTGTGATATATGTACAGCTAAGATCAGCACTGATGTCTGAAACAGACTCTGAAACTGGTAAACTTACGGAATAGAGCTCTATTTAATAAGTCTTCAACTTTGGAATTTATCATCTGATTTGTCCAATCTGGATGTGTATAAATTTCATCTTTTTTACCATACCAGGTTCCAAGTAGGATTCTGAAGTACCAGGCAAACAGATTTGATATTCTTGTGCTTAGCATTTGGATCTAAAAGCAACATATTACTATTTTGATCTGCAGCTCAGTTTACAGGTTGTTTTTTTACGAAGGAAGTATAATTAATATGCTTAAGTTTAAAAGAAAGTGCATTAAAAAAATCAAGATAAATACAGGTTGACATAATGGGAAGGTGTTATATTCCATAGTCTTTCATTTGATCTTTGGCCTCTTTCATGACACTTTGTGAAAGTATCAACTGTTGTGACATGTATCAGGATATTAAACCTACCCTTTTAGAAATGTATTAAATTACTCCATTCACTTCTCGCTGTCTGATTTACTAATAGGTGTGCTGGTCCTGTTGTAATCTTGGTCTTAAAAGTGCAATAGTTAAGTGGTAACAATATTTGTGGGGTTGAACTGAGCCTAGCAATCAAGGCAGAGAGGTAGCAAAAGAAATAATTTGAGGACCCTATTTCCTCTTAGCCTTATTTTTACATTATGTGTGATAACTGATAAACTGAAAATATTTGTCTCTTAGAGATATACATATTAATGATTCTCCCACAAAAGTAATTTTAGGACTAATTAAAGAAGTCAGTATTATTTGCAGTAACCCTAGAAAGTTCTATCTTGTAACAAAAAATATTAAAAATCTAGTAATGGAAACTAGGGGTTATGGTCATCTTCTAAGCCAACCTGTCTATAAAACCAAGAAAAAATTATGTTTGGGATGCTTATATATATCATTCCCATACCCGCATGCACAAACAAATATAAAAGTACATACAAAAAACCACTAAAAATTACTATATTTCTAACCTGTAATATAGAAGGACTGTAAGTCTAGAACAACAGGAGAAAGACTTTCATTTTATATAGTAACTGTATATATGTGAATAAAGAGCACCACGTGTTTATGGACTGATTATTTTTATGAGGTCTAACTGTGAAGAGACATTTTGACAGTTTTATTTACAGTGTAAGGCATACCCAGAGGCATGCAAGCATAGTTTGAAAACCATATATATTTGTATATAAAGCACACAGATATATATATATGTACATATGTATAAATATATGTACATGATCATAGGAAGTGATTTTACAGAAAAACCACAAGCCTAGCTAACATGGCAGTCTACCACTGTAGCATATTTCTAGATAGCCTTTTCAACATATATATATATATACACCCTATCAATAACATAAAATCTGTGATTATTTGAGCTACAAAAATATTAATTCAGTTTTAAGTATATAAAGGCACTCCACAAAATGAAATAGTGTTTAAAAATACATCTTAAAAATACAGAACAAATTTCTTTAAATATATTTAATTTATGTTAATGTGTATATACAGCTATTTCACATGCAGCCAAGTCACTAAGCTCATTAAATTATTTTTTTGATTTTGGGAATTAATGGAGATTTCAGCTGCTGAAGATTATTTTTTTTTTAGCTATAGATAAAAAAGAACCTAGAGGCATCAACCCCTCTGAACAAAGTACAATTCAAAGATAGAAGTTAAATCATTAAGGATGAAAATAATAGGATTACAGTCAACATTAGCTTGTAAAACAAATTCTGTTCTTTAATAAACATCTAGTGTGCCCATACATATTTAATGTTAACAGTTTTTTAACGGCTTAGGCTGTAACCTTAGTAGCCCAGTGTGGAATTTGCTATTGTCATCCCTGCCCGCATCGGGATAGAGGTAGAAAGGAGCAAAGAAGTAACTCAAAAGTTATATTTACCAAATTTGAGCTGTTGATTAATTTCCTTCTGGCAAGGACATAATGGGAACACCCCATTGCTTCATAAACAGCATTATGCTGGTTAGACACCTTCCATAAACTTTAATTAACACACCAGCTCTTCTTACTGAGCACTGAGAAAAATTGCGGAACACTCTTAATAGTAAAATTATCTGCATTTCTTTTCCTTCTACCTCCTCTGTTTACCGTGTTTGTTCACGTTAATGCCTTGAGGTAGAGGCTGTCTGTTAGTGCGTGTTTGCCCAGCATCATGCACTATAGGCCCTAATCTCTGTTAGGACCTGTAGTTGTTACCACGACACAACAAATTAAGGGGTAACATTAAGGTTTAACTTTTTTTTTTTTTCTGTAGGCAACAAAGTCTAAAATAGTTAAATTTAATTTTTCTATTTGTATCTACTCAGTCTCTTACTGGACAACTACTTTGCTCTAGAAGGGACATATAACCCCTTACATAGCCTTTTGTATGCTTGTTAGGCATGCAGCATGCTTAAGACTCCACATTTTTGGATGATCTGCAATATTTATAAATCGGAATGTAAAATTTAAAAGAAATATCACAATATTTTCTACAAAAGAGTTGGGAATATTACACTTATTCCAGAATGGCCAGGATAGCTGTCACCACTTGAGGTCTGTCGATGTATTGTGACGATTTCTTGTACACGTTATTAGCAAATGTGTATTTTATGAACTAGAAATTAAAAAGAAAGCTAAGGTGTTAAACAAATACCCTGTTTAACCTGATGCAGAGTAGCCTGGATAAAACCCTATGACTGAATAACATATAAAAAAATTAAAAAGAACGAATTTATTCTCAGTTACTCTTTAGAAAAGAGAATCCTGTATAAGTGACTACAGCAGCATGTTCTGTCACATTCTTTCCATAAACTGAGCCCTGTCAGTGACAGCAAAACAGATTGTGTGCATCTGCTGGGAATGAGCCAGATGACAGTGGAAGAAACACACATGGATACCTTGGCACAACAACTAAAGAAGTAGAAGCAAAATGGACAGAAAGAAGCAGAAAGTTCTAAACTTTAATTAAAATGGCTCTCTAACAAAAGTGAAGTTATCTAAGAGTCTGTTAAAGACTGTATGCTTTGCTTTAGACTGCAACTTTCCAAAAGAAACTACATATTTATGGTCTACATTGTCTTGTTTATTCCCTATGGTACTCATATGGCCACCATTCCCACTGTGTCTGGGTCCCACAGAATTCGCCTCAGGGAAATACCATCCTCATTCTACAGACAGGGAATTGATGCACCAACAAAGTGAAATCCTCACAGTCATCTGAAATAGGTTCTGGAAGAAAGAGTTAAATTCACACTGCCTGAATACAGGCTGCCATCCTAAACTCTAGAATATCCTTCCTGTCCTTAGCTGTGCCTTCAGACAAAAATAATGTTATACCTAAAACTGACATTAAACAAATAACCTGCTAGTACTCTAGCATTACAGGACTAGTGAGCCTGACAAATTAGCACAAATGGTGACTGAGTCAGTTTTGCTATTGCTGCTTCTATCTTCTTAAGTTTTACTGTTGAATATATGGATTGAGAGCCCAAGATGGCTCTAAAAATGATCAGTGAGTTACACTCTTCAGCACAGAATCGCTACCACAAATAGTGGTAGCTGTGTATTCTCATATAAAAGGAGCACCTAATCTTCACAAATAGTGAAAAAGCACTCCCATATATTGACTCATCATGGCAGCAGAACTGCATGCTTATGCTCAGGAACGAATTCAGAAATTCTGCTGAGTCTCTAAAAGAAATCTTTAATTTAGGTGCAAAGTAACTTACATTGTTTCCTTTTTGGTTAATCACTTAAAGATAGACCAAACAGACAGGGAAGGGCATTCCTTTTTTGTGTGGGGTTTTTTTTTTTTTTTTAAAGAAAACAGTGTTCTGATTACAAGAACATACAAAGTCTTTTGAATTTTGCTCTGATGTTTTACGCACTGTTTGCCTTACATATCAAGAATAAGATGTGACTGCCAGCTGAGTAAAGATTAGTATAGCACCTAATGGTCCGAGCAGCTCAAGTAATCTGTTTAGAGCATCTGGAAGCCTCATGAGGCCAGCGGTCTCAGCCTGTTATATATTCCATATGCAGTGACTATCATGGTACTTCAGAATCACATTAGTAAAATGGAATGATTTGTTTATGAAGATCATATATATCATTACATAGTACAATTAACATCCAGCAGACAGAAGCTGACGTATACTCGCCTAGTCTGAGAAAAGCTCTAGAGCAGCGTATAATGCACCTTCATGTTCCATTTCATTTCAGGATGTGTGAATGGCAGCCGCACATGTACAGACTTTAACCCCCCAAGAGGGACTTTGAAAACTGCTTAAGTCTGCTTATAATGTTCTTGATCAAAGAAGTGGTAGATCTCTACATATTCTTCCCAGTGTGGTCCGGAAGAGAAGATAAGGAGATCTTCTTTTGAAATGTTCTATTCAAATGGTACCTTTGTTTCTAATGAGTCTGGAAAAAGAGTCAGAGTGGAACTGAGAAAAAGAGGTGGATGTTAATTAACAGCATGAATGATAATTCTGTATATAAAGCAGTTTTTAGTAGGTCATCAAGTCAGTGGAGTTATGCTAGAATACACGAGCAAAAGACATAGTTTCATATATTCACTTACATCTGAAATACTGTTAAATAAGCATATTAATATCTGTGGATGTAAGTTCTCTTTGTATTTGTCAAATCGGAATTTCCCAGTTATAGTCAAAAGAAAAAAGCAGCACATTTTTACAACTTACAAGCTGTTTCAAGCTCTTGGATAAATACTAGTCAAGGCTGAATATCGGCACAACATTTTAACCAGAGCTGTTATTCTTCTTCATTAATTCAAGCATAATAATGTGGTCAGGAAATCAGGTTTGGATTCACACCCACATATTCAACAGACACATTAACTGTACAAGAAACTGGCTGAAGAGGCATGCATGCTAGGCCACAAGGTCTTTCCTAAAGGACCACCCAAGCTCTACTGAAGATGACTGAGAACATGCACATAATGGCTATTTTTGAACTATTTGTTCTCATAAAGGTTTATTAAACACTCTTAGGTAGCCTGAGCAATTTATCGCACCCTGAAGCTTTACTTCCTGTCTCAACCAACCTATAAGCAATCCATTACTCATTTACAGCATGCTCGTTGTCCTTGTATTCAAACACGTCTTCGTGTTTCTAACTCCCATCCTAGATTTCAGAGCTTTGGTAGGCATGGCATGTCTCAATTCAAGCAACAAACTCAAACGAAAGAATGAGGCCACTAAAAATTATGAAAGGCTGGCAGAGGTGTTTATAAAAGGTCTAGTTTCACACATTAATACACTTGTAAAGATAAAACAAAAGGCACTTTCTTCTTATACATTATATTTTATAAAGCCAAATCCAACTTTTCAGACAATGCAATAGGAAGATGGCATAGAGTTGGTTGTTTAAGCTAGTTTTAAGCTATATTACAGACTAGAAACACAGAAAGGCTTGTATTTTTTGAGTAAGAGAGGTAAAAGAGCACAAGAGACCAACTCAATACTAAGGAACTATGTCATTCCAGTGAAACATTACTCAGTGATAGCCCTTCATTTGGTGAATATTTAATTATCTATACAAAAATGGGATGGCCTCACGTTTGGAAACTGAGAGTAGCTTTCTCCCAGAATGTATTCTATAGCCAACTGATTAAGGACCTTTCCAGAAAGAGAGAATTGTCTTTTCTGTGAACTGCTCTAAATTAAGGGTAGGAAGTATTTCAAATCAAGGTTCTCAAATCCTGAATTTCTGCTATAAAAGTTAAACCAGTGTTTATAAAGAATTTATAGACTTAATCTGGGGATGTGAATTCCAGTAGACAACAGGACACAGCAAAGTAGAACTTAAATTCCCCTTTTTCATGTTGCCCTAAGTCCTTTCTAATTATGTGGATACATCCTGGCATGCTGAATAGATTTTAGCTTTTACAGTATCTCAGTAAAGTTGCCAATTTTCATCTGTGTTTTGCCCTTGGAGAACTGAGACATTGCATAACAGACTTGCACCAAAAAAAAAAAAAAAAGTTTGCAGCTGCATTTAAAATTATATTTAGGGGTTCTGGGTCCCCTTCTTATATTATATGCATCGAGTGTTCTGCAGCTTCTGCACTTCATTTGCAGACTTTTTTACTTGCATCTGTTGCCTCAAATAAAGTTCATGTATCTTTTTAGATATACAACATATTTTTAAAATTCCCCCTTTAAGTTTTGGAATTCATATTGCAGGATTGCACTACCTGATCTTCTTGGAAATTGTCACTGATCGGTTGCAGGTGGCGCTGGAGATTATTATATTCAAGAAAATTGTTTAAAATTTGGAGCATGCTTTCTAACTGAATGTGCTGTAGGTACACTTTTTCAACAGAAAATCTGTATTTTAAGCTTAAGAGATCTAGTTTAGATCATGATATATTCAAAATGTGCTCTGTGTACAGACACAATAGTATTTATTTAACTGCTCTGCATTTAAGATTAGCATTTCGACCAACATATGAAAATAGAATGCTGATGATTCTTTTTTTCACAAGTATCAGTAGGGGAATCTCACAAAATGATATGTCTGTAGATTCCTTGTGATTTTAAAGAGGTCTTTTTGATATATCTACATTGTATTTTGAACGTATATCTATCAAACTTGGAAGCTGTATTTTTAGGATGATGTTTAATTCACAGAGCAATCTTCTAATCCATTACTGGAACAGCTTCCTCTTTCCAATCACATCTGGAAAACAGTAGACTGAAAGGAGAGAACAAATACTTTCTTCCTGACCATCCTCAAAATTACTTTTTATCAGAAATCTGTAGAAGTGCTATTCCATGTCCTGTTTGGGGTAGTCAAAGTAGTGATGGTCTCACGACAGGTTTGCCTTTAATCTTCTACAGAAAAATGTGGTAGAACATAGTGCTACTGCTTTACAGACGACATTTAGCAACTTGTAACAGAAGGCAGCACCAGAAAATCACCACTTGTCCAGATGACAAGTACTGCTCTTCAAAACAGACCAGAATATCTTTCTTTTGTGTCATGCCTCTTTGCTGCATCAGGTATTGCTTCACATTGTTATTAAGTGACAAAAAAAAAAAGGAAAAAAGTTAAATAAAGAACACACTTTGCCTCCATTGAGAAATCCTTGTGCTCCCAATTAAGGATTTTTCTAAGGATTAGCAGCAGGGAAAAAAAAAAATCCCAATAGCATTAAAACACCATGCAAAAATACCACTTCTTCTATTGCTTTCTTTGTATCTGTCATAAGGATTTGCATTATGTTTATCATCACTATGTCTTATCCCTGACACATTTTTTTAAAAACATGGAATTCCAGAAAAGAAAGCACTCAGTATGGATGCCTTCAAGATGACTATTCTGCTGATCACCACAGAATGTAACACTGAACTTGTGACAATATCTACTGGAAGCATAATTGAACCAAATGTAATGTTCTGGATGGGGATTTAAGTAGTGGAACTTGTACTGAAGATAAATTCTCATTTTGCTCTGTCAATATTAAGTTTTGGAAAACCCACAAAAATATTAGTTCAATTTTTAACTTGTATGCCAAGAATATCATAGGAAACGTAGAAGAATATTTTTCTGTTTCTGTCATGTGCATAATCTTTTTTATTGCAGCATCAACAATAAAGCAGAAATGCCAGATCCTATTGCTATTCCAGTGAAGATATGCAGATTTCAACCTACCAAGCATATAGGTAGGCATTCTCCATTTCTGTACATGTAATTATGGGCAGTTCTGCTTTAATTAGGTAGCTTGCCAATCATTCTATCATGTTTCCTTTTAAGAAAAAACTGGAATATTTTCTTCCAATTAATACACATTTTAAAATGTTATTTTAAATTATTTTCGATTGCTAACAACACATCACATAAATAAGAGTACTAGTAATCCAGCAGGACTGGGTTATATTTTTTTAATGCATGCTCCCAAGAAAATTAATGAAATTTTGCTTCATCCTATTTAGTTTTAAATGAGCGTACCAGTCCATAGGGTCTTACTAACATTTATGGTCATATTTCTGATTTCTAAAATTTATGTATGTGTGTTTTGGATAAAGTGGTACTTTTTGTATGCCACTGCAAGGATGCATTCCCTGGCTCAGTATTCTGACATAAAAAATGTGTCACGTAGAAGTTTGGTAAGTGTGCAGTTTCACACTTATTTCATATCTTGCAGTGAGGTAATAGGCTGGATTTTTTCTCATTCTGCTGCTATGTCAATTCCTTGTCTGCATCTCATATACATAAGCAAGATAAAGGAAAAACTGACCATTTCTCCAGGATTCTGTAGGCAAAACAGGTTCTCATCAAATACTGCTTCAAAGATCAGTTCCTTATAGGTATAGAACACATTTAAACAATCATTGTTATTATTTTGTTAAGACCGTTGCCCTACGTCTGCAACAATTAAGGATTATTCATAGCAAGACAAATTCTTTACACTTCAACAGGAAATTTGTTTGAAAAAACTGCAAGATTAAGATTTTAAATTGGACTGCCATGTACTGTCCACTCTCCCCCATTTGCATACCATCTTACCAAACGTTCCGCAGCCACATTCTTCCTAACCTTCCTAAAAGCCTTCCTCCTTTTTTGCTGTTTCTCCCACTTTTCGTATTCAGTATAGGCAGAAGCAACATTCTGGACACAGATGGAGAGAGATAAAGCAGGCCTGAGGATAAGCGTAGAGAACATACTGTCTCCTGCTGGTTTCACAGAATATCCTCAAACTTTTTCTACAAACTGCCCAGGCACTCCCAAGGGTTACGGCAATCAGAGGGGAGCTCCTGGCAGCATGGATCTGAAGCTAAAATGCCAGGCTGAAGGGGATGCATGGGCCAGTGCTACAGGATGGTCCCAGCACCTCTGTGTCCTGTTGTTTCTCTACAACATGCCCCCCACACCCCCCCACCCCCCATCTTTAGGGACAGCTTTCCCACCCAAATCCAATGAAATGATTGAAAACAATCTCCACTGAGAAGTCCATATGGAATTTTTAAATGAAAAGTGCCGTAGTCTAGCTTCTTACACTCGTGGATATGTTCTGGAACATTTCAATTTCTGTAATGATCCAACAATAACTGAATTATTTTGATTAAAATAATGCACCATTATCTTGAATATAACATCATATCACGATACATTTGTCCGTAGGGGGAAGAATTTATTAGAAATCAAATAAATAGCACATGCTACTATGTTGTTACTTACATTACTAAAAGTAATGTTTCACGTGGACAATGTTCTGCATTATGTTTACTTTTGCATATGTGTTTTATAAACAATTTCACAATCCTCCCTCCTTGTCCTTTGTACATACTTTGCTAACGGCTATTGATTGACTGCTTAAAAGTAAATAGTGAAATTTAACTGAGCATGGGTTCCACAAATGGCATTTGTCCTGTATCTATAAAAGCAAACATAAATAATGTTATTTCCAATTCAGTTTACTTAACTGTACATCTTGTGATTATGGGATGAGAGACAGATGACAGTAATGTCTAAGGTGAATTCCTGCACTGGCATTTGGTTAATAATAATTTTCATGATAAACTTCACTTAATCAATTATACAGTTGAAGAAATAAGAGCCAGAGAAGACCTGTTAGGTTGGATTCTGAGTTTTGTATCAGCAGTGCTTTATAGCCTGGGAAAAGGAGGCAGAAGAGCTTTATGCCATCTGTTCCATTCCGACCCTAATCTGTGGGCTGCCTTACAGTTAATTTAAATGGAGGCAGCAGATACTGACTTTGCAGGACCTGCTGTATTGGCCAGGATCTTTGAAGCTCTCCCTGCTCGAACTCTTGCAGCTCTCCAATGTCAGGGAAGGTGGCAGAAGGCAGAGATAAGTACATCTACCCTGCTGAAGCAGGTGACTGCTAAGTCACCTGTTCAGGGAATTACAAAAGGGGCCTAGGCTACAAACCTCACTGGTGTGATTACTGAATCCATCTTGCACAAGAGTGTATTCCATACAATACTAAAATAAACAATTCTCAGATAACTTATCCAGACCTGGTTCTAAGTAAGTCAGATAACGTACTTCTAGAATTTCCTAGGACATATCCCTGCAATCTAAATGTATTCAGCTGTTTAAAAAAAAAAAAAACAACCAAACCGGAAAAATGCTTAGTGGAGTTCTGTTTAGCAGTATTTCAGAGTAATAGTCCTACAATTTAACTGCCTTAAAGATTCTTTTTCTCTGTGCTTCCCTCTACTTCTCCTGCAAATTTACTTTCTCTTTTCAAGGGAAGCAGCAATGTGACTATATGAGAAAATTCTATCACTTCTGCATGTTAGCTTTCCTGGCTAAATAAGGGGTGCCATTTGCATACTTTGAAATACTTTCAAGATGCAAGGAAGTTTAAAGGCCAGGATACTATCCGATGTTTAGTGCCTTAAATAAATTGCAGATCTTGGAAAGGTCCCTTTGCAGTTTAAAACTAATGGGAGAAAAATGTGATACTAACAGGGCTGATGGCAGAACACAATCCTAAAAACTGCATTTTTTATATATTCTGAAATCAAACACTAATTCCCATGACTGAGATCTGCATGTATAGATTTAACTGTCTGTATTCAGTAGGAAAAAATTATTTTATCTGTAAGAAGGCACCTAAATTTACCATATCTGCATTGAGAAGACACAAATTTTTATTACCCACATTAACCGGTAAATTTAGGATTTTTTAATTGCAGAATAGTTTTATTTATCTTTAAAACTTCCTTAGCAGAACAAATATCTAGGAATTTCACTGCTTTTCTTGAAAGTCTTAGAATAACAGGCTATATTTCCAATGTCATCATTAAATTGATCTCATACTTTACATAAAACTGTGTGACATTAAAATGTGCAAAAGTGCACTCAGCCTTGGCTGCTTCATTATCAGTGTAAGACCGTACCTGACAGTTCAAATATACAGCTGGGACCCATAAGTTGTATTTTGTCACACCGATGCTAGGTAACTTTTTCAAAATTACACCCTCCCATCAAAAAAATAAAATATTCTACTGTTGTATAATATAAATCTAATTTAACTGAATGCTTTTTCAGGTATTCATGAGTTATATGGCCAGACTTAACTTGTAAAAAAAGGACACTATATTTCAGTCTTCACCACTCCAAGCTCCGTTTCAATATGTTACGCACATAAATTCCTTTTCAAAAGTACTGATCATTCACATCTGCAATCAAAAGTGTAAGGTGCATGTTTTGCACATTTGAAGACTGTCCTAATACAGTTTTGTTGCTTATACAGCAGTAAAATAACCAGGAACAATTGCAAAATGTGATAATTTAACTATTCTTTAAGGACTGTAGCGGGTGAGCATGTCTCAGACTAGTCTTTTTCATCTTACTTGGCCGTGAGGTACTTTAGGATATTTCAAGCATTTCTGTAACTGCATTTATTGCCTGTTTCCAAGGGCTTACTTTTCAAAACATTATCCTACCAAAATTTTTAAAATTCCCAGTTGAGCCTCACAATACATTGTTGAGAAGTTAGTGTAATGCACATAGGAGACAAAAGGAGAAAAAGAAAATGTATTTTACATGTAACAAACTTTCAAAATACAGCTAGGCAAAGCTAGAATGAAAGAAAATCAAAATGTGCTTTCAGTGTCCATTAAGATGAAACATCTGAATTTACAGGAGTTTCCTGTTTGATTATAATAACACACACAAAATTAAATACATAAATATTAATTTTATGTATCACATAAGATGCAGACAATGAAAAGAACGTTTACATTTATGGTTGACTCATTAGTGTTTTATTATGTGAAACACTAGGAGGCATCAGTTGGGTGAAAAAAAAAAGAGTTCTTCCTTTGAAAAATGGTAAGAAATTAGCATAGAAGTTATCAGCTTGGAAGTTTCATACTTCCAAATGTTAAAGGCTCTACATTATAACTAAATTATGCAAATAGCTGAAACTCTCTATTCTCACTGATAAATGACATATTTAATAATATAGGGACATTTAATTTCCTATTTTCAAACCAGACTACTATGTTCACATACACAACACAAAATATAGTTTTACATCATATACACTGTTAAAAGTAACAGAACAGAGGTAAACTAAGATGACTTACTTGTCCCTCAATATATCCTTTTTGATAAATCTGTGAAGCCCTGACATGTTTTATGCACTCTCCTCTGCACGTAAGCTCTTAATAGGGTAAGTGCAGTGAATTTAGTATAGTCCTAGTCACTTTTAAGAACTTTTAATTGCTGTTACAGGATATCATCTAGGCAAAAATGTTTTTAAAGAATCCCAGGACAATCATCTATTACATTTTAAATATATTTCCCAAAAGCAGTGAATTAAACAGTGTTCTTAAAATTTGTATAACAATGCTACAAGTGGCTCTACCTTTTACTATAAAGTCATATGAAACCAGTAATGTCAAAATTGAGTTTTCCTTCCTTCAAATTGCATTTAACAATGACTAAGCAACAGAGTTATAGTTGTCTCATAAAATAATCAATTGAAATTGAAGTGTGCCTTGCCATGCTGCAGCAATCAGCTTTTATCTCT
The DNA here is from genome assembly GCF_047716275.1 of Strix uralensis. Classification (NCBI taxonomy): domain Eukaryota; kingdom Metazoa; phylum Chordata; class Aves; order Strigiformes; family Strigidae; genus Strix; species Strix uralensis. The sequence goes on along the minus strand of NC_134012.1, from coordinate 4,084,126 downwards.
GCCCAATCAAAATGACATGTGAACTGCCTAATCCTTCTTTTGTAAGGCACATAAGACTTTGTTGTCACTGTTGGTTTTGTGAATCGCCTCTATAAGCTGGTCTGATTTCCTAAAGATGACACATCCTAGTGAATAGACAAGCTCTACTGCACTGCAGTCAATGAGACAGTGAGATTAAAGTGGAGGACTGAAGACACTAGCTTTTAATCACCTGTCCGCATGCAACATTGACCATCAGTTCTGAGAATATTACCTTAAAGCTGGTCAGAGGACCCAAATAGTTCCTTTTAAAAACAGAAAATGAAAAAATTAAATTTTTCAATTTTTCACTTGCACCATCAGTTGTGTTTGCTGACCAGAGTTCTTTCAAGCCCATTTTGTTTCTGAAATAAGAGGCAGTGCTGTATTTCCATCCTTTTCAAATACCAGAATACTGACCCTACTCTTAAGCTTGAAGTGTTCTAGCTGCTCAGAATTACATATATAGCTTTTTTGTATTTTATACCTAAGTCGGTATAGAGGCTAAATGAGGATGTAGCATAATATCTCTGCTGATATCATACAGCAAAATTTAAAAATCTTAAAACTGCTTTGGTTATTCTTCAAAATGCTGAAGCAGAGACTATAAACTCCTTGAAATTATATGGCATCATTTATGTTCATCTTCATAATCAGTGTTTTCAAAAGAACACCACTACACCTTACTTGATTTTCAGATAAATCATCATGTAATTTAGAATAATGATGTCCAACAGGTAAAAACGGAGTCTGTATCTCAAAACCCAAATGCTTATTCTTTCAAGCACCTAATAGCAGTTAATGACTTCTTGCTCAATGAGATGGAGAAATATCCTTAGCTGTCTCTGAAGATGAACTGAACTATTCTGGTGAACAATAAATTAACCTGTTACAGAGAAAAGTAAAATTAAAAGAAATGAAGTTGGCAAAAGTACTCTATTCACAACTCCTGTGCAGTCTCTAAGTTTCTATGTAGTTACATTTATGTACTAAATAGTGAGCTATCAAAATCTTTCAGAGGTAAACTTTTGGAAAAAGCTTCAGAAAGCTTCATTTCCCTTTGTAATACTTTAGATCTTTTAAAAACCAGAACCATTTAAGAGAGGCATCTCTCTGGTTTTGAATATACATTGCAGGTAAACAAATTAAGAGTGTTTATAAAAAAATAAGGAGAATTTTCTGATCCTATATTGAAAGAAAATTCACAGTGAGCAAGTATTTGTATGAATTTTCTTATGACGCTCCAAAACTAGCAGCTCAGGAACGTAACTCTAAACGACTTAATCTCACAATTCATCATTTAGTACCAATTTCTATCAGGCTCTTAAGCCTAAATTTCCTTTTTTCTTGGTCAAGTAATCTTAAGAGGATACAGACATACCTGATTCCTGCATCCATTTACAGGACATCAAAAGTGACATTCTTTACATCTCTGTCCTATAGAAAGCTATTGGGACAGGCAGGAGGTTTCGGTCTCCTCAGGGCCTGATCCTGTAAATCATTATTCCTATGACTTGTTCATTTTCACACAAGTAGTCTCAGCGTTGTCAGTGGGACTAGTTGTTTAAGTACTGTTTGCATGAAAGAAGGTTTTCACATTCGGGTCCCAGACCCATCTTCTCATACTAGCTATGTAGGGCATATTAGTGAAGATAAATACATAAACAGCAAGTTTTTAAAATAAAAGGATGTGTGCTACAAGGAACATAGATACCCTGAATTAAGGGCCATTCTCTTAAATTCTTCTTCAAAGAATTTTCCCATTACTTCCAAAGGGACTTAAGTGTGAGCAGAGACTTCACTGTCAGACCCGGTATGAATTATGTATTCATTAATACAGAAAGAATAACACAACAGGCATTTTAATAAAACTGTTAAAGTAAGACAGTCTCAAGGGTTTTTTAACTTCATGCGAGGTATCTAAAATCCCGTAACAAAAACAGTTCACAAAATAACAAATCCCTAAAGTGGCTGTTTGCCTGGGCGTTTTAACTGGAAATCAGTATGTATGTAATACAGAGGTTAGAACTGGTTCACAGGTGGTTATATTTCCATGCCCTGCCAAGCCTCTAGGGATCTGAGTTATTATACTCCATATAAACATCTTTACTTTTCAACCACAATACCCAGGAAAGTGCCAATAAAAGAAATCTAGTCACATTTGCATCTAATATAATTGGTTTATCATCCATCTTGTAGTTCTTTTAAAGTAAAGATATGAAACTAGGACATTTGCCATTAAGCTGATTGTCAGATACATGCTAGGAAAATGCATTTTGTGTCAAGACAGTTCTTTTTTCATCACCAGTAAAATACTGGCAAAGCGACTTTCTCTGCTTAATTCTCTTAAATCTTTAGTCTTAAGTTGTGTATTACAGTATTTAATTTCTGGATACAGGTATTTGCTAATAACAATAATTATATGCCTCAAACAAAATAGAACTTTTCTATAAAAGACAATGCTGAGGTTCCCACAGTGATTCATTAAGTTTTGTTTTGCATTGTGCTGCCTGTTTTTTTGTTTTGTTTTGTTTAATAAAAGGAATTATTAGCTTGTCGTTATACCTGTTTTGTTTTTCAGGCTGACAGAAGGTCACACTAAGTTTTATGGGAAATGCTAAGTATTACAGTTACATAATGCACCAATAGTCTTATAAGTCTCACATTTACATGAAACTTTCTCTTATCCTGTAGGTAACTGTACTGCAACTAAACGAGCCAGTTTTGTAAGGCTGATTAGCTCTACTCCCCTGTGTTAAAAAATGTAAAGATTACTCAAAGTACCATGTACAGACCAAAGCATACTATTCCAGGAGAGGTCTGCAGCCCATGACTTAAATTCCCACATCGATGCAAGGGGTCTTTCCCCCTCAAACGTAAGTATTCAAAAGAAAGACGCACAAAGTTAAACACTTGCAAGCATGCATTACCTAAACTCAAGAACTGAAGAGCCGATGATACAATGAAGTTTAAGAGCATTTCACTCAGACTGGATTGCTTCCTTAGTCTGATAAATCAGGGTGCAAGCACTACAAGGTCATAGCATTTGGTGAACTATTCAAATCAAATAAGCTTTGAACACTTCACAATATCAAGCACACAAATGCTGTAAACTAACTTCATCAAAGTTTAATCACTTACCACACTGATAGAGACAAGTCAGGAATAATTTACTAGACAGTGATTTAACTATGTTACTTGTCTAAAAAGTTACTTTTAAGCAATTGCACAATCATACCCTTAAAAAGTCTGCAAGCAACCTCAATCCCAGACCACATACAATGACTGATACATTCTTCAAATGCAGTAGGAAATGTACGTAGGGCTTTTGTATCATGCCCTCTGTATTTTATTCCGATGCTGAATTTCACAAATACTTACATTATAAACATTTAGCTGTTTGGATGATCAGACTAGTCCTTGAGATATTTTCCTTTCACAGGAAAAAGAAAAAATCCCTTTACTTCTTCCAGCCTTAAATATTCGCCACCTGGTTCAACATGCAGCCTCCTTGAATCACACACACAACCTTCAAAGTCAATCCAATAAGCAGCCAGAAGATGTCTGGGGTGTGTGTGTGTGTGCGTGTGTGCAGCGTGGAGGAGGAGAAAGTGGCTGAGCTGCTGGTCGGATTAAAAGTAACCGGACTCGTCCTGAAAGCGTCCAGGAAGGAAGTGACAGCAGGCGAATGGGAAAAGGCGAGCAGCTCACAGCCTTTGTAGCATCGCGGAGGGGAAGGGGGGAGGCGAGGAGGGGGCTCGGACCTCACGCCTGATGAGGTGTCCTTTTCTGCTCCGCTCCCTCTTCCTCCCTTTTCTTCTCCTTCTCCGCGTCTCTATTTCTCTCTCTCTCTCTCTCCCACAATCCCAAACGAATGACTCTCTCCTCCCGAGCTGGAGAAATAATCAGTTTCACTCTTGCAAAAAGGGGGCGGGATCAGATCCCGAAAGCGTTTTAATAAAACAAACATAGAGCAGCAGCAGCGGCAGCAGCTCCCTTCCTTGCCCCTCTAGTCTAAACTAGATTGATAAATTACTCCGCTACACTACTTTAATTATGTATATGGTATGCAGAATAAATCACTGAACATCAGCACCTCAATCAAGCACTTTTTAAATGATAATTGCATCTTGGGCGAATCAATCTTTCCATTCCTGACATTTTGCTAATTTTAGTTTTACGGTGGGGGTAATGGCATATGCCACACGCAAACCTAATGACAATCCTTTATTATACCGAGCGAAGACAGCGCGGCGAGCCGGTGGGTATCATCCCCCCCCACCTCCCTTCCCCGCTCCCGGCGAGGTACAGTAGCGTGAGGACGGCAGGATGGCTGCAAGGGGCTACGCGGACGGCGCAGCCCGGCTGGGATCGGCTCGGCTGAGCTGGGCTCGGCTGGGCTGGGCTCTGCGGCCGGCGAGCTCGGTTGGCGGCAGCGGCGGCCGGGACCGAGCCGGCAGCGGGGCGCGGGGTGGTGGTGGCGGTGTGTGTGTGTGTGTGTGTGGGGGGGGGGTGTTATTGGGGTGCCGCAGACCCCGCTCCGTGCCGCCACCCCGACCCCGCGTCGCTCCCCCAACCTCCGGGGCGGCTCCGGGGACCGGCGGCCATCGCCCCTGTCACCCCCCAGAGCGGGGACCGCCGACCCCCGCGCCCCGTCCGCGGAGCGGAGCGCGGCCGCGAACCTTCAGCATTCCTGCCCCCCCCCCCCCCGCAGATTTCCTGCCCAGCTCCTTGCACCTTTCCCGCGCTCCTTCTCCGCAGCCCTTCGCCAACTTCCCAAACTCATCAGGCTTCCCATCCCGCCGCGGGTGGCCAACAGCCTCCCCCCAGGCGCCCCCCCCTCCCCGCCCGAGGGCAAAGTTTGGGGCAGCACCACCTTCCCCCGAGAGAAGACGAAACCCCGCTCGCCTCCTCGCACGGTCCCACTCACGGCCGGCTGCCGGAGACGGTCTCTTGTCAGACTTACCCACAGAAATGCAGCCTTTACCAGCACGCTGTGCGAAAGGACAGGACTTTTTTTTTTTTTTTTTTTTTTTTTTTTTTTTTTTTTAATAGGTTCATTTGCTTTTAAAACCGGACTGAAAGGACGGCACTGTATGGGAGCTTGAATCCAAATTAAGCACATGCAATAATCTGTGAGTAAAACTGGAGTTTGCAGATACTTGTTTTAATTTCTATGTAGATAGACAACTTTTACGATCTTTCGAGAGCAGCAGGGGAGTTTATAAAGGCACAGACCATTATTTTTATGATAGATTAAGGCACTGGAAATAGGAAAAGCACGCGTGATAAAACCAAACGACTGAATTCAAACAACAGTGATAAATATATATTCGGTTTATTTTAATACAAGCCCTTGGTCTCACAGTCTTTTCCCCTATAAACATCTCATTGGGCCACTGACCTACTTCTGAAGTTCCGTATTTGACAGTGAATAAATGCCTTTTCAATCCAACTGTACTTGTTAAAAACATGGATGCTCAAAGCACCGGTCAGAGCACAACGAAGCTAAGGCAGCTCTAACAAGCACCCTGCGACTGCTCTCAGCGCAGATCCCTAGAGAATAACACCCCTCCCTGACTTCGGGTCTCATCATGCCCTGCCCTGTCTGGGTGAGATTCAGACAGAGGGTGGACGGACTCTCAATGGACAGACAGTTAGATGCTGTAAACGCACCCACAACCACAACAATAACAGTAATACTGATGTGCCCGGAGCCACCCGGCAGCCTGACACGAGCCAAGCACATTGTATACGGGTGGTGAGAGGCACATATGCTCAGCAGTGTCAGCAGCAGAGCCCGAGTAACGTTGGGGAAGAAATACTTTCTCAGCCTCAGGTTTGGCATGAAGCGCAGCAGGAAAGAAATATGGAACAGTTACACAGGTTGTACCCTCGCTGTGCCTCTTCTGCAGACAATTCTGGGCTCCCAGCACGGCACCCAACTACCCAGTAACATTTGTATTTTCTTAGTGGCAAAAATAGAAAACGGTGTTAGGACTTCACACTTCTGTGCTCTAATTGAAAATGACTGTCATCTGCTTTATTTTGTGCAGGATATGTAAGTTTTCAGGCTTCTGGCTAGTTGGTAACACAGACCTTCAACTGTCAAGACAGAACACGAGCACCGTCGTATCTTGAAAGCAATTGTTAGAGCAGGCAAGTATTTCAGAAAATAAAAGTATACAGCAGCTTAGCACATCTACTATACCTCCGTGTGGGCACTTGTGGCCTAATCTTTAAATAGTGGTGACCTTCACGTACTGGAGTACCTTAAAGCCATGCCAAGTTTTTGTCATGAGGACAATTCATCAAACCCATGTAAAGGACACCTCAATTTTTAAAACAGGGTTCAGATGCTAGATGGACAAACAGATATAAGGGGAGGAATCAGGCTTTCCTGCTTATCTCAGGGTTAGATAAGGCATGAATTTATGTGGTATCTTTTGAAGTGTTTAGGATTTTTTTCTCCCTTTTGCTGCATTTAATTTTAAAATCTGGAATAATTTCAAACAGTAAAAAAACCTTTGTTCTGGTGTCTGTACTTGTACTGATGCTCCACAAATGCACCCTTTTCAAATTTCTGGCAGGAGACTCAGATCTACTCTTTTTTGCTGTCCATAGGTCATGTGTAGGTCTGCTGACAAAATTATTTTTTTCTTAATCCACCACCTGAGGCATGCAATGTTTTAAATGAGACATCAGTCAAAATGTAATAATTATAAAATCAGATCTCCAAAGTTTTATCAAAAAGCAAAGTGTGTATCCAAGTATCTCTTTCCCTTACAAGTGTGATTATCTCAAGGTAACATTTCCTTTGAAGACGATTATCAAAGTCCGTTTTTGTTCTTTTGTGGATGCAGAACATATCTTTCCCTTAGGAGAAATGAGATTGCCAGCTTATGTCTTTTAATGGCGTTTAAACTGAAAAGCAGTAAGGTTACTATGAAATGATCCACCTCCTTTGCATCTTAACCCTGGGGTGGCTTGGTTTCTGTTTAAAGTTCTGCTCAACCCCACTCCACTCCACGCCTCGCTCTCTTCAACCACCTCCCTATTTGTAAGAGCAACACAGTATAACACTTCTTCCCATGTCTGGCTGCTTTTAAACTTGGCCCACGCTGGGTGCAGCGCTTGAAGTGAGCTTTACAAAATTATTTTAAAGTGAGCTGGGGCGGTTGCCACAGCAACCCACCCTGAGAGAAATCGAGGCTATAGATTAATCTACCCCACAAGATTATTCAACAGTACTGTATTTGTTCTTCATTCATTCAGAATATTCCCTCAATCCATATGCTTTTATAATGAACAAAAGATGTAAACTCAGATAATTTCAAAGATAATAGGATATATATTCCAGGAGCACAATTTAAACGCTTTGTAAACCACTGCAAAGAGCTGAAATGTCCATGATTCTTTGCAAAATCATTTAATTGCAAAAAAATATTTGCAAGGTAGGCACAGCTGACAGATGAACTTTAAATAAAATGGCATGCCATTACTAACATGGTGTTATACACATCAAGCGATGATTACAGAGAGCCTTTGTCGCAGGTGTACCTGTAAGTACATAATACAGCAGAGCCTGCTCTCCAGGCTTTGCTTTTAACATTAAATCTGAAAACAATAAATAGTACTTTGTAATATTAAATGCAATAAATATTGAACACTCACCACATACACCCTCTTTATTGTCAAAATCATCCGCCTCCAATGCTTTACTTAATCTTTCCCATAGTAGTTACTTCACAGTTTACAATTCTTGTTCGGCACCTTAGATGTTTAAAAGCACAAAAGTAGTGTATTATTAAAATGCAAACCTATAGTACTTAAATATATTTAAAGAGATTTATGAAACAATTTCTATAAAAAGAATAAGAGTCTTTACTGATGTGCACTTAGGCCTAAAAGGAATATCACTTGTAAGTAACTTGACGTTTTCAGAAGCTGTAATAAACTCCATCTGAATTCTACCTTAGGGATGCTACACTATCAATAAAATTACAAAACTATTGATCTTGGACTGTACTCATCCTCCAATAGGTACTTAGAAAATTATTTATGCCTTTACGTGCATTTTGGAAAACACGGCTGCCTCATTGTTTAAGAAATGCCAATTTAAAAGTCCGGGCCAAATGCTAAAATGTTAAATCTTGGCATATTAATTTCTTCTTCCGTTTAAGGACAGATGTATGCTGTGCCTCTGCCCAGGGACACATCTCCTCGGGCCTGCCTCGAGGATGGCAACCCCTGGGGTAACACCAGGAGGACTGTTTTTCTGGTTAAAACCCAAACGCCCGATTTTCTGTGCGCCTGTGGCTGTGGTGAGGGGGTCCCCACAGAGACCCCCGATGAGCACCTTGGTCTGGAGGGGCCGACCCCTTGCACCCCAGACACACGTTACCTCCGTGCTGACACCTCCCCAAAAATTGGGCTTTTGTTTATTTTCTCACTTATTCTGAGGGGCTGGGGTCTCCTGCTCGGCGTGGGTGGCAGGGGAAAGCACCGCTGACGCGGGTAGGCCACCGGCCGCCATCTCCTCAGGCACCACGGCCTGACACCCCGACCCGGCCCCCTCAGCCCCGGTGTGTGGGGGGACAACCGGTGCGGGGCCACCGGGGCTGCGCCAGCAGTGCTGCTGCTATTGCAACCTCCTCCTCCTCCTCCTCCTCCCCGTTTCCGCGGGAAGGCGCTGAGGCGGGCGGGGGGTCGGTGCGGGTTGTGCCGGGCACCGGCTAAGGCGAGAGCAAGTGGTCCCGGGGAAGGAGGGAGGGAGGGAAGCGGTAGCGGCCCCGCTGGGGTTGGAGAGCAGCCGCCAAAGCCCGATGAGGCCGTGGCTAGTTAAAACAGGCGGTGGCTAGTTAAAACAGGCCGGGAGTAGCCAAAGGGGTCGGAAGTCAGTTGGCTGTGGGAGAAGGCTGGAGGCGAGCAGCAGCCTCAACCCAACTCTGCATCCCCCCACAGCTCCGTCCCCACGGGGCCCCTCCGAGGCCTTTCGTGGCCTTTGCCCACCTCTGCGGCCTCGGCGGTGATGGCACCTTACTGGTGGGGGAGGCTGGAGCACGGCTGGGCTTGACCGTGGCGGCTGAGGGCCAGGCTGGGTGAGGGGGACACACCGCTGCCCACCAGCCCCCTGGGGTTGGGTGGTGGGTGGCCAGGGGTGCAGGGGTCTGCGGGGACACGCAGCCCCCAGCTGGGCTCAGGCCGGTAACACTGAAGCAGCCCACAGGGGTGTGTGGGGGGCCATGGCGGCAGCGGGGGTGGCAAGCCGTCCGTCGTGTGTCTGGCCTTGACGGAGAGCTTGGAGGTAGACTAATCAGGGGCGTTATCTCTTCACTTCCCAGGCTTCCGGAAAGTTGTTTGTTCAATGCCCCCCCCCCCCTTTTTTTTTAAAAAAAAAAAAGCGAGATTTTTTGCGTGCTCCCTGACTAGTTTTCTCAATGGCCTTTGAAGGGAAGAGGCCGATTGTAGAGGGAGGAAGGCTGCCAAATGCACTAAGTCAACAATGAAAAGGGGGTTTGTTTGTTTTGCTAAATTGATCTAGTAATCTGAAGTGTTTCATTGTTACAAAAGGCAGTTTCTGAAACTAGTTTGCAAGTTGATATTGTCCTCTAAATATCTCATAAACATGTTATCCAAACATAATTTTTATCTAAGAATTTTTTTACTGCAATGTTTGCTTTGTTTCTTTTTTAAGTGTTTTAAAAGTGGAGGTAGGAAGTAACTTCTTCATAGACAAATATGTTTTCTTTCAAAGATTTAATATTACTAAAATTGTTCTAAAAGTGTAAAAATAGTATTTATTAGTTTGTGAATGACAACAGACTAGTACTAGAATCAGATCTGGACCTAGTGATAACCACTTTTTTTGTTTGCCACACATACTTTTTAGAAACAGGCTAATATTTAAGGTCTGTCATTTGTTTGAAAATGAGGCTGAATTTGCATCTGAAGGAGTTAACAGCTATAGAAATGTTGAATCTCGAGCTTGGAGTTGAACAGGGATGCTGTCGAACTCATGCACCGCATCCAAAGCCCCCTGAATTCTGCTGAAAGTCAATGCACTCTGCTAGCTTTCAAATGAGACCCTAAAATGGAAGCTTGGCCCTACGTCAGTGACTACCCAGATCCTATTCCTGCCTCAGAATTGAATCTTTGAATGTGCTGTATCTCCAGTTCCTCTAGCAGCCACTGTCTCTCTGTAAGATACTCAAATGTTCTCATCATCCTGTGACAACATTCCACCGAATGTATATAGTTTATATATACACATATGTATTGTAGGGGGACAACACTTAAGTGTAACTAAAGGAAGAATCTGACTGCTAACCTTTCCCCCATTGAGATTTGGGGGCTCCAAAAGTGTGAGTCTAGACTTGCATGGAAGAAATGTATCAAGGGTTTTGAAGTTCTTCAGTGCTAGCCAGAAATCAGCAGGCAAAAGTTTGTCTCAGACAAACTCAAAAGCTCAGTAACTAGTTTCAGTTCTGCACCCCCCTCCCCATCTCTTCTGACATAAAGTTAATTAGGTGAAATTTCAAGCTAAATGGGCTTTTTTCCTATGCAAAAATATAAAAATAGATCAAATATGAGTTTAGAGTGGAAATTTGGAATCAATTCCCCATCTTAATAGCATTTAAGTACAGGAATGTATTTGAGGAATAATTTTGGAAATGTTGTCATTTTCATCAGTCTGATTATTCTGCATCTTCATATGCCTCAGAAACATTAGGGTTTTTTTAAAAAAGCAAGGCATTTGGTGGCAGTGTAATTTATCGTACAGTTTAATACAACTGTGATTAAACTCTACCTAGATTATTAAACGTCCTTCACCCAAGAAATACAATCTTTACTGTTCAGCTCGGTCGCTAGTACAGAAGAGCATGCTGGAGGGAGACGTGCTGTACTTTGGTGACTCTTTGTTCTGAAGGGCCTGTATCCAAACAGAGACTACATCAGAGCAGCTGGGGGGCTGCTTGAATTTGCAGAAGGGATCAGGTAAGATCCTGCCAACTGCAGAGTACAGCACTGGATGTCCCTGTCTTTAAAATGTTTGTCTTCCGATATCTCGCACAACCTTTAGAGTTGGTCCAGAGGAAGATAACTTTGTATTTAATTTATGCAGCTTTAGAAGGTTTTAAACCTTTTTTTACCATTACCTTGTCGTTTCAAAAGAAGTTTCTGCTAGGACAGTTCCCCCTATTTCCCTCCAAGAAGAAAAGCTCCCAGACGTTAAGTTTCAGAACTATCGTTTTAAGACTACCTTTCTCATTCCTTTTACCACATTTGCTTGTTGATGTGGTTGCCCCCAGCTGAATAAAGGAAATCTTCCTGTCATCCCCTTTCATTTTGGGAAAGGTTGGGGAAGGGGAGGGGAAAAGGATTTTTTTAGACTGTGCATTCCTTTTCTTTTCCTGAAATGGAATTGCCTGACTAAGGTACTGTGATATTTTCAGATATTTTGCCAAAAAGCGCACAACCCAAAACAAAAAATATGATTGCACCCCCATGCTAATTGTGTGACACTCAAGCATTTGTCTATCTTGCACTGCATGATGATGCGATACAGAAGCAGACAGCCATAGATGGCCAGAAAAGGCTTAATTAAGTATTCTGCAGCTGCTACAAATTAGATCAGCATCTGCATCTGTGTAGACAATGAAATTCATGGTAATTTTGAGGGCCAAGCAAAGTAGTGATTTGTTTTGGATAGACCCCTAGCCACAATTCAAACAAAATTCAAATCAAACCTGTTCTAAGGGTAGAAAAACGTTGGTCAACTTCATCTCCTGTTGCTGAAGGCCACTATGGTTCCCCGTCCTGGCTACAGATACAGATTCCAATGTACCACATGAAAGGCTGCTGTTATGGTGTTCTCAACTAGAAGCGGAAATGCCTTTTTTTTTTTTTTTCCCCCCTTTTTTCAAGAAATCTAATTCCCAGGAGTTTTCCAGACTAGGCATTGAGATATATTTTAGATGAGCATCCAGATTTTTGTCTGTTTCTCTGACAATTTGCCTCTATTTCAAATTACATACCACTTTCTGGAATCAAAGTTGGAGTAAATGATATGCAAATTTTAAAGGTCAATCATCCTGCCTGTTGTAACAGAATATGCTGTATGATATTTGCAGCATAAATTGAGTATAGCATACAATAGCAATAGATTAGTACATGGAATGAAGGGAGGAAGGTACTGTTGGCAAACTTTTATATAGATATGCTTGCATGCAGATATCTAGAAGTAATAGCTTATTTTCTGGACATCTTGAGAAAATGCACTGGTTTTAAGTGTTTGTAAACTCTTCAGCACTAAATTCATGTTTTTTGTTTGCATTTCAATGGTTCTAAACACAAGCATTGATCCATAAATGTGTCTTCTAAGTGTTGCTGTAATACTAATATTTCTATTATCAGAACAATAATTAATATAAAACTTTCATGAGATGTTTTAGAGAGTCCTTTTGAATGTTGACAGCTCTTGTTGATAAGTGAAGAAGACCTTGTAACCTCTGTGGCCATAAAATGTAATTGCACAATAGTTGGGTCAGCTCTTAGATGTGCTTGTGCCACTTATGTTCATCTATATTAAAACTTCCATGAGCCTCCAGCTGTGATGTCATTGGCCATAACTCTTCCCATGGAAGCACTTTAAAAAGTTGATATTACCAAGGTTAAAAGGAAACTAAGCCTCAGAGGTCATGTTTGGATTTGTACTTTGGTTTAGATGTATTTCATCTGAAGTTACTGTTGCTTGTTGTATGATCTAGTTTGAGCTTCTTTGCACAGCTCCTGTACGATATGGACAGATTTAAGTTCCCATTTCTCTTCTGTTATGTTCTGCAAACCTGCACCAATCAGACCAGCAAGGTCTGGTTTGAGCAGTGACTTTACAGATAACTACACTGACACTGCTAAAGGAGAAGAAACCTGGTTACCAAATCAAAGAATTTTCTGAAACTGAGCGTTATTTTTCTATTGTCAGGCAAGTAAGGACCGTAGAGAGACAACTTCAGTTCTTTTTTTATTATTGAGTTAATCGCCAATCAAATACGTATTGAAACCCCTTGAGCTGACCCACTAACTATGTCGTTACCCTCTCCGTTTTCAAACCCTCAGTAACACTCGAATAACTAAGTTGCGGTGGCACTAGCGTTTGTCTTTACCTTTTAGATCTACAGCAGTCTGAGGGTCTGTGCTGTAAAGCCCCTTTCCACCAGTATCTCTGGACGTGACTTACTTGTCCTCTGTCTGGGACTCAGATAAAGGAGCAAGGGCTGGAGAACAGGCACGTGTTTGGAAGGGAGTTATGAGATTTTCTAGCTCTTAAATGAGACCGAAGGGTCTTTTGGGGTCTAGATATTCAGGTAGGGTGAAGATGGGGCAAAAGGCGTATGGGCAGAAATAATTTAAGGACTGTTGCTAACAGGTTGAGAATTTCTGGATTAAAGTGAGATTCAGTGAGGAGTTCCTGCACCCCTTTTGCAGATTAAACCCAGCAGTTCTGAAACTATTTAAAGAATAGTTTCTCCCAGGAACAAAGAAACAAGTGCTTCTTTGCCTTAAGTGGGAGCCAGTCCCCTCATATTTTTGAGGAAGAATACAACCCAAAATCTCATTTCAGTGGGGTTGTATGTGCCTAGGATCTAAAGTGCTATCAAAAACATAGTGACTGAGGATTGAATGGTTAATGAAGTCAGTTAGTGCAAAGACACATAATTAAGCAGACGGTCATATCTTTCCAACGGTAGGAACTATCTCCTGATACACAAATAGATTATTTCACAGTCTCTTCTATTTTTCTCAACATTAGTAGACTCTTCATTAACTTTTATAATTATTGCACACGATATTAATTTGTTATTACCGAGCATTCTTCTACAATAATTTCAAACTCAGGAAATGGATTGATGCTGGGGAAAGGGCCATTTGCATATAGTTATACTGGATAAAGCATATCCTGCTACCATTTAAGAGAGCAAAAAGAATGAATGCTGCAGATATCTACAGCAAAAACTGTAGGAACCATCGATTTTGTGTACTTTGGTATCATTATTGCAATAAAAGAAAGTGGAGGGAGGTGAAAATTATTGGGGGAGAGCTTTTTTGGTTTTCAAACAAACCAAACCCAGATACAAACAGGTTTGTTTTGCAGAATTAATTCTTAGCATCTGGGTATTGTACTATTCAATTTTTAATGTTTTGCCCTGACAGATTCTGTCATGTTAGAGGGTACAGTGCATTGGCTACATCAATGTTAGATTGAGCAGCGTATGCTCTGAGCACGACTTTTAAGTATATATGTATGAACCAGCACTATTATATATATATGTTGGTGAACGAAGCAGTAATTGCTGTTTCATTCATTCTGTGGAGTTATTTTACATGCTTCCAGCAAAATAGTATACCTTAGCTTAAATCCTTTTAAGCTGTTATTTATTGAACTTGATTTAGAATCCAGTGCCTGTAGAGTTGTGCACAGAATGCATGGTTGCTTTCGTTTTTATTGAAAGTTTCTTAAGAGGTGCTTTCAGAACTTGCCTCATAATGCTCGTTGCTTTCAAAGGAACAAAACCCAATTTGGCTATGCTACGTATTGTTTGCACTTTCGTCGGAGAAGATGAAATCTGTACATTGAATCTGCACGAATTTGTACATTGAGACGAGGGGTGCGCTGCCGGGCCTGTCCATGCTACCTTGTTTATGGTGAACTGTACAGTGCAACCGCATTTTTTGAAACGGGATAGCAGGGAGGAGCTGCGAGCAGCCGTGGGGAGTGGTGTGGGAATGCTGAGGGTGTCTCCACATGGGAATGGGCCACAGTGGGGTGCAGGGGCGGGGAGTGGTGGCAGAGCCATCCATCTGCAGCCACAGCAGCAGCTCGGGGAGGGGGTGTGAAGCCCCCAGGCGAGGCAGCGGCTCCCTGTGTTGCCAGCAGGCTGGCGAGGAGGACAGTCCTCCACTGCTTCCTAACCTGCATGTGTCCCTTGGATTTTCAGGGAGACAGAGTCAGACCAACAACCAACGAATTTTTGAACGAAAAAAAAAAAGATTAATAAAAGTCCATGAAGAAAGTTATATATATTTTGTAGCATAATATTTTGCTTAGCGTACCAAGGGAAAAATAAATTTAAAGTGTCTATATACATATATATATATGCATGTGCACTCACACTTTATATACGCAGGTGTATATATACACACACACTTTAAATTTATAATAGAAATATAAAATGGAAAATTTGCATGTTTTAAATGCTCATATATGAAGCAGTAATTAAGGCAATTCATCCAACTTTCCCCCCCTAATTTTTATCATGCAGTTCGTCTTCTTATCTAACTTTTAAATGCAACTTCATTGCCTTCAGTGGAAAGTGTCCACTTTTCACCAGCGTAAGTGAAAGGGGAAGAAGGCATGATATGCTTTGAGAATACCATGTAACACTGTATGAAAAGCCTTGAATTAACTTTTGAAGAACACAACATAGAGACTCTAAATTGCGATTTTTGCCAAAGCTTTGTGGTTAAATCCCATTTTATATTTACACGCACTATGGAATAAGTAATATAGATGTCTTCCTGACACTAAAGCTTGGATTTATTGGAAAAGACAAACATGTGGTTGAAAGCTGAGCCAGGCTGTAGCTTTTCAAAATAAAAGAGATAAAAAGATAGTTGTAGAATAAACTGCTCCAGTTTGCAAAAAAGACAACAGAGCTCTTAGTTGATGGGGAATAGTTGTTACAAAAATAAATGAACGTGCCAGGTATTTTAGGGCTGATTCTGTTTCTGGCTGAAATAGCAGTAAATTTTCAGTGTATTAAATAAGTTTTTCTATTTCTTAATCTCTCAGTATTTCATTAATAATAGAAATACTTTAGAATTTCACTTAATGTGCTTATCGCTGATGATGAGAAAAATAAGAAGGAGAAAAGA
Organism: Strix uralensis; assembly: GCF_047716275.1. NCBI lineage: Eukaryota > Metazoa > Chordata > Aves > Strigiformes > Strigidae > Strix > Strix uralensis. The sequence goes on along the minus strand of NC_134012.1, from coordinate 4,068,172 downwards.
CCAGTAAAGGGCACTCATTTAAGTTTAATGGTATAAATTATCTAGTGTGTATTCTCCACCTTTTGCAACATTAAACAATCTTTTTCTAGAAAAGCAAAACATTCTGTACTGAAGTTTTATTTTACAAAATACTCTTTTCCCCAAATGCAGTGAGATATAAAATAATTTAATAGGAACTTAGTGAAATTATTTAGGAGTTTGTCACATTAGTTACTGTTTCTGAGCCTTTAAAATCAATACAATAAAATGCTGATGAACTTACAGTATACAGAATTGAAGGCTCCAAACCAAAAGCTATGTGTTTTTTCGGTTAGTGTAGCACATACAATGTCTAGTTAACTCTTAGGAACTGCTGTTACTATTTACTGTCTTTGGATTTAACAGTGCTTGGTTTTAATGACTGTTTAGGGGATTTGGTTTCCATACATTACAAATGTTATGCATGAAACAGCGATGTTTTACAGACATTGCTTAGTTTAAAGGCAGCTCTAGTTTTGGGGTTTTTGTTTTGTTTTACGTTTCATACTTCATCTGAGAAAATATATTTCATATTTAGAGGTCTACTTTATGCTTTGGCTAGTAATGTTTTATCCTACTGGTCTTTTATTCTCACATACAGTAGGGTATCCTTGCAGCAAACAAAACTGAGAGTATTTTCATATAGCATGTTCCAGAAAAAAAAATAATCTCTGCTGCGCTTGTCCTGTCTCCCAAAATGAAGAAAATGGATGAGGATTAAGGCCTGATCTACCTCTCCTGAGGTTGGAGTTCCCTGTCAACTGTACTGGTCCCACAAGCAGCCTGGCTGAAAAAAAATCATGGATCGGGAATGTTTAAAAGGGCCTCGGGTATTATCATTCAGCCTAATCTTAGGCTATCCATTGCTGATAAATCATTTATTTTGACATACGGGGAATATCCTCTACAGAAATAGTCTAACTGTATATTGACGTATGATTCCTTTCTTTGTCCCTTTAGTGTCTTCTGTGGTGTGCATGTGAATTGTGAATATGGAATCTGTTTACTCAAAAAGATTCATATGGTCAAGTTTTCTGTCTGTTTACTTGCTTAAATAAATGTTTTCAATTTAACACAACAATTTGTAATGAATACTGTGAAACAAAGTTAAAAGAATGAGTTCTTGAAATAGAAATCATAATAAAAATGCTTTTCTCCCCTCCAAAATATTTATTTTAACATGTGGTCACATTTTCCTACATTTTCACATTAATTGAAATCTTATTGTTCTAGAAAAATAAATCTTTTTTCCCCCTTCATCGAGTTTCCCAGCTCTTACGCAAATTAAAGTATACACACACGGGCATAATTTGTGGTTATAAAATAAGGAAAATTGGGTAAATTCATTATGTCTTTAAAAAGCCTTATGCCAAGCAGTGCTCTCATGTAGCCTCTGTTTTGTAATTTACCTTTTCACTTTAGTGAAAGGCAACAGTTTTGTGTGATAATCCTTTGATTAGGGAGTCTTGTAAAATGTTCTAGACATTGTTAATTTCACTCCTGTATTTATCACAAAGCAATCTTATGCTGATGTTCAGAAGGAGTTTCTAAGGCTCTGGAATGTCTGCTGAAGCTCCAAATACCAGGAACAATCTGCAGACAACACGTCCTTTCTATTTATTTGGAAATTACCAGGATAACTCATTTATTTTAAAAGAGGCAGATGGGGGGCACAGAGTACACCCCCAGTGCTGTCTAGCTTCTGATGTTCCTGTATCTAATCCTCTGTGTTCTTTCCAGTCAGATTCATAGAAACAGTTTAAAAGAAACTGACTATAAATACCCAGTCACTTTCAAGAAACTTTTCTTGGCAACAGAAGCTAAAATCAAGCACCGTATCAAATAAAATGTGAGGCATTCTACAAAGCTTATCTGCTTTCCCTTGAAGAAAGCTTTGCGAGCGTAGCCACAAGCCTGGAGCTGAATCGCCCAGTGCTGCAGCAAGCAGAACGACTCCAAAGACTTAAGAATAATTTTTTTCATAGTTTTCTCTATTAAAACTCACCAGCGCCCTTCTTCTGCTTCTCCAGGAAGTTGTACCCGTCAGCACCTGCTGAGGGCTACGTTGATCAAACTGGCAGGTAAAAAAATTCCTGTAGAATAAAGCCAGACCAGCTGGCTTTGAAGAGAAACCCCCCAGTTTGGGTTGTGTTTGCCTCACTCACCCTCTCCTCGGCAGCCCGGGGCTTTTTCTCCTTCGGATGTTGACCTGTGGGCTGGGTGATGCGGGCGCACAAGTGTCTGGCAGGCCAAGGTGCCACCTGCTTCTGTCAGTCCCGAGTAAATTTAGCTGTAAAAGGTATCACTGACAAGCAGACCTTTGTCAGCGCTGGCAAACGGGCCCGGCGCTGCCATCCCCCCCTTCAGAGTGTGCTGCGAGTTCCAATGGAAAATAGCAAATCGGTCGTCTTACCCGGGAATCGCTTCTTCTTCGAGGAGAAGGAAGGCCAAATTGCTTGCACGTGGCAAAAAACTTTCCTCCTTTACATAGATGTTAAAATTACAGTATTCCAAGAATAATCACTGAACAAGACGGGGTTTTGTTCTATTAATTGTGGCTGGAAGGAAACTTTTTTTAATGGAAATACAGCACACACATATTTCAATTCAGGTTATTAAACTGTGTTAAGTATTAAAGTTGATTGCCTTTCTTTTCACTAAATCATTGTGCTTTTTTATCCAAAGAAATATTAGAAGACTAAAACCTCTCAAATAGGAGGTATTAATCTCATTCCCAAAATTAGAAAGCACGCAGTGTTGAGAGACTGGATGTCAAAATTGCATGTTCGTAGCACTTATGCGGTGGGAATCTAGCAACCAACCACTTTTAAAACAGGAGCTAAAGTAAATGGAGACTCTTCTGCGAGAAGCAATCAAAACTTGGTGTGTCCTTATTGGATTAAGGTAAGGGTATTTATCATTTATATCTGCCCCTTGCCTTTTTTTTTTTTTTTTCCTTCCTGGAAGTGACTTCTGGTGATTGAAATAGAAAGATGTAATTTGCATCAGTATGCCTTCTCACAGAGTTAAAAGAGTCACCAACATAGTTTTGCTGGGATTGGTAGTAGCATACCTCGATGCTCCACTTTCTGTTTGAAAACTATGTCATAAACTCAAACAACTTTAAGGAAAAATGTCAGAAATATGTATTTTACTACAATATGCCATTTAAGAGGAGCAAAATGTTTCTTCTGAAAAAGTGATGAGAAAAAGTGTGGGTCAGGAGCTTTTTGTAAAATAAACAAGGTTCTTATTTACTTACTTGTATAAACAACCACTCACCAAGCTGTATGTCTCTGCAGGGGCACCCTTTCAGATAAAAACATGGACTTGATTGGCATCATCCGGTATCCATGGAAACGTTTTAAGTACCTCTCTTGCAATATGTACTTCTCTTATTCAGGGTTTCAAAGCTGAGCACTGAATAAGTAAGTGTTTTTAATTAATAATTATACAGGAGGTACTTTGTGGAAGCTTGGTTCTTGGGGTTTATATCTGTCGTAGTAAAGATCTTATGTTTTCATCATATTTGATAAAATCGTGTGTTTTATTTCAAGCCTCCTATCAGCTCTCATTCTTAGATTACAAGATTAAAAACAAAGACTCAAAAAGTCCTAATAAATGAAAATTCTCAAATTTTTGATGATCCATTACTGTTTGAAAAACAATGATCACAGTTCATATTGCCATCAGACTTAGGCACTGCTCTAATTGCATTAAACGAGTCTGGTTTTATTTTTCTGTCTTTCTGGAAAAGAAATCAGAAAAAATACTAAGAAGTCAGACTATTTTAATTTGGAAACAGCCATACCTGCCTGTATCTCTGTTTAGCGGGTCACAGAAGTTAAGAGCTTAACAATTGTCTTGAAACTGAACCAAAAGACTGAAAATAAAGGAGGTGCTTTAGCATAAAAATAAGTCAAATACAAAATAATAATTTTCCTATTAAGATGTGTCTGCCCCACTACTTAGTTAAAATATCAAAGCAAAGAGCTAACAGAAATAAGGGTTTTTCTGTGTCCATATTTCCATGCAGAGAAAGAAGCATAGGCATGAACCACATTTATTTTCAAAACTCTCATTCTGAAGAATATCCTTGCAGATCAAATATAGTTATTTCAAAGTTGCCTTGGCTCACATTCAAAACTCTTTTGGAATTCCACCTATTAACTGGTACAACTGATGCACACTTTTAATGTAGTTTCATTTACAAAGTATGAAAATGAGTGATTTCTACCCATTAGTTAACATCCTGTATGCATTTTTTAAAAATCCTGTCTTAATTTTGTCGATGGGAAACATTTTCTCCACCTGGGCCAGGTTGTAACACTAAAATGCCTTGCTAATTGCAACTGCTATCAAGAAAACACATTTCTGTCTGGAAAGATCCAGTAGTTCTCACTGAAATCCAACTGGTTTAGAGTCTTGGTTTGCTAAGTTTGTATCTCTGCACATTATTTTAATTTACTGCTGTTACTGTTTTTATTTGCCACCTTGTCTCGACACCCCAGTCCCTGCTGAGTGCAGATGGCAGAAATGATCTCTCCACTGATGTGGCTGGAACAGCCTTTGTAAAAATGCTGTAAAACTTTGCTGTCTAATGAAAGTTGCTACCTTTTCACATGCTAGGTTCTCCATACCAGGCTTTTATTTATGTATGTGCATTTACAAATGTGTAAAGATTTTATTTAAGAAGTATGGTCGTGGTGTGGGCCAGCTGAACCTGCCTGACTCTCTGTGAAAGCTTTGGTGGGTAATCTGCCTGTGGGCAGGCCCATTCGTTCTGCAGATTGCCACATGAGACCTAGGATTGTGATTGCTCTCAAGAACTTTCACTCTGAGCCAACTAAGCATATCAGAGAGGTGAAGCTTTCAGCCCCCAGGGAAGGATGCAGCACACATGACAATTTTGTACGTTTCCCTTCTATCATGTGCCTGTCCTTGCTACAAGGTCAAGGTTGCTGGATTACTAACTGGGGAAGTGGAAAGAGAGACTAGTCTCAGTTCAGCTTTCTGCACATTTAGTCTGACGTGGACAAGGAAGCTCTGACCTTGTTCATCATCCTGAACAAATACAATTTCAGTTATGTACTTGAATGGCAGGATTACTCAGGTGCACTGCAAAATATAGTGAAGGCTGGCCTTGACCCTACCGCACTGAAATGGGGGAAACAAGATTTGCCCTGTTGCCACTACGTAACGGGCAAAAATCTGATTCTTCCTAGCCACAGATCTCAGGAAAGGAAAGGGATGAGGAAAATTGCTAGTGGTATCACTTGGGCACATAAATCTTCATCTAAGTAATATGTTCTCAGCTTTATGATTTTTAGCTTTTTAATCCAAGATGTCTTTTTTTCTAGCATTTGTTAAAGAATCACTTCCAAAATGCTAGAAAGTCAGCCTGAGCATATTGCAGATAAAATCTGTCTCCCTTCTCCATCACGTAAAATAGAGATACAACATTTGGCCTATATTCAGTTTTTCAGGTGCTAAAAAGCTATGACAAAACTGCACAGATCGTATGATAATGGGCATATTATACAACTCTAGATCATCATATGCCCAACTTATTATTACTATTTTAGTTTTCCACAGACCACTTTTATAGCACCATCAACTTACAAGTACTTCACAAACATAAAGTCTCATTGCACACATTTTGAATTTATAGATCAAATACAAATACGCAGGGAAAAAAAATGGAAAACATTTAAGAATATGGCAAAGGTGTAAGGAGTATTGCTGTGAAAATAAAAGTGAGCTGAGTTGTTTGAAGGCTTTTAAAGATGATCAGCAGACTAAAATGTAGACAAGAAATTCTCCAAGGAGCACCTCCTGTTATTTTGGAGTCATCAGAGTGGAAACGGGCCCTAAATTCTGACCCTTCCGTGCTTGAAACATGCCCAGCTGAAAAGGACTGAGAAAGAAACCTGGCTGACTAAAAGGCAGCTGCATTTGAGGAACTTCTACACAACAAAGATGGCCCAAATTTGGGCTTGAAAAGGGGTGGGAAAGCTGAAAACGCAGAATCTGCTTCCACGGGTAGGAGCAGATAGTTGCCAGGAGGGAAATACACAGTTACAATAGCAATATGATAGTGTGAAACACCCCGTTCATAAACATACTCAAAAACGTGCTTACAGCACTAAACATACTAACGTGAAGTTGAATGTGGCCTTCCCTATATCATTGTGCAGAGTCTGAAAAGCAGAAAGAATGTAAACATACACTTGGCAAGCGAGAGGGAGGGCAATGTTAGGTAGGTTTTCCTAATACAGAAGCGGAGCTGGGATTCTGTTCCTGAAGAGAAAGTAAATTTTGAGTTATATAGACAGTAGAAGTGCAGCAGGAAAAAAGGTGAGTTTAGCTGCAGCATTCTGAACAGTTTTCAGGGCAGGGTTAAGGTAGATAAGGTGAGATATCTGTCCATTTAAGTGGCTGTTAGTGGTGGGGAGCAACATTTCAAAGCAGAAGAACTTTAGGAAACAAGTTACACAATAAATATTCAGAAATAAGTTCCATAAGTTAAAAGAGAATGGTTAAACACAGAGTGAGATAGGAGGTAGACACTGAGTCAGAAGGAAGAGATGGTGTTTAAGAAGGAATAATTCTGTTCATGGCAGTGGCTGTTTGTAGCCAGAGGGAGATGCATGCTGTGTTGCAGAAACAGTCAGATTTGTCATAAATGCAGCTGAAGGCAGGCAAGAAGAGAATGACAGAATCATAGAATACCAGGTTGGAAGGGACCTCAAGGATCATCTGGTCCAACCTTTCTTGGCAAAAGCACATCTCTGAGAGTGGGAAAAAGAGAAAACTTTGGAATACGCTTCTCTACTTTTCCATTTTTTTATGTCCTGAAATGAAAACAACTTTCAAAAAGGAAAAGTAAACCCCTTGAAGTGGAAGGGTAGACAGGTGAATGAGAGAGAAGAATCTGACCTTGCAGTGAGTTACTGGTTCTGCTGAAATACTTGAGAGAGCTGTGTACACACCTATACGAGCACTTCCAATGCCCCTACCTCCAGGTTTTTTTTAAGAGGTTTAAAAGAAACTGTGGGGAGAAGTTACTAATGTAGGCAGAGGAAGTAATTTCTGACACATGCAAGAACGCTGGATAGCCATTGTGCTTGTGTAACATAATATGTGGAGCACACAGGCAGGAAGCGATGAGATGTTGTGGTAGGGCCCAAACTTGGCGTTTCAACCAGAGCAGGCTCTGTGCAGCTCGGCGCAGGCCGTGTCACGGCCTCTGTCACAGCGGGTTCACCTCCAAGGGTTAGATGGCAGCCTGCTGCCATACAAATGCCTGTTCCAGGGGCTACAAATACCCAACTTGCAACAAACCAGAATTTGTTAGATTTTGTCGGAGTTAAAAAACCCGAAAAACGGTTCTGGGATACATGTGAATAGATCTATAGCATTGCGCTGAAGGAGTGGAAGCAGTGTGAGCAGCTGCAGTCTGTGGGAACTCAGGTACGTGTACGCCATTAATTTAAACGCGCTCCAGGATTCTGTCAACAGAGGAAAGAGAAGAGAGCTTCCTCAGGAATGTTTACTGCAGAACAGTTACACCGATTATAAGTTACTTTAAAGTAATAAATTAATAGTGACCTTCTCTGCCAAAGTATGATTTATTACAGACTGATCTGCTGTTTTGTGTAACTGTTTTACATACTAATTGCCAGTATAGTTGCCCAAGAACTGAAATATAAATATGATACGGAGTGATTCACAGACAATATCTAAAAGCAAAACTGAAAACCTCAAAATGTTACAAGCTTTTAGAACTAAAACATTTTAGTGCAAATCGGCAATATGGTGTATTGTCAAATTAATTATTTGAAAAGGAGCATTTATAATAAACATTGGAAAGGATCAGTGGAATAAAGGGTTTTGCTAAAGATTCCCAGTCTCATATAAAAATGATTCAACTCCTGTTCCTGCAAACCATTTTTCATATCTTGCTATTGTCTCCCAAACTCCCGCAAGCTCCAGTTTTATAAAATGTTCTGTTCAGTAGATAAGACATTTATTTTGCATTTGTCCTGATGTCTACAAAAGATGCTTACTGATAAACAAGTGGGCCTCCTTCTTGTTTTAAGCCTTTCATACTATATGAAGAGTTGAGTTGAAAGCTATTATTTTGTGTGGATCTGGTACCACAGCCATACACAAGGTTGCCTAAGATCTCATGTTGAGATGTTTCGTTGTTTGTGAGTTGCCAAATTTCAACCATTAAGGTTTAAAGTTATCCTTTTTAGGTATGTGCTTTATCCGGGATTTTCTAGAATGATTCAGCAGTTACTTGAAATGAACAGGAGGAATGGTATTCTAGATTACATATGTTAAGAAGACACATAAAGTTTTTTCACTGGGAATATTTTAACACCTACAGATTTTGGAATAATGGAAGAAATTCAGGGACAGTCTTAGGAACGTACCTGCTGCCCGCTCAAATGGTGTATCTGCCAAAGAGAAATTCGCCAGGAAGATACCAGGTCGTGCATGCTTGTTTGAGGCTTCGGTTGGGAATCTGGCACCAAAGAGGGGGAGGAAGTGATTGAAAGCTGTTGGCATGCCTGTGTGCATAGAGCCAGCTTAGAGCTGCATGGCAACTAATTCTGATATTTGTGATATTTTAAGCACTGGAGTTAATATTATCACAGAATCTGAGGGCTTACTAAGGTGCACACTAAACAGTGTGTGTTTTGCATTGTGTATGGACAGATGTGTCAGCTGCTGTTTGCTCCTGACCTGCGTGGTCTCAATTTCTAGTGCAAAAGGATGAATAGATAGCTTGTTCTTTCTCTCTTTACTCCTTTTTCCTGCTCCTTGGAATGCCACAGGAACTAACCTCACCTTGACTTCCTCTCTTTGTCCCACTCTCCCAGCTCTTAGTATGGCTGCAAGCATTGTCCAGCCTTCAAACTAGTAGACAAAAAAATTCCTAGTAGAATTCATACATTCTGAAGAACTGAGTTTTGCAATAGCCACTTTTATCTACAAAAATGTAATTCTAATCGTCTGTTATTTTTTGGCATTAATGTACCATATTCATTGAGACTGAGACAAAACTGCTGCCTCTAAGAGCCACTGATTTGGACAATTATCCAAAATCAGATTATAATAAATGGCAGTCTTAGGAATTTTGATTAACCTCTAAATAAATGTTACTTTGGAAAAACCCTGTCAAATGCATTAATGATAAGTTGTGAAGTAGTAGTAATTGCAGGCATGGCATTATAGATAACGTAGTTAGTTGATACCGCTCTCTCAGACATGTATAGCACATCAGCTGCCATCAAGCTGGAGTGATTATAATAGTATTTATAACAATTGAAATACATCAGATAAGATGTGTAAAATGGAAACTTAGGGTGCTTACTGTGATCATCTCACTTGGTCATTTAATGACTTGACTTTGGGCAGATATTGCTTGGCCATTAATGTGTCCAGCTTTCTGATGAGGTAGGTACATACTGAGCTGCTCTAATTAAATTTTCAGGGAATGTCGTATGGTCCAGGTTGAAGACTGTAATTAGTCCAGACAGTCTGCACAGGGTGAAGTAATCAGTCAGGGATCACCTGGAGAGCGAAGCCAGGAGCAGTGAACCAGGGACAGAGCTGGAGATGGGGCTACAACACAGCTGGACAGGACAAAGATGGGACTAGTGACAAAGCTATGACAAAGGAAGGGCCTACCAGGAGACAGCTACCCACAGCAAAGGTCCAGTGTCCATCCACAGACTACTACACCTAAAACATAACTCTGGCTAATTAAGGCCCTGGGCTGAGCTTAACTGGAGCTCCTGGGTCTGGGGGCATGGGTGTGGGGGAGGAGAGGCCCTGGGGAAGGCTTATCAGGGCCATGACAGCCTGTTAGGGCAACCCGAGCCTTGACAGCTTCTTCTTTTCTCTTTCCCTTATCAATGCTTGCGGTCATAGGGTTCACAAAATGCATCTGCCTAGGTCGTCTTTCTTCATGATGGTCCTAATCAATGTGTTTTGGATGAGGTCAGGTTGAGATTGTGGAAAGGGAGTGGAAAACATGTCCTTGTCTTGCAGGTGTGTTCGTAGAAATGCAGTACAGAGTATACGTACAGGCTCTCGGGAAGAATGCACTGGCTTTGTATTTTTGGGGGAGGAATGATGCGCGTTTGATGGAGTCCTCAGTTCATCTTGTTTCAAGCATGACTGCAACCATCATCAACAAATTAGGAGAAAAGTAGATGTGCGTTGATGTCATAGCTGCACAGCTTCATTGAGCCAGAGGGAGTTTTCTTCAACAAGGTGAAGGTGTTGTCAGAATGAAAAACTGGGAACCATGCAGAGGACAGCCAGCACTAGCCACTTCATCCTCTCCCAGCACATGAGTGCAGGTGGAAAATTTTTTGGTCATAGCATAGATAAAACAACAGTTGCATGACAAAAAGAAGAAGAAAAACAGTGGATGTGTGTTTCTAACTTCAGTGATGGTGGAAAGAGGGTGACACCTCCCAGGACAGAGGATGAAAATGTGATTGCCCACATTGGAAGCTTCTGTACCTGCAGATGTTCATCCATGTGGAGAGTGGTGTAATTCCGTTGTCACGGAAATCCAGGTATTTCGTGACCTGGATAAAACATGTAGTCTGCTGTGTGGCTGGCAGGCTTCTAGCCTACAGTGACAGGAGTAGACAGCTATGCCTGAAGTGGACCTTCTGCTCCTGGTCGTCTTACTCCTCAGCATGGTAGGTGGGAAAACAGTCACAACTGCTGTATCTTGGCCAAGCCAATCACTTGATTCCTACTATAGAACAGTGACAGGCAGTGGGGTGAGAGGAAAACTATGAAGTACAAATTAGATCTGCTGAAGTATGGCTTGGACATATTCGCTTCTGTCACAAATGAATTAGGGAGGATAGGGTGATGGATTTGACCCACTTGGTCCAGCAAATGCAAGCCTAGAGCTACCAAAGATATGTAAGCATAGTTATGAGAGCCTCAGGGCTCCATTCTCTATCCTTGAAATCACAGGTTATGAAATATAATAGGAAATCCTTTTCAGGAAAGAAATAACTCCAGCTTAGCTTCCTCCTGTAAATGTTCTGGGCACAGGCTATGGGTGTAGCTGCTTGAGAAAGGGAGTTGGAATGCTGTTGGGAAAATAAAAGATGAGGCTAAAACCTCAGGCTACAGAATATGCTTTGTAAATGTTGGTTTTTGAGGAAGAATTTGCAGGTTAATGCAATTATTTTGCTGGGTGATTCTGCCAAATTAAGCCAGCTTACTTATAGTATAAATCCATGAGATCAATTTATGACCCTCTAGTGAGGGATAGCTCTTGTCCATTTTCAAATGAAAACTAATAGTCTTGAAAATTCCACCATTCTGGTAGGGGTATAATACCACTGTTTAGCCCATAAGTATAGTCAAAATAGTGTGAAATGAGCTCAGGTCCTGTATTTTCTCTAGGTTGCCTTGAATGAGTTTTTACTCACTATGTATAAAAGCCCCGAATAACAGAAAAGCCAAAATCTCCATAAGGAAGCAAAGCAGAGCTGTTCTATGAACACTAATGTGTTCTTACCACTTTTGTCAATTACATGAATTTGTTTTCTGGTATTAAAGCCAGCATGAAGGACTACTTTGCAGTGAATAAATTATTCAGTCTTAAACGCTAAGAACAATTTTTTAAGCTGAAGTTTTTCTTTTGAGAGTTGTCCAAGGTTTCATGCCATGACTTCTTCCTAAAGCTACGGCTGCATAAATCAGGCCAGAAGCATACCTGTTTACACAGCTGTGCCAGGGGAACAGCGCAGGAACTTCACCTTGCCAAGGGAAGGATTGCACCCTGGCAAGGATCAACTCACTCTCTCATTCCTAACTTCTTTCTCAAGGTTGGTGAGTAATAATTTGTGTCCTAAGAGCAGAAAATGGAGCAATGCCCCTGGCTGATCAACCGTGATTTTTGTAGCTGACTGAGAAGTAAACCTCAAGGAAAGGTGGATTTTTTCTTTTTTTTCTTTTTTTTTTTTTTTTTTTTTTTTTTTTGTGAGGACAAGGAGACAGCCTCTGATCTCTTTGGGAAAGCTTGAACATAAGATTACTAATAGGAAACATTATACACAATTCCATCTATATTTTCCCAGTCATTTTCCATGCACCAGTCCTCAGCCAACACAACTGGCATCACTCCCACTGAACAGACACTAATTTACACCAGCTGAGGTCCTGGATCTTATGTTACTTTTATATTCATATCCTATAGTCTGGGAAACGTCAATAAGGCACGCAGGTTTTGAGATGGATAAGATACATGAGCGCACCATAACTTTTTTACATAGGGACTTGAATCGGAACTGTTACTTATGGCTGGCATACTGTGATACGCTTTCTTTATGACCCTATCTTATGCTGCAGCTCACTTGACCTAAATTCTGCTGCAGTTTTCTCTAGCAAAAGATTGAGATTTTAGGCACTGCTGCAAGTAAATTAAAAAAAATGGAAGTCTTTACCAGAATGATCCGATGAATTCAGCATTGTATGGCATTTAATCTTATATTGCATCCTATTGATTTTATGCCAGACTTAATTTTTCATTTTTAAGTGAGCTGTAGACTGCAATATTGAGACCAAGAGTTGTCAGCACAATAAACAGAAGGTTTGGGGAGTAGATGTGGGGAAGTTGAAATTTATCAAATTTGGCAAGAATATGAAGATGGTCTGGGAAGCAGAGATTAGGATAACAAGTAGCTGTGAAATACTTAGGATCACTGACCATTTAAATAATGGTTATCAACTTTTCTGGCTTAACTAAAAAAATCAAGGGGTAATTCATGCCTGTTAGAACTATTGTGTTAGGCTGTCTGCAAACTTGGGCATGGATCTCTGCATGACTTTATTTTCAGTTAACATCTGGAAGATTTTCTTTACCACTAAAGGCAAAAAAAATTCCCTATTTTAGTTTTAAAAATGACAGTCTGCATCCTGCAGTGTGTGTCTGCAGCAGTGGGTGGATTCCCTGGCAAATTTAATTGCCACAGAATCACACAAGGCCCTGACTATTACCAAATGGTGTGTGATAAACAAACACAGAAACTTATTTTACTAAAGTATTCTCTTCATTTAGTACTTAAAGACACTAGAAGTGGCCTTTTGAAAAGCATAGGTCATGGAACAACAATTGCTATTGGAGTCTCTGGATTGCTTCATTGTTTATCTAACTTGACAGCAGGCTAGCTACAGTTTCACAATTTAGATAATTTATTTTTATGGTCAAAATATTTGTACAGTAGCAAAATGGTTTAGTGTATCTCTGCAATGGGGTAGTCCTCATTCTGCAGCTGCTCTGGCTTTCTTTAGTTCAGGCTTCACACAGAGTGGGTGCTTCAGGAACCTGGCAAACTGTTAAATCAGCAATGCTTTCCCTGTTGTGCCAGTATACTGTACCCACAATCAGAAAACCTCAGGAAGCTCATTTCAGTATGATTTTCTGGTATTTCAGGTAGCCCTGAGGGGAGAAAGAGATGCATTCTGATTTCTCTTGAATAAAAGAGCACACATATATGGAGGTAGAATTCAAAAGGCTCCTAAAGCAAAGAAAAGACAAAGCTATTAACGTGCTGGTGATATTCCTCTTTGTGTTATACAGAAGTGCATCAGTGAATGTCGGAAGTTAGCTAGTAATACGAACTTTTCACATTCATGGCGACTTGGGGCAGTCAGTAATAGACCTTATCTTTGGTAGCCCTCATCCTAGTGGTTATGAAGGGCTCAGATATTTTTCATGTGCACTCACAACATCTTTCTGAGACTAGTAATTAATATGTAATAAATCAAAAGGAAAAATAAGGCCTCCCTCTGCTTCCATTAGTGCACTTTCACTGATGTGCTAGGAGAGTATGGGAAGAAGAGCAGGAAGAAGGATGAAAGAAAGGTTATTTGTAGATAACTTATTGGAAGGCACCTCATTTTCTCTCTATAGCACAAGATTCCATGTCCTAGGGAGAGACTCAAACTCCTTGCAAGAACTTTTGCTAAGGAACCAAGAGTTTGAGCAACAGTGGACATGCTGACATGTATGATGACCTTTGTCTCTGCTAGCTTCTCTGAAGTGAGCACAGTATCTCTGGGTACAATTTCTCTCTTCAGTGGCAAGAGGACAAATCAGCTAAAGTAGCAGCAGATACTCACTTAGCTTGCTAGGGCTGTCTACAGACACAGTGCACCACATGTCCTCGTGCAGTTTACAAGAAGAAAGCGACGTCTTGGTTCCATGGGTCCAGATACCAGGTACCAGCTTGGCCATAGGTAGCTTTTCCCTTGTTGTAAATTCACTATTTGTTCAGGCTGTGCATGCATGCAAAAAACAAAGGTCTGACTTTTTTCAGCTAACACTGGATGTTTTTTTATCCATTAAGAGCTCCATTAAATTGGCATTATCCTGTAGTAGTGACACAGCCTGCAGTCATTTAATGCCTCTTCTTGTGGGGCCAGGATTCCACGCCCAAGTGCATTTAGTAGGTCAGTACAGTAATTTTAAATGTCTTTCTTTCAGTCTTTTGCCATCTTCAATTATACCTTTCCACCCTACTATTTGTGTAATTTTCTTCTGTCTGAAGTCTCTTTACTGTTGCTCTCTATTGCACAGCATGACAAATTACCCATCAAGCCATATCTTTTCAGCCCAGAAATGCACAGTAACATAGAGTCATGGCATTATCACATGTTGTGCACTTTATTTCCTCACAGTTCATTCAAGTGTGTCACTTTATTTTCCTGCTTCCTTTTGTCATCATGAAGATTAACTGTTTTATTCTTCCTAAACTTTAGGAACAATTAGAAATGTGTTACACTGTAAGCTCAGAGAAACATCTATACAATTCTGTATAACTTAACGCTTCCCCTGCATGGCAAAACCACGTCCATGATTCTGAGTCTTTGCAGAAGTCAGGGCTTTCATCCTTATTATACAGCTGAGTAACCTTGGCTATGGGCAAGAGAATTATTTGTAGCCCCTGGCCACCAACCAAATTAACTGTGAGACACCATTCACTTTGACAGTGTGCACTAGATTCTCTTGGGAGTTATGAAACTCTCTGGGCCTAATGTGTACTGTGCCCACAATCGCTCCTCTCCCTTCTCTCCTCCCCCCCACCCTCCTCTTTAATTCAAGATAAATACCAGTAATTGTACAGCTTGTGCTGAGATATCTCCCAGGCATTGCAAGTATGTGTTAGAAAAATCAATTGAAACTGCTCAGAGCATCAACAGGGCTACAGCTGATACATACATAAAACGCATCTTTAGAAATTGTGATTAAGGTGATACAGAGAAAGTTTGTTGTTAACGGCTCAGTTTAGAGCACTCATTAGCATTCCACGGGGACAGTGCAGGAGTTCGGGGCCGGTAGCTCCCACAGCGTTAATGCACAGTCTGAAGAGAACCGCAGGAGTAAACGCGAAGTGCTCCTCACAATGTATCTGGGATGGGAGACGGGATCTCTTTGGGCAAATGTGCCCGATTCTTCTTTACAAGCTTTTTTATGGATCAATAGGAAGAATAGTTGATTGAAAGGGAGAAAAACCGCTTCTGTAAAGCAAGCTGGAGGAATTAGGACTTCAGGTAATCAGAAGCAGCACTAAGTCGGTGGGATGAAATTTGGTTGGGGATAAATTCATATACTTTCAGATTGCTAGTAACAAAATGCCAACTGTTTAATACTGTTAGATTTTTGTGATTTTTTAAAATACTTATACCTAGGAAAATATGAGAGCAGAATAAAATGAGCTGGAAGTGTTGTGGTGCCAAGGATGCCAAGAGCCATTTGCAGATTTGTGTTGGTGGTCCAGTAACTTGAAGAGTGGCAGATGCTAAGAGACTGGTCTTGAGATGTGCTGGAAGAGCTGAGAATTGCCAATAGCTGGTGTAGGCACAGGTTAGGCACCAGTCCCGAGTCTAAATTAGTCTAATTCTAAATAAGGTTTCTGTCTCATTTGCAACATTTTACCATGTGCTTTGTAGTATTTACCTATTTTCTGCCTATTCTGAGCCTTTCATGTTGGGTTTTAAAAAATCCCAGGTATCAACTAGCACCACATATAACTTAATTATGATTCTTTTTTCAAGCATATCTTTACAGGTTCAATGTCAAGATTAGTACAGAAGGAAAAATGCATGAAGAATTTAGAAAAAGCCTGACTTTTAAATGAAGGACAAAATCTTTTTACTTCAATTTTTGCAACTTTTTGTGAAAACTCTCAAAATTGGTTTAAACGGGACTGGAAGCTCTGGCGGCTGCTGTTCATTTGTCTTGCAATGTTTTCTAATCCACTCGCTTTAGAGTGTCAGGTAGGAGCTGGTGATAGAAAATCCAGCTCCAGTATGTTTCTCCGTATATCCCCCTCACGGAAATTTGTAACTGCAGCTGATAAACAGAATTATACAAGCTTTGTCACACAAATCACATTATAAAAGGTTCCAAAAAACTTGACAATGTTGACAGTTGTTTTCAGCAAATGGCTGCTTTACTGTAGCACTGTCAATGTTGATGTCCTTGTGCACATGTAAAAGAGCAATGTGATTAAGGCAAGCTTGTCCATGCTAGATATGAGCCAAGTTTTCAATCTCCTCATGGCACTGAAAGATTGCTCAGCTGTTGCAGATAAGGCAAGAATAGCTAGCAGATTTCTGCCATTAAAAAAAACAAAAAACCTTGTCTTTGGGCATGCGTCTATAGGAATTTGTAACATCTGCTACTGACCTTAAGTTCTAGATAAGAACAGCTCGTATTTGTAACTCAAATTGATATTACTTGGTTTAGACGCTGCACTTCCAAGGAGATTACTGAAGTATCTTTGTAAGAAGAGATTTGTCTAGACAGCAGTCTAAAACATGATATACTTTTGTAAAGTGGTGCAGTAGTGAATTATCACCATTCCTCCAGTGCCACTTACCACTGCATTATATGTCCACCTTATGTTGAATTTAATTCGGACAAATAATCTATATTGTCTTCTGTTCTGAGAATATTTCATTTTTATGTATGAAAATCAATGCATATACCCTACCTAGAACATCAGTCATCTTTTCATTTTTTTTTTTTTTTCCTCACTATCAACTAGATGAAAGGAATGGAAAACTCAGGTCTCTAGCCAAAATTTTGTCAAGGGAAACAGGCCTGAGTTAACACAGTCATATCTTCCATCCTATTGACCCTGAATTCTTTATGTAAGAAATCAAAGCCATGGGACTCAGCAGATTTGTTGTCATGTCTGGGTGTGGAAATAGTGGGAAGAAGCCAATTTCAACAACATAATCTTATAACAAACCCATGGGGATTTTCTCATATAAATTAGTGTAGACTTTGTTAGTCTAAACATACTCAGATTTCCACTTTGTATCTACTAAAAACTCATTTGAAAAGCCTGGGTTTCTGACAAGAGCCTAAGGGGGAGGAGGGCGCGGATTTCAGATTGACTCAGGGTGACCAGCTGTGTGTTTCTCCAAACATTCAGCGGGATGCTCTGCACATCTTGGAATATCATAGATGGGACTATGCCTCTATGAGATGTTATGGGAAAATCTGTGATTTGACACTATCTATCAATGGCTTTTTCTGACAAGCTTGTACGGTGAGAGTGTGGTACTAAAGAGCAGCATTCGATAGTCTTTAGTTATGAAACCATCTTGCAACCCACTGACACGTTCCCTGTTCTCCAACCAAATTCAGAAACAAATGACTCAGACAAAAGTCTTCTTCATTAAACAAGCCCAATTCAAGCCCAGAAAATAGTACACTCTCTGCACTAAATGAGGCCGGAGTCTGATAGAAAAAGAAGTTTATGATAAGGTGTTCGAAGAGCATGACATAATACATGCAACCCAGGGGGGGAAGGAGATATTTTAAAGATGCACTCCTCACCTAAATCCTGGTATTTCTCTGTATTTTAAGACTTGATGCTATAATGTAAACATCTATATAAAAAAGATTCTTATTACAGGAAATCATGGGCAGCCTTAGCTATGGGCACCACCACCTGTGCCTCCTATAATTACCGGGTTTAAAATAAAAGTTACAGCAAGCGTAACAAACAGGGCCTTGCTCTTAACAGAAACCAATATTAGTTGAGCATTTTGCGTCATTAGGGTAAAATTAGGTGCTACAATAAAAGCTATATTGCAGGAAGATGTGTTCATTTTTATGTCACCTTGTGAGGTTCAAGGAGACAATACACTTTTTTCCTCCCACAGTGTCAGATAAAGTCTTGTACCCCAGTTCTCTGGACTCAGAGAGTAGCAGTTTGACTCATATTTCGTTCTCAGGCTCTCTGGTTGAAAACCTAAATCTCATAAATGAAGGTCTGTAATTATCTGCTAGTAAATCTTTCTATCCGTGGTTATTCTTTAAGGTCAATTAGAGTGAAGAACATTTCAATCCGGACATATCATGAAGGAAAATCTTTCATGCAGAATTGATGAAACGGGAGTGCTTGTCCCTGTACCCATCTACTCTCTGCTTTTGTGTGTTCCTCTACTACAGCTGCATGCATTAGCAGGCTGACTCCACATTGAAAACCTTAAGCCACATTCTTCAGAACAGATGCTTGGTGTTGGTCGGATTTCTCTGCAGTCCTTTTTTCCATTTGGAGCCACCGACGCTGACACATAGTTTCCAAGAACTTCAGCATGTCTTCTGTCTCCTGAATCGTCTCCTGAATCCCAAATATTTCTCAAGTGGCTAGCAAAAGAATATCCAGATAATCTTCAGCCTGGTGATACAAGCTTTGAGAAGAAAGCCAGATGGCTCTGAAAAAGAATTTTAAAGTAATTATTTCATTTTACATTAGCTTGGTGTCTTTAATACACGTGTGCTTTCATTATTACAATCAGAGCAGTCACAAGATCTGAAGAGACTATGAAATCCCGCTAATTCTAGCACTAATAACAGCTTTTGTTGGTCAGACTGTAAATGATATTGCATGGTGATTCATTTGAAAAAGCAATAATGCACCTTGAAAAAATAAAAGATGAGCAATAAACTAAAACAAAAGAGCTTGTTACCTTTCTCAAAACAGCACTTTTTCATTCCTGACCTAGGTTTACTTTTTTCCCCTTCTTTAAGCATCCTTTATGTTATACACTAAAAATAAATGCTTTCAAGGTTCAAACTTTAAGTCCAAAATTACTGCCTTTCAGATCCTTTATTATCCTTTCAAGCATCTAAAAAAATAGGTCAAAGCAACACCACGTAATTTGGAAAGTTAACAAAACGTTGTTTATGGAACAAAAATGTAAGTAGATGTAATTACAATAACCTTTAAATGCATTGTTTGCTTTTGATTGTCAATTAAACATTTTAAAGAACTGAAGTTTTACACAAAATTTTTTTTTTTGCCTTCTTCTCTCAACAAGATGAAGGAAAAAAATAGCTTTAAGTGACATGACATGAAGTCCACCTGTGCCACTGTCCCCTTTCCAGCAATATGAGTGAACTTTGGCTCACAACCTCGTTTTGTTCTCACTCAGAACATTGTGCCTAGATACTACCAGGAAGATGAGGACTGAAGATTGACACACAGCAACTGTAGATACAAACGTACGTTACGATAAGTAAGGCCCTGATCCTGTAAGCGGCCTTGTCATTTCAGCTCCCCTCCAGATCTCTGCTCTATCACAGTCAGCCTACATTTTTTTGTCTTCAATTTCAGTATTATCATGGACTTAACTTCTGCAATACTCAAGGGCAAGTGGCTAGCAGACATAACATTGATAGCACTCGATAATGGAGAAATAGTGTGCAAAGAAAAAAAGGAAATATTTCTTTCCTAGCCATATCTGAAAGTAGTGAAAACCAAAACATTCAAAAATTTCTAGCCATGACTGATAACTGAAAGAGCCAAACTTCCCTCTGATTACCTGCTTATCACTGAATAAGCTAGGTTTCACAAGCTTCAGGACAAATCTTTTAACCTGTTTTGGATGAACATGTACCCTGCAATACAGAGTGAAGGAGAGAAGTCCCTCGGGATATCTGCATAAGGCTTGCTTAGATGTTGCACCTCTATGGTTCATTTCCACTGCAGAAGCCACAGGGATAGTGGAAAAGGAGCCAGGCCACTGCTGGCATTTTGAGCCCAATGGGTGGGATTCTTCTCACCAGATGAAGTTTTGGGTCCAAGATTGTCATTTAAGTTCCTTTCATAGTCAGAGGCAAGAGGTGGACATCTCGTCACAATTCCTGTTTAGAACTGATGAACCCTCTACCCTGCTGGTGCCCACCAGTCCTATGACTGTGCAGCAAATCCAGAGAGCTTGCTTCATGTCTTGAAGTGTACAGTGTGCCACCAGGCAGGAACCAGATGAAAAGGATCTAAGCACTAGCCAGTATTATTTCTTGCTGCTGTCAGTTCACAGAATCATAGAAAGTTTTGGGCTGGAAGGGACCTCTGAAGAGCATGTAGTCCAACCCCCCTGCCATGGGCAGGGACATCTTTCACTAGATCGTGTTGCTCAAAGCCCCGTCCAACCTGGCCTTGGACACTTCCAGTGATGGACCATCCATTAAGTGAGCAGCCTCAGGTCATTCTCCCTCCTCAGCCTTCAGGAGCTGAGGAGAAATAGCATCTGAATTTTAGGAGTAACATGCCACTGCTGAGTGTGTCTGCCTGGGTGTGCCATATAGATGCTCTCCGTTACCTCCCCTTTACAATGCTTGAGTGCTTTAGGACTTCTGTAATTAAGCCTACCATGCATTTCTACACCCACTACACTTTTCCATCAGTGCTGCTCTTACTTTAAGACTTAATCATAAGTATAGAAAATGCATGACATATTTTGAACTACATTTTAGGTTTTTTTTTCATGCAGATGGTGCAATGCACGCACAGTAAATGAAATCAGTCAACTAATCGTGTGCCCCTTCTTCCTACCCTGCACACAAACAAACACGTGCAAACAACTAATGCAGGGTTAAAGACAACCTGAATTCCTGCAGCATGACTGTCTTACCAATTACAAATGTATAGGACAGCCAACCTCTGAGCTTATATCAGATATGGACTGTCCATCAGATATACTACATGATTTATTCAAGACATCTTTGTAAATCTGTTTCCAGAACATGTTGTTTCCACTCAGTGGTATCCACCCAAGAAAAATGAGGCCGGACTAAACACCTCCTGTGGACCAGAACTCCCTGTAAATATATATTTCAACAATATAGACTTAATAATGATTATTTACAAAATGATTGGGAAAGGTGGAATTTTTCAGACTTAGCAGCTGCTAATTGGGTTGTCCAACGTGGAAAAAAGGAGGATCTGAGGATGTTCTTTTGGACATTGCGGAAAATTTTTGCACACATTCAAGGAATATTTAAAACACTGATAAACTAGATTCGGGTTTAGTGTCAAAAATCAATGAATTATGTGACCACTAAATCAATGTCTTGCAGACATGTCATATATTGATTTACTACTGTATGGATTTTGAGAGCCCTGGACTTCTCATCTTTCCCAAAGTGATCAGGGAAAATGCAGTAGGCTTTCAGGATCAAGGAATGTATTGTTTGGTAGGGTATAAGAAAATGGTCTTTTCAGAACAATATCAGGAGTTTGTGTTTATGTGCTGGCAGTGAAAATAACAAGGTAATTGCTGAAAATTCCTTTATATTTTTAAGAAGAAGCTGGATGTGAGGCTTGTTTTTCCAAATTCTTTAGAAGCTTGAAAGTATCAAGTTTTAGGCAAAGTTTCAAGATTTTCCTTCTCTTGCTTGATTAATTTAAATGTTGAAATAACACAGTTGTGATCCATATCTGAAAATTATTTATAATGGAAAGCAGTGTCTCATTCCTTGAAGAATATATATCTGCCCTCCACCTGAAGAACTGTGTCTGTGATCAAGCCAAAATATATGAATTAGAAACCAAATACTAAAATATATGTTTTGCAGAGAAAACATGACTTTTGTGCATGCGTGTGCATTTGATATATTTGTTTTATCTGTATTTAGATAGTTGCATAATTAATTTGGTCTCTGGTGCCTCAGAAATCTAATTGTACTTGAAATGGGAGCTTATTCACAAGAACATCTTCCAAAGATTTCTTCCTCAAGTATCTTCATTTTTGCATGCTGCTCTCCAGATTTATAGAGCGACTGCAGACCTTTTACACAGCCTAGTAGAATGGGTAGGCTGTGCTGGTGCCAGGTCCTCTAAATATCTCGATGGTACACAAAAAAAGGCGATACCCCTTGGCTGCAATTGGAGAGAGCGCCTGAGCTGAAGCTGGTGGTGATTTAACCTGCAGCACATCTCCTGAGAGGTGGTAAAAACACCTCTGTGCCTCAGACTGTGAGGGAAGGTCTGTGTTTGTGGGACACGGGGGGCGTCCAGCCGTGCAGGGATGCTTGGAGGAGGGTTTTGGGGGCAGAGCTGTGGAGCATTCTGCTCCGTGATGATGGTGTTCATCAGAGAAACTCCAGGCTCCGTACCGGCACGTCCAAGCTCATCTGTTTAATGGTGGGGGTGTGCGATATATGAATTCTTGGGAAAGAAGTGTGCATGTACCCCAGTTTTGCTGGCTGATGTGAAAGGAGGAGAGGTAGCCGCTGTACTCCTGCCTGGCTGTCCCTCTTTGGCACAGCTGATCCCCGAGCGGTGACAGCACGGATGCTGCGACTCCCCTCTGACTGGGGACTGGTGGTGGCAAAAAGGCTGCTGTGTGCCTCGCCAGCCCAGCCACCACCTCATCGCCTTGGGCTGTTTTCCAGACCATCTATCCACTTATGCCCTGCAGTATCAGCTTTGTCAGGGAAAAACACTTCAGCCCCAGGAATGGGACCAATAATGATGGTGTAGAGGATAATTTCAGTGACACTGTCTTGGCTCTGGTGCGTGGTTTCAGGAAACTACACCCAAGCCAGAATTCAGACCATTTTAGGACCAGAGACAAGTCATTTAGCTGACTTCCAGATGATGGGAGATTAAGGGAAGTGCCGTATTGAGTCTCTTGACCTTTGCTGCATCTCTTGTCTTGTCGCTACATCTGATACTGGCCTCCTCTGCAGGCAACAGAGCTGACGGGGGTCAATATCACAGAGCATGTGTTTTGCCTTTCATGCAGTTATTTGGAACTTTCCTGATCTATGTAAATCATTCTTCAGCGGCAAACAGCAAAGTGCCTTAGAGATGCCTGAAGTAACATCAACAACATGAGCGGTTTTTATAAGTTAATAGATGAATGGGTAAAAAGTACTGGAAGGATCATGGTGGGAGACCAAACTTTAATCATCTGCCTGCAACTTCAGAAAGGGGTATTATACATATATATATTTTTTTTTAACTCCCTTTTTTCCCCTAGTGTAACAAGTTGGAACAGACATTTTCTGAGGCTTCAAGCCCTGTCTAGGCTTTTACCCTGTTGTATTCATTTTGCAGCTGGGGATCAGTGTGCGCTGATGATGTGCTTTGTCTTGAATGCTGCTGTTACATTCCATTGTCACGACCTGTACGCAGAACATGACGTGAAGTGGTGGGTCCCAGTGCACCCAGTTTTGATAGGGAAACTTAGCATTATCTGCCTTCAAAGACTTGCCTTACAAAGAACTGAAATACTACTAATTGAAATGGAAATGATTTTTTATTTCAATTGTCTGAAAGGTTTGATAATGACTTTTTTCTTTGTTAAAAATGGCATGCTACAAATTTGTCTTTGTTGGCAATTCAAGACCTTGTGCCCTCACTTAAGATTTCAAATCTTCGGGCGACTTTGACAAAACTGTGGAGAATCAGACTTAACACTGCTGATTTGGGTAAGATAAAGAATCACACGTCATACTGAACCTACTTTCCACTCACTAATTTTTTAGCATAGGTAAAAAAACCTTTCAGGACATCTCCATTTATAATAAATCTGTCTTTTTCTTCCCCTGTGAATCTCCATTAAGAAGATGTAATGCATGCACTGTCTTAGTGCCTGATGTAAAAGTTGCTAAAGCCAATGGAAGTATATCCATGCATTTCACTAGACTGTGGTTTGAAAGAATCCTGTGCAAAGAGCATATTTTATGGCTCTGCAACACAAATATCCTTTAATTTTAATGGAAGTTTTGCTGGCCCAAAGTAAGGTGTTTTTATTAGTCTGCAGCCTAATGCATTTTGTTAATGAGAATGCAATTTAGCCTGTCTGTTAAATCTAAAAAGTATACCTTGAACTGTGGTAGGTAGCACTCAATAGAGGAAAAAGGATTCTGTAACAACAGCAAAACCTGCATTTTTTTGCATGGCAATGCTGTTTATTTTCATGTAAGATAATCAGCTGTTTGACAGAAAACTGGGGTGGCATCAACCATTTGAAAGTACTTTGTTAAAGCATTTTTTCTGAAAGGATCAGGCACCAAGAACTAAACCCTAATGGCCTAGTTCTTCAAACACGTGTGGCAGCACAAGTAGTTCCAGTGGATCAGGAGCACTGCTTCCTTCAATTACATTACTGGAGAAGATAGGCATGTTCAGGACTGGCCCTTGGCATTTAGCTTGTTCTTGCAATCCCAAGTATGAAAAACAATTTATTGAGCCTTTTTGATTTTATTATGGAAATTAGATTGGACGGTCTTCATCTGGCACAAAAAAGTGGCAAGATTCCTTGTTTCTCCTGATCTCTGCTTGTGTAAGTATAGAAATTTGAAATTAAGCCATGCACACTATTGCCAGTTGTTTTAAGGCCACCACACTTATGCCTGTAAATGAAGACCTTTAAAAGAGTCATTATAATTATAGACAGCAGCCTTGTTATTTAATTACATCCCAGTGTAGCCTCTGCAACTCAAAAAGTTTACAGGCAGTCTAAGAACTGAGAAGTTAAATGTATTTTAAAATGTGTACACTGTGGTGCTTCTGAATAATTCTTTGCTACTAGTCAGTGCCAGCTCAGAATTTCACACCCTTGAACAGATTGACTGGTTTGGCTTGTGTAATAGGTACCCTGCTATCCTGGACTACTTGATGGGTGGGTGGAGATGGGTGCTTTTGGAAATGCCAATTGATAGCTAACCATAACAAGTCAGAGTTATGTGTGAGTTTAGAAGGTAGAAACATCTATGTAAAGTAAAATGGATCTGCTGAGATGCCTAGAAGGAACCATGAAACTAGAAAGCATGTTTTGCAAATCTGCCAAGACCTGGTTTTGAGGCCATTGACAAGGTTTGTGGTGGGCCTTTTGGGGAGCAGCCATAGGGATGGATGAGCTGGTTGGCTAAATCTGCAGGAAAACCAGCCCTGCAGTGATGCTGTGTTGGGGGCCCACTTATTGTAAGGGAATCGCTCTCCATGACAGTATCGAATTGCCTGTCATCCTTTTGCTTTCTAAACAGGAAAGAAAGGTGCATGGGAAGTCTGGAAAAGGAGAATCTTAATTCAGAGACTCCATATAACACCCCCCTCAAAGTACTCATTCCCATGGTGTAAGAGACCGAGAAAAGACTACTGTCTTTGAATCAGCTATGCATAACATAGCTCACTGAATAAAACTTGGTGGATTTTTGTCTTTCCATTTGGAGAGGAAACACAGACTGGTATCGTGTTTTATTTAAGGACCAACTTAGCTGAGGTTTGGATTTTTATTTTTTTTCCTTTCCAAAAAAGATATCAAAGCAAAAAGCATTAATTTTTAATTAATTTTTACCTCGGAAACGCACTTAGTGGCGTTCTCTGTTGTAAGCAACGTCTTTGTCTTGGAGTTACAATATTTAGCAGTTGAAGGACTGGAAGACAAGCTTCACTGTTAGCTGAATGAGCTGACTTCTGTCAAAGTCACCTTAACCCGACAGGTCTGGTCAGAAACGTCTGCAGTCCTCCCAGGCCTCGGGAAGACAGGCTGCTAGAGATCCTATAGGGCACTGCTGGCAGCTCACAGCACATTCCTGGGTTTACAGGCCCTACATGATATTTCAGGCAGCTCTTGTTTCTGCGGCTATGACCTGTTGCTGAGAGTCAAGCCACTATGTAAACATGAAGGACTTCAAACTCACAGTGTGCTGCTTTCCAGAGCAAGTGGTCATTTGTTCCAGTTTCCCATGACCACATTACTGCTTGGGTTTGCTGTTCAGAAAAATACATCAATTTGCAGCATTAATGCTAGACAGGGAAGAGGGGTTGGAAATATGGGCTGCATTAGTACATATTATTAAATGTGCCAAGAGGATAATGTTACCTTATCCCCGGTTTCAGCACTTTAAAATGTTCTCCTTATTAAAATAAAAAATGTTTGAACATTCAAACTTGTGTAGCCAAAATCCAACTTAGGAAATACATTATTTAACTATTAGCAAGATGATCTGACTTTTAAACTCCATCCATGATACCAATTTCTCCACTGATGCCATTCAAAATCATTTATTTTTCATTGCATTGTTAACTTTATCCAGAAAGAGAAAGAAAAAGCAGTATCAGAGAGTGATTTACATTACACTGGATTTTATGCAGTTTGGCATTGGGAATGAATCTTTGGAATACTTGAAAAGTACGTAAGGAAAAAGTCAGTTTCTAATTTGCTGAAGAAAATATTCTGACATGGTGATAAGTGAGGTAACCAAAAAATTGTGGCTTAAAAAACTTTCTGAGCAATTGCTGTTTCAGCTGTCCCAATCCACAAGCTGGTATTAAAACAGACCTGCAGTAAAAAAAAACACTCACAGACTTTTTCTACCTGAGAATATTAACTCTCATTCAATGGCTGTCACACAGAATTAATGTGGACATTTCCAGTCGTATGCATTAGTACGGCTTTTGTTTGCAGAATCAGAGATTTGCATTTAGTAGTGTGCAGCAATAAAATAGAGACTGATTTGACATCTTTAATTCACATGTAAATACAAGGCAACTACTCTGAAGTTAGTGAGGTTTCTTCAGATTTATATCACTGTTGCTAAAAATAGAATATGACGGTCTATTTTTAGATAACCCAGAGCTGTTATACATTGAAACCTTGCAACTGTGTTACCTACTCTGGTGTCTTCATGAAAAAGCTCAAGCATGTTTCAAAATACATGATTAATTTTAATACAGTTTGGAAGCCTTCTTTACATGCAAATATGCCACAGCCTTCAGGAGTGTGTCTACTGTCGTATCTAATTGCTGATGGATGAAGGTCCTTTCTCTCTGCAGAAGCTTTAAGACAAGCCCTGTTTATGCCACAGAAATTATTTTTTCAGACAACACTTGAAGAGTACCTAAATATTTAATATAGCTCATTTTTTAACTGATGGGAGATGTGTTGATTTTGCTGATCCTCTTTTGTCCCCGCTGCCTCAAAACACAGCAAAATCATTCCTCAGCCAGAATTAGGAAAACCAGAAGTGTTTGCAATAAAGCTGATGGAAATATTTTTCCCTTTCAATAGTCTGCCTCGTACAGCCTGAAGAAAGAAGCAAGTGATGTTAGGGGAAGGTTACGCCCCTATTCACGGGGGATCCCACCAGTGTGAATCCATCTGAGTGTACCCAGACAGAGCCAGTGGTCAGGGCAGCCAAGTTTCCTGGGCCTAGCAATTAAGTATAAAAAGCCTGTCTTTATCCAAACAGACCATCTATATTTTGGAAATTTCCACCACACTTCCTTCTGAAGTCCTACTTTTCTTAAAGTGCACAGCAGCATGACCAGCCATAGTTATGCTGGGATAGCAGCGGCCATAAAGTCATCCATGCTGAAGAACTAGGGCAATCTATTAAGTCAACAGGAGTGATCCATGTTGTTATCAATTTGTTTGCTCTTTTTAACACTGTGTTGGGTTTTTTTAGGTTGGGTGGTTTTTTGTTTTCTGTTTGTTTTTTTTTTTTTTTTTTTTACATCCTCCAGATTTTCCATTGTCTGTCAGAGATCAGCTGTTGTCAGTGAAAGTTTGACATGGATGACAGTGGCCGTGGGTGGCACAGCCTGCATTTGGTGTTACCCCAGTGTTACTTGTAATCTGAGAAGACTTGAGCTTTTAAGACGTTGGTGCCTTTCACTGGGGCTTTGGTCAGACATTCCAGGAATAACGGGGAAGCTCCAATGCTGGTCCTGGACATGGGACAGGCAGTGGGGGAGAGAAGGGAAAAAGGGGGAAAATAAAAGAAGAGAAAGAAAAGGAGACCTGAACCCAGTGAAATGTTATTAAATCAGCAGTCCCCAGAAATCATGAACCAGATTCTCAAAAGTGAGGTTGACTTCAGAATAAAAGAACAACGACCAAACAAAAAAAGAGAGAAACCCTATCACGTGCAAGTCAAACCCAGAATTGCCAGTGTTTCATTCCATCCATTCATCATTTTTTCATTTGTCTTCTGGTTTTTCACTTTTTAGAACTCATGATTTTTTCAGGAGTTATAAGGGACAGAGACTTGAAAATACAGGATCTAATTGCCTGAGAAAAAGAGTGAGGATTTTATGGAAACCACCAAATATCCTGTGACTGGTGATAAAATTGCAAGTGCTGGCAATACTGATTAGGATAGCTTATTATTATATTAGCTCAGTTAAATCAATAAATCAAGTATTTTGTTTTCTTTGATTAGTATTGTACATGATTGGAAGGAAAATTTTTTAGCCTCAATGTGGTTCTCAGCCAAAGCTGTGATTAGCAACTTCTTGAATCATTCAAGCGTTGAAGAGGGGGAAATACCAAGTGTTACAAGATGAAATGAAGCAGGCAGAAAAAAAAAATTGTATTACCTACAGCAGAATAAAATTAAACTATTCAGTGTGTGTGGTAACTCTTATGTGATATCTATTAAAAATTGTAATTTTGAAATGTTTTATGCAGATGCTTGTCTTTATATCCTAAAGTAATTCCATTTAAATTATCTAAACTTTAGTATGTTGAGGGTCATCTTCAAAACCTGAGAGGTTCAAAATCTCAAGAACACATGCCAAGTCTGGGGTAAAAGGTGCTTTAGAAGACATTAGCCTACAATGTGGGATTTTTAAACAATATTTTCAAACATATCTTTTTGTACTTCCTACATCTTGAAAAGGGAAGTAAACTGGGAGGAAAGGGAACAAAGGTAAGTCAAAGGTACACTTTTTTGAAATTTATGTAAATAAAATGATATCCTAACTTTGCACTCTTCAGGTAGTAGGTTTCCCTGCTGAAGTAGTTTCCCTTCTCACAATACACACGTAGCTAAGGCACCTCCTAGCAAATACGTGGGAAAATAAAAATGAAAATAATTCCTGTGTTATTAACATGATAATGAGCATTGTTAGAGTCTATCATACTTGTGCATCTTAATCAGTAACCCAGACAAATTAATCGACAGGCATGAGAAGAAAATTTATCCCATCTCACAGTGGGCAAGGGGTGGTGAGATGGGGTCCTGGGGGCTTTGCTTAGAGTCCACCCTTTTGAAGTATGGTGTGTTTATGGCCACACTGGTGTGCAGAAAAAGCCAAAAAAAGTTGCAAAAAGACAATTCTCTGATTGCATGTGCCTGTTAATTCTTAGAAAACTAGTCTGCCTGCTGCCATGGCTCGGTTAATCTCCCAGGGCAATCCCTGTGTGCCCTACTAAACTGGACCCTACCAGTGGGCTAGGTCATATACGCCCACCTTCTCTCTTCCCTTTCCACGCCATCGCTCTGTGCTCAGAGATATCCATTACCTGAAAATCATATCGTCCTGGTATGGTTAAGAAAGAGGCAAAGAACAGACACCAATCAAATACACACTCTTTATCCCATTATATTAGAGAGGACTGACATGTTGGTCTGAATATTGTCTTAATACAGGTTCCAAGAAGTGTGAAAAGGAGAAAAGTTGGTTACTTTTAACTAATCTCTTCCTCCACATGGCAGTCATACTTCTGGCAGTTTAGGGGAGCTGCACTCAGCACCCCAGCGGAGGGACCCTGCCATAGCCTCAGTTTTGCCTTTGTGCTTGCACTGATGATCCTCATTGGGTGGATCCTGAATGTCCCCAGAACAGCTTGTTTCTGGAGAAACAGTGGCAGAAGAAATAGCTATTAAGGAGATAGAGATGTGAAATAACAAATAGAGAATGTAGATGAAATAGTGATTAGAGAAATTGATTTTTGTTTACTTGGATAGAAATGTACCCAAACCCTAGCTTGTTAGGGGGATCACTTTCCTGGGTGATACCCTTGACCCGTGGGTGGGAAAGAGGGAGAAACGAGGGGCCGCAGTTGTGGCAGCTCTGAACCAGTGGCCAAACACCTTATGGGGCCAAGTGCTCCCGATGTCTCCTGAAGGCACGATGCATGGGCTGCATCCTTCCCTCTCGGTCCTGGCATTGCTGCTGGGGCAGGAGTAGGGCTGGCTGATTCAGACCCAGATCCTGGAACTGAAAAAATCTGATGGAACGGCTCAAAGCAGCGAGCACCAAATATATCAAAGGATGTGGAAGACAATTCAGACTTCCAGCAGTTACCCTACTCATTTTAATAATTTCACGGCGTGTCGTTCGCACAGCATTGCCCTAAAGAAATGTAGCAGTTCTCACTGTTTTTTACAGTCAGGTCTCCTAAGCCCTGCTAGTTTTCTAGACCCATATCACAACTGCAGCTAGCTACTGTGAAAAACAACACCTTCTTTTCCTCTTTTCCAGTGGTTTGGGATATGACACCGTGCCCCCCCCCCCCCCCCAAACAAAAACCTAACAAAAAACATACTGCTAGTAACTGTGACCTACAACTGGAGCTGGTGCCAGAAGCTGAAACCATGATTTCTTTAAGTTATGAAATGCTTCACATAGCCTAATACCAATACCACAGCAGTGACCCTACTGGGTCTTTTCTGAACAAGTTAAAAAAGAAATAAGAGGGGGGAAAAAGAAGGGAAGAAAACCAATGCTTTAAGCATCAAATTACTAAATAATAGAAATAGTATTTTCTGACTTAGATGTTTAAGAAAGGTTCATGAAAGAGATGAATATTAAGCCAAACATTTGTTTGGCTTTGCTGCAGCCGGCTGCAGGAATGTAAACTTTTTTTTCAATGACTTCAGCTCCTAATTTAAAAGCTAGGATTTTTAGCAGTGAGCAAGAGACTATATTTGGCCAAAAAATTCTGCTGGCTTTACTTAGTTACCCGGCACATTCAAAACAATACTCCTTTATCAAAAAACAATAGTCTGTTTTATTCACAGCACATGTAGAAGTTGGACCATCCACCAAATTCCACTTTCTTCTCTTGCAATATGTCTGTTGCTGGCTAATGAGCTGCGACAGTGCCTGTGCTTCATTTTCAGCAAATTAAATTTATGCCTCGCAGGAATTGTGGTCTGGTCGTGGCACTGCTCCTAGGTATGGGTGGGGTTTGTTTCTTCAACCAGCTCTTGGTTAGCCACATGGGTACGTGCTGTCGCACCACACAACAAAATCTTCTCTATAATAACTGGTTTAAGTAGCCATCCACCCCACAAAAGTGGATCCCATTTAATTTACTTAGTGTTTACAGCGCTCCCTTTCAAACTGTATTGTTGGCACAGATGGGTATTTATACAACTTTTATTTTAAACTATTTATTTAGAGTTGGGACTTCAGTAACACTTGCTGTCAGATTTATAGTGCATGTTTAAAACCAAGGTTCTAAAAATGTAATATTTCAAAGAGGAGGAAGCAGACAATGAACTTATACACTTGGGAGTCTATTCTCTGTCTGGATGTGATGGGAGCTGTGCATGCTGCTGATGAGGGAGTCGGCCCCGTGAAGCAGAGTGTATGCAACTGTGTTTATACAATTGTGCTTGATCAAAAGCCATCGAGATCACGTGCAGTTTTCAGGCTTAACATAAAACCAACAGGCTGCTGAGGTAAAGTAGATTTTGAATCATGGATCACTGTGCTGCCATGACAGA